>NW_018127908.1:1151268-1176155 GCF_001952655.1 Monopterus albus | reverse complement strand
CTTTCTCTCACACACACGACTCTCCCAGGCCCTGACAACAAATGGAAAAGATTACAGTTTATATAAACAGAATTCCTAACAGTGAGACACTGTTGGAGGTCCCACTAAACTCGTTCTTTCTGTCTTATTCTACTCTTGTTTTCCTTTTCGTTATGTAAAGAAGTTCATTTAAAGTTGAGGGAAAGGCTATGCCGTGAAAACAACGATGACCTATGTGAGATTTCAGTGGCTGCATGTGAACTCGCTTTAAATCGATAAAGCGTTGAAGTTAAGTGACTGTGTGTGGCTTAAAGACAGTCACGGTTTGAGCAGACAGCAAGAAATTGAAAATATCTCCATGAAGTGTTTTGTCACAACTGGTTAGGATGACGCGTTATGTTTCTGATAAAGGAAGGAAACAAGGTCAGTGGTTAAATTGAAAAATATGTTATAAGGGGAATTTTGTTAGAGAGATCAAGGGCTGCTGAAATGGGCTGAATGAGCTGAGCTGAGCCGAGCTGGGTGTGTATATTGGTTGTGAAATCACACCCAGCATGAAAACCACAAACTCTTTCCTGGAGAGTGACTTTTGTCAAATGCAGTAGCAGTAGTAGTCTATTCAGAGGAAAGAAGCGTGTTTACAGAACACTCAACAACTATTATCTCTGTCCTTATTGGCTTTTTTCCTCTGTTCCAGCAATCTTTTTCCCCTCCTTTCTTTTACCTCTTTAAGTCCGGCTGGTGGTTAACATCTCATCTCTCTCTTTTTCTGCTTTCTGTTAGTGTTTAAGTGGAGTCCTCTCTAATTTTCTCAGGGAGCTCTTTCTTGTGGCCTGCCTCCACCCCTGGCCTCCCCAGAGCTTCAGTGAAATGCACGCACGCAGTGTGAACGAAAAACCAAACGAGAGAAAGTCTTGTAGCAGCAGCAGTGGGGGCATCAAGGCATGTTTTAGTTGGACTGAGTCGGGAATCGGTTTTGCCCCCACCCCACCCCGCATTTGATACACAAGCACTGGGCTTTCCCTGACTTCTTCCCCTGGGCTACTTCCCTTCCTCCTGTGCCAACTATGTGTGTGTTTGGTGGTGTTGTGTACGTGCTGTTGTCCATCTAAAACATCAGGAAACTGTGGTCTTGCCCTTTTTTTTATCCCATTAGAAGACAAATTAAATGGGAAAATGCATAGAACTAAGATGTTTGTCAAATGTTTTTCACTTTATGTAAAAGTGTCGTTAGTCCAGTTGATGCTCTAAATCGATCTTAACACCTGGATTATGCCTCTGTGTTACTATGAGTTTGTGCACATGCATATGCACTTTGTAATGCACATGTGTGCAGGCAATAGACCGGAAAAGGAGGAGGGTTGGCAGACCTGTTCAGTATAAACACAGGGGTGTTTTGGTATTGCCTGGCTTCAACTAAATTCCAGCTGAATTTACATTTAGTAGCTGCTACTAGCTAACGAGTAAGGTGTGGTCACTCTCATTGCTTTTTCTTACTATATTTCACCTTCACTTCTTGTTTAATAGGGGGATTGGGAGATTACAAGATGTTACCAGATCATTTTAATCACAAACTAGTTCATTTTAGAGCTAATCATGTCTGTCCTAGGTTCAAACTAATGTACTCCATTTCTCTCTTCATCAGGTATTTCTTTGCTGTGTTGGCAATCCTGACTATGCTGGGGATGCTGAATGGTTTGGTTCTCCTACCAGTCCTCCTGTCCATGATGGGCCCTCCAGCTGAGCTCACCCCAGCTGACAATGCGAGCCGCCTGCCCACGCCTTCCCCTGAGCCACCACTGCCTCCACCCATGACCCACCATGGGTACTACACAGGACACCACAACCCACAGTCATCTCATCGACAAGCATTTTCAGAGTTGTCAGACTCTGAGTATTACTCTGAGATGACCACCACATCAGGGATCGGGGAAGATGATTTTAAGTACTGTGACCGGAGTGCATACATAGCATCACACACCAGCGTTCCACCTGCTACATCTCACATACTACTAGAAGCCAGCAAGAATCCCAGCTTCCCAAAGCTCACGGTATGCTGCATGACCACACAGATCTGATAGAAACCCCTCCTGTATATTCAAGTGACTTTCAAATTCATGTGTGTTTCTGAATCATTTTATGAAGATGTGTTTGTTGCAGGTGGTGAAACCATTCAGAGACAATGCAACAGGCACCGGTGGCAGGAGAGATCTGTTAAATGAAACTTCACACAAAGCGCAGTCACCTCTCAGCTCCCAGGTTACGTGCTGGGATGGAAACCAGTGGGAGCAGCAGCAGGGCCTTCAGAGGTTCCAGGTTCAGTCTGGCCAACACTTACCTAGTGATAGAGCTCATTCTGGGAGGACTTGTCAAAGTGGCCCCAGGCTTCAGAGCAGCCGAGGGCCTCAGCCAAACAGGACTAAGGGGCCGAGCTATAGCAGCAGCAATTCCGCTCTGCCGACACAACAAGGCTCCAGCGGGGGACCTGTTACTATGGTTACAGCCACAGCCTCTGTGACGGTTGCTGTGCATCCGACCTTGCCAGGGGCAACATACCAAGGCTACATGCATGAAGGTTTTGACACAGACAGTGAGTCGGACTGTTTTGAGGCCGCTAACAGGACGTGTGGTGACAAAACAAACTTTTCTTCATGTAAGATAGACTCTCTAGAGCTCCAGGACTTGGAAGCAACACAGGGCCAGACAGAGCTAAAATACAAGGTGAGTCAGCATCTAGTTTATCTTCGGTTAATCTGACTTGTAATCGTTTAAGCAGGCATGCTAAGAATGTACTCATACATTTAGCCTAACAATTAGTAATAGCACGGTGTCTAGTTTTTCTAGCCTTAACTTCTCTACTGTTTGAATGCCAGTTTAGCAGTGTCTAATTCTTTTCTCTCACCTTTGTTTGTCTGCTGCAGGTGGGTTGAGGATCCATGCAACCATGATTACTAGACTCCCTCTCACATGCTGTGCCTTCCCTCTTCGAGTCTCTGGTTGCTTCCCAGAGCACCCTGATGCACACATGGTGTCACATCATGTCATGAACTCTCAGTTGTACATAGACTTCACACAAAAAGGAGAGGCTTTATTTCAACAAAAGACTGACTTGTTTTAAGAATTATATAAATTTATGAGTATATATTTTAATACTAAAAAAGAGGGAAGCTATTTAAAGAGTACTGTATAACTTGGGTATACTCTTTTGTAAAATTTCAGATGTAAAAGATTATTTTTGGGGTAGTGGATGATTTTTCCACTCCATGATGTATAGAATAAGAAATGTGCTATATGTAAAGAAAAATAAAGTCCATAAAATGTTAATAAGATATTAGGCTATTGAACAAACATGGTCAGTGTTTTATTTCAATTTGTATTATGTTCTTTTTTTGCTGCTACACTTCAAAATAACTTTAAGTGATTTGCCTTAAAAACATGCAGTTCCCCCTCTTCCCCCTATACTTTGTGCACAGTATTATACTGTGAGATATTCTGCATCTGACACTCTCTCTTAATGTTATATTTCTGTCTGGGTGCCCCATGGTCCTCTGCAGTTTTAAGCTACTTGAAGGAGCTGTGATCATTTTTTCTCTTCTGCAGTTTTTGTAAGCTCTACGGTGGGTGAAATTCATATTTGTCACTTTGTGTTTGACAAAAGCGTTCATTTTCCTTTATTATTTTGGAAGGGAACTATAAAATTCAGTGAAAGGGAGTGATTTTATTTGATTTAATGACTTAGATTTTTTTTTGTTTAGCTTGCTGCTTTAGGATTATAACATGTTCATGTTGTTGTGGTCCTGTGCAATCATTACATCATGTAAACTGGTTCAACCTTTTTAATGCTTCATCCCGCTCTGGCTCACTTTCTTCTCACATTTCTTTCATTCTTAGGATTATCATTTCATTTCCTTTACCAAGTTTCTCTTATTCAGTATTGGTCTCATCACTGCCAAATTTAATTGCAGGGAAATTTTGCCAATCTGTTCTTTAATATGTCATTTTTAAATGGCAGCTTTGGTTTCTTTTGTATATATAAAAAATGAAATACATAGCTACTGTGCAGTTGTAAATAACTGAGCAAAATGAGCAAAGCACCATTTACAGTTTGAACAGAGCGTAGACAGCCAGGAGGTGTTGTCAGACAGTGGTGAGGAGTTTGGAGGGGGGCTCCTGCATTGTTTTGTAGTTTATTTCAGAAAATTGTTAATGTCATGCCATATAAATTATTTATATTTTTTGGATGGGAGGGATTGACAACACTTTAGAGCAGAGGCCATTTCTTTCTTTCTTTTTATGGAGCAAAGTTGGAGGACCATGAAGGAGAAGGTGTGTAGGAATGTGTCACTGTTGTTTTTAAGTTTCCTCTTGGCCTTTCCTTCTTCATTGTCATTTTGAAACTGTCTTTGACCATGTCTAAAACACTGTGACTTCTGAAAACTATGCTCAAGAAAACCCTTGTGTGACCGTCATGTTCCCTCACCTGCTATAGAAATTTAACTAACAAAATAAACTGAATGAAAAAGTGTTTCTGCAGTCTTTGCTAGTTTTTGTAGTGTGTTTATGTGTATTTCCTTGTGATACTACAAAAACACATAGATTCAGATGAGCTAACTTAGGATCTGTATTTGCTTGTTAAATACTCTTTAAACAGGCTTGGTCTATTATCAAGGTGTACAGTATTACTGAGGTGTCAAACAGTTTGGTGTCACTATGGTGATATTTTAAAGCCCAGAGTTTCCATATTTCATATCTACTATAAGTGACTTAATTTTTCTGAGTTTATAATATAATAGTTATAGGAAAGCATGATGCAAAGTCAGGATCACTGTAATATGCTAAAAGGTCGTTAGCTCACTTTTTTTAACTGGAAAATTTATCTCATTGAGTTTTGCCTGTAAGTCAAGTCAAATTTATTTATAAGATGTATATTGTAAACATATATGTAGAACATAATCCAGGAGGACAAGCAGCATCCAGGTGCCTCTGACAGACCTGAGTGAGAGAGAGGGCAGGCTACACAAACCCCAGCACGTCATTCACACATATAGGAAAAGGAAACATTAGACAGAGAGACAATATGAATACAGGAAGTGTGACAAAGAAGAGGCTGGGACTCCTGGAGACCAACAGGCGTTATACATGAATGGAGCCAAAGGGGTTGCCAGGGGTGCCATCAGCCATTCCCAGAATCCGATTGCCCACCCCTAGTGTCACCCCTGCCAGAGTCAAAATGTATTAAGTATTAATGAATGAAAAACAAAAAACAAAGGCACGTTAATTACAACTAATGTTTTTTCTAGTGCTTTATAATTGATATTTGTCAGGTTTGCCCGGCTGCACCTTCCTCTCTTGCTTTTCTCACTTTAGTTTTGTTTCCTCACCCTGATTACACAATCTAGCACACCTGCCCCACTTCCCCTGATTATCACCAGCTGCACCTGTTCAGTCCCATTTCTCAGGCCCCTTTGTTCGTGTGTTCTTTCTAGTCCTACAGCTATACCTTTGTTTAGTCTAGTCCTTTTGTCTCCTTGCTCCTTTTTACCCTCGGTCTCCTCGTTTCCATTTTTTTCTCTCACTACATTCTCCTGCTCATGTTTTTGTGACTACGGACCTCTCCTCTGGACCCTGGAACTACTCAACCCTACCAGCCGCCACCATACAGGTTGATGCACAGTCTCCATTAACTGTCATTACATGCTCCTGTCTCCACAGTCATCATCACCTCAACCACGATCAGTTCAGGATCGACCCCAGCATCCGCAGCCCGACCTACAACCATCCATCTCACCAGCCACTGTTTTCCACTACCATAGCTCGACACCCGGTGACTCCTTATCATTTCTGCAACTGTCTGTTTACTTTCACTGTTATTGGCACTGTAAATAAATCCGTCACTACTTGCACCGAAGCCAGCCACCTGGGTCCGTCTTTCTTTGCTCGTTCATACCCGTGTCCGAGCAATCATAACAATATTGGTCAAATTGGTTTTATTTTATATCATGCATGCATTTACATTCATTTCTCCAGTTGTGTTGTTGTGAAGTACTTGGCCTCAGTGGGAAGTAAATAATAAAATAAAGAGTGCAGCCAAAGTTAGCTAAACTGTGTATGTGTCATTTTTACACAGAATAAAACTATTTGATTCTGCATAATGTATGGTTTAGTATTTCATGGAACTATGGGGTTTAGTTTACTTTTTACATGGATTTCAAATGTGCCACCCCTTTCTGAATTTGTGCCCGAGCCTGGCCACTCCATCCAAAACTTTCTAAAGCTGCCCCTGTATAGACATAGAGTTTCATTATAATCATTTGTTTAAAATAAGTCATTTCAAGATAAAATTAGATTGGTTTTCATTTCTGCTTTATTGTTATTTCATTGTGCCGTTAGTTTTTTTATATTGGGCAGGCACTACATTATGTATGTGTTATTCTACTGTATGTGGCTGTTTTAAAACTTATCCACTTCATAAACAATGAATTATGCTGACAACCACTGAACTGGAGCCTTGAAGCACCTGGAAAGTGTTTGGGATCAATGGCTTTCTGGATCTTTGTTGTGACTCGTCTGTCTAAACCTCCGTCTTTGTGCGTGCACATGCACACAACCACATACACGCACACACATGCACAAATATTTCTACTATGCTTATTGCACTGCACATTCTTAAAAATCCAAACACAAAACAAACTGCATACTCGCACACATACAAACATATACAGCCCCTCGCCTCCTCATACACAAATGCACACACAGAAAGGCCCACCTGTGTAGATGAAAAGTAGATGCTGTAAATTCCTTCTCTTCCCACACAACAGCTCCTCGTTTGTCAGGCCAAGCAAAGCAGCCCATGTCTGAATCTGATACCTCAGCCTTTTGAAGTTACTGTCATGCACATCCACCTCTAAACCACAGCTCATCCACACTCACGCACACAGAAGCAAACAACACAATGTTCAGCACAAGATAAAACTTACATTCTATTTATTTACTATGTAATATAACACACACCCTAAAGCAGTAAACAATACCGGCCAGATTGATTTAGTTGTATTGCTAATGAGAACAAATGTGCCCCCTGAGTCATATCATCCTGAGAGCACATGTTGTATTTAATATCACAGCTCAGTGACAAGAAAATGAAAACATGCTGTCTAGTTATGGGTCAAAGCAGAGCTGGAGCTGATCCCAGCATGCATTTGGTGGAAACTAGGTAAACAACATTTCAGACTAATATTCACAGCTATGAACAAAGTAGTGTTTCAGAAGTAATTAAGGAAAGAAACCCAAGAGAAAAGAGCAGGAATAAAAAAATGCAAGCGCTACTCAGCAAAGGCAGCTTTATTTTACTAGGTGTGTCTTGCTAATCACTTAGCCGCTGTACCACGTCTTTACAGTGAAAACACTAGTAAAGTTTTAATGTGGTTGTAAAAACGTTTTAATTTAAGAGTATGCTAACGCAAGACATTAAAAGCACCCATTCATTTTCTTCTAAATGTCCCAGGAAGAAAATAATGAAGTCATTTTTAAAAAACTGATAACACAGGCTGGTTTCAATATAATTAACACAACTTCATCACTGAGTTTCCCACAAGCATAATGGCTGTATCAAATAAAGATGGATAACTTTACAGTTCATTTGTGTTGACCTGAACCTTTCTCTGTTTGGAGATGATGTTTAGGTTTATTGATAATGATGGGACAAACCAGTGGTGTAATGAGCACAGAAGGACCATACTTACATCTCCTGTCAATGTGTACTTGACAAAGACACTGAAACCTTACCAGCTCCAGTGTTGATCTATGTCTGAATTTAACCTCTGACCATCAAGTAAAGGGGATGGGTTAATTTAAACTATAAATGAGCTTGAACATAAATTAAATAATCACTTTGAAAATAGGTGTGAGGTTGTTGACCTGTCTGACAGAGCACGTTAATTAGAGATGGGGCATTATGCATCAGCAGTCTTGAATTTTTGCTGTCTTGCACTGAGCAAGTGTACAAAATGAAACTAATTCCAGTAGTGCAATGAAAATACATATTCAGTAGATATGCTGTACATCTTGGCTACAGATAAAGACAGCTCTGGTCTTCTGCATTTGGCCACAAGTTGTCATCAACATTGCTCTTTACAGTAATTAACATCAAAGATCTGTCAGATTTAGCCAAAAGATTAATCTTCATCCATAAGTCTCTGGCTGATGATGGTTTATGGTTAATCAATCTTCTGTCCAGAAGAGATGTTCGGGCATCTAGCATTCATCCAAAAGGGACATCTGATCATGCTGGCTGTCATAAACTGTCCACCTCTATGAGGAAAATAGTTCCTCTGTGGTGTTTAGAAATGGACAGTAAACAACTACAGAACCTTCTGGATTCAGCCTCACCTGACTCCTTTCCTGACCTGGCTCAAGATTTTCAAATAGTTATCAAGAATGAACATAGGGGCGCAGTGGTATATGTCAGAACTGTGCAATTATTTGTCTTTTTAGATGTAGCTGTGCCACAGTGTAGCAAATCACAGTGTAATTTACTTTTATTTAGTTTTATGTTTTTAGTGGAATGTAAATGTAATAATTTTTGCAGTAGTATGTACACAGTGTAAATGTATAGAAATTTGAGCACGAATGTGAAAATAGCTCATGTAATTTGAATGCATTTAGTATTAAAGCAATACAACATTGGCTTTTGTTGTGCTGACAGTGTGGAGAGTTTTGTGAAAAGCTTAGTATTGACAAACACATGTTAGCGATTGCTAAAAACAAGTCTGTAAATCTCCTGCATGTGCGCAGACAATGAATGTAACTGTGGTTAAAAGCGCTTACTCCCTGCTTTCTGTGTGTGAGTACAGTGTGTTGGTCCAGATAAAGCCTCTCAGTGCCAACTCCTGACCTGTGTGTGAAGCTGAGATCAACAGAGTAAAAGACACCACAATGAAGGTACAAAAAAAAAAAACCATTCTCATATTCTGGTGATGCTGGTGTTGGTGTTTATGCATGTGTGTATGAGTGTGTGCACCACTTGGGTGGCCCGAGGATGAGCAGCCATTGTTGTTGGAATTCAATAGGGCTGATTAGTAAAGAAAAGTGTGCATGTGCGCTTGTGTGTGGAAAAACATGCACTGTGTGTCTACATGAAGCAGGGGGTGATGTATGTGTATTGCTCAGTTTAAAAAGTATTTTAGAAAAGTAATTAAAAATAAAATGTTGCACTACCTTGATGAGGTAATTAAATAGTTACATTACATATTACAATTTAACAGGGTAAGTAGTAATCTGTAATCTATTACAGTACATTTCAAAAGTAACCCTCCCAACACTGCTCACATGAGAGAGATATAAAAAAGCTCATCTTTCTCTAGGCAAGAAGGCAAATTAGAACTTTTTTCCAAAATACCAAAGTCTTCAATTACTTCAACTACTAATTTACTATCAGTGATCCCAATCAATGATTTCTATTCCTTAATTCATTTGTGGTTGAAATGATGTTTTTATACTGAAGCATTTCAGATTAAATTGTTTTCAAGCAAGGCCTTACCTCCCATACCTTCTGTCCAAATGAACAAACCTATTGTATTTTATAATATTACTGTTTCTATCCATACAGAGCAAGTTGGCTATGGCAACATTTCCAAACAATTTCAATCACATCTTCTTTAACCAATCCATGAACATGTTAATTTACATATTCACTCACGATTCTGAGCCTTTTGGGAGCTTAGTCTCTCTTCTGTTGGATTGTTGCTCTCACCAAGTTCCTTTTAATCATCTCTCACAGAAACAGAGGAAGAACGAGATCAATATTTACTGAAAACACTCTTCACCATAACAAATGTGTTTGTAATCTATGCCCTGTGCATGTGTGTTGTGTGTGTTCTGTGTGTGTTTAATATACCTTGGCCATGACCGGGTCTACTGAGGGGTGGCAGAAGGAGGAGGAGGAATACAGAGTTCCAGGCAATCATGCAGACAGACGGGAGGGCCCATATAGTGTAAACATGTTTTAAATAAACAGGAACCAGCGTAATGCCCTTTTAATTGATTCATTCTGTGCTTTGCCGTTTACAGAAGGGCCTAAATATGAGCCTCGTAAGGCAAAGGCCTTGTGTTTATAAGTGGTTTGTTTAGTTCAAACAATAACAGTTTGAACACCAAATGTTGCTGTGAATCAGTTGTGATGTGTTGTGCTGTAATGCTCAGTGGAATTGGGTTTTTTTTTTTTTTTGGTTGGGTTTTTATGTTCGCTCTCTCTCTTTTTCTTCAATGTCTTCAACTCTCTCTTTGTACATGTATGGGTTTCCATTTGAGCACGCCATTTTAGCAGAGAGTAAATGAGCTGCAGCAGCTCTCTACAGTACAGTTCGTAGGCCAGGCAGCGTATGCTGATGTACAGTATGTGTGACTGAAGCTTAAATTGCAGCCACAGTGTAATGATATGGTGGAATGGCATTGAGGGGTACTCCAAAGTGAGGGTGGGGTTGGTAATTAAACATACGTATGTAGACACATACAGAGAGCAGGGCACACACACACACAGAATGAGAGAAAGAGAGCAAAGTTAAACACATCCAAGTGGGGTAGTAAAAGCTAATGAAGGCTCAGCACTAGGCTGGCACACACAGCCATTTCATGTGGTGAGGAGGAGAGGAGGAGGAGGAGGACTGGGGTAGCCTGGGGAGCAATAACGCAGAGCCTTACTCTACAGCAAGTCAGGCAAACCAGGGGAAAAACTATAATTGACACCATGCATGAGTGTGGTTTTTCATTATCATTTGTCTCAGGGTCTGCCAAATCACTGTCTATCTAAGCAACGGAAAAGGCAAACAATGACATTAACACATCTGGGGAGCATTAGCAATAAAACTAACACTACAGCGTAGGCAGCTTATTACTGTATTTTAAGAGTTAAGCACATTAATTGTCCAGCTCGGATCCATTTATGAAAATCAAGCATCTAGCAATTATGACAAACAAGAGTTTTTGACAGTGACAAGTGTTAATGTTTGGATGCATTGTAAAGTTTGGAAATAATATTGTAAAACTACCCAGTAGGTCATTCATTCAGCTCTAAATAAAAGCAATACACATCACTGCAAGTATGCTGCCTTATACTAAAATGACTGTGTCACTATTAGGTCGTATTCTGTGAGATTACTACTTCCATTCTTTTGTTTTTAATGGTGGTTTATCTGATGATAAACCACAGTTTGCTGTGGTGGTGTTTCTTAACACGTCAGATCTCGCAGTGTGGCCAGTGCTGTGGTCTATTTATTTCTGTCATTTTTGTTTATCAGATTTGAGTCTTTTTTGGCAATTCAGCTATATTGGTCATGATAACTACTAATCTTCTGTTTGTATCAAACAGCTGCTGCGTTTTTTTAGCAAACAAGACATTATGAGTCAGAGCAATTTTGCCGGATAATATATAACTTATGAAAACTAATTGTTTTGTTTGCTTAATCATCAATATAGGAAAAATGAATCCATGATAAGTGAGTCAGAGGTTCATAACCTGTTTTGAAAAGGTGAAAACACATGATCCTGGTGTGTAGGCTCATTTCCCAGCACTGAAACCTTGGTTTTTATTCTAGTGCCTGCTTTTGGAATTTTATTCATTCCTTATGATGCTTTCCAATATAAGTTAACATTTGCAGAATTTAGTGTCAGTGTTTTAGAATTAGGCTGCTGCATTGGGGTTGTATGAAATGACAGATTCTAGAGACATTCTTGAAACTAGGTGATTTGTAACAGACTCATTTTGCAAATATTTGAGATTATTTCTGGCCACGAATTGAAAAAAATGACATTTTTGCATTGCATCCCACCCATGTGGTTTCAGAGGATGTGCAGGTGTAGTTTTTATTTGAGATCTTTGGGCTCCACATGTTGCACCCTGCACTATGCAAGCAAACATAACTTCTCTGATGAGTCCCATAACAAAGTAAAAGGAACACTTACTGGTTTTAGGATTCGTTTCAAAAGCACACTAACACATTTATGTGCTATTCACAGTTTGTGGTTTCAGTTGCAGTGCTCCCTTGAAGAGGTTACAATGCAGGCCTGGTGTATCTCAGTCTTTATTGTTTGTATAAAGAAATTGAATTCAAGAAGAACATTTATGGAATAATTTCACAGTCATGGATTCAACCTTGCTTCAGATGCATCTTATATTACTGATCTCACTTACATTACTGAGGTTTCAATGGGAAGTTTTAAATTAAGTTTCAAGCTTATTTTGCTTTCTTAATGGTTTGCAGTGAAGTAACCTCTGTGTTTGTATAGTACAAAATGGAAAAGTGATAAAGACCAACAGGCAAAGTGACAAAATGGTCCTGTGGAATAGTTACTGCAGACCAAATGGAGAAACCAAGTGCTGCACTAAACGTGTGTGTGGGTGTGAAGCAGCAATATTAATGGTATTCCAGTTCTGTGGCTTGCATGAGCTTAATGCCCTAAAATGCCCTAGGAGTGCTCTATGTGTCTAGTTATTTGTCATAAATGTTAATATTTGTGTTGTCACTTTTGTAACTGGTTCTTGATCTTGTTAGGTTTTTGTTTTTTGTTTTTTTGCTGCATGCAAGTGGTGCATTGTACATATTGCTCAAGCAAGTTTGGAAAATGTTGTTCTACTTTAGATAATAAATTACAGTGCATGTCCAAAAAAGGTAACATTCATATATTTAATAGTGACTGACATGCTAGCCCTGGACATACACAGTGATGAAAATGTATTTTAATTTGTTTCCATTGTGTCCTTCAACATCTGCAGTATAGTCTCACCAACAGGGGGCGTGGTAACAACAAAACGATAGAACACCTGAACTACAAAAACAATATGTTTATAAAAAATACTGTTCAGTCACAAAATGTGATTTGTGCTGCTGACAGGAAACTAAGTTGGGGTGAGAGAGGTGGATTGGTGGCAGATTTCATAATGGGCCGTGGTTTTACCAGCCTTGATTCATCCAACCAAAGTCGATTACAGGAAGTAATAGCTGGGATAGCCTGGTATGTGAAATGTATTGCTGTAAATCAGTTATCTATTGATATGAAAGTATTTCATCTGATTGCTATTAATGAAGCGATGTGGTACCGTAGCTGTACCCAGCCCGTGGACAGACACATCATTCCCTCAGTGTAGCTGTGTGTAGTACTCTGACCACTTTTAAGTGCAGAAACCAAATAAATAAACAAAATTATAGTTGAAGAAACAAACAAAATTTACCAGCTGAGCAAACTTATTCAGCTGTTGGCACAGGGCTGTGGCAGTGTGGCACAGCTCAAAGGTGAATAAACTGCTGCTTACCAAACAAGTTCACCACTTGAAATGATGTGGTTGAATTCTCAGCTTAGTCTATACGGCAGGGTTTTATGTATATATTTATTTATTTTTAATGATGGGCCGGAAACCAAAATGGGTCACTGGAATGTTTCAGAAGATCACCACATGCCAAGAATACTAATATGCTTTAATGAGTTAAAGTTCCAGACTTGCTCAGTATTTACTCAGTTTGGCTCTTTGGCTGGAGAAGTCCTAAATCCCTGCTGTCGCTAGACTGGATGCGCACTACAGTAAGTTCAGTTATGAAGCAGTATATCAAACCAGATGGTCTATTGGTTAACACTACAGAAAAGCACACTTCTAATACTGGTTCACATGTCAAGTAGCCCTATTACAGTAGTGCTCTTACTTCCAGGCCCAGAGTTTGCTGTAATTGGCTGTATACTGCTGTTTGTGTTTAGCTATATTGCTCTCTGCTGGCCATGTACTATAATGCAACATACGTCAGGGTAAAACTAAGAAGACACTCTAATATTACAGTGATGATTGAGGAGGGGTTATCAAATCTCTAAAGTTGCTCCATAAGCAAAAATGCATGGCCCAAAATATATGATCCCTTTCAGAGGCATTATATACTAAAGTCATTCTCAAGATATAAAGTATGGATAACCAATGAGTATGTTAGAGAATTGTGTAATTAAAACAAATTTCTATGACTGAAACCAAAAGAAATTTACAGAAAAGGAGAGAAACCAATAGTTTGACAGTACTCATCTACAATCTCTGTTTTTCTTCTTTTGTCCTCTCTGCTCCTCTTCAAGTCTGTCAAACTTCAGGTGATTTGTAAGTGTGCTCAGCTCACATACTGAACGCATGTGTATTTATTTAGTCTGTATAGGGGTACAGAGTCATGGCCACTGCCAATTCTCTATACACAGAGAAAATATGCTGCTGGACAGCTGGAAAAAGGAGAGCAGTTAAATAGACTTGTGGCCAACAGATACAAGACCCTCTCCTTCCTCAGATCAGCCACCACCACTACCAAGTCTCCAGACTGAGAAACCAGCACACATTGAAACGTTGCTGATTATTTTTCATGACTGAAATATCCACACAGCATGGTAATGACCATAAAAATGTATGTTTAAAAGGTAAGGCTTGCAACCACAAGGCCAACTTTCAGTCTACTGAGTTTTTTCTCAGCAAAATATCTCAACCTTTTCAGTGCAAGCAAACAAATGAGTAATGGAGCTGTCTGTTCATTTTCATGCACAGTGTGTCTGAGGAAAGGCCCCGGAGGTTCAGCAACAGTATGTGACATTATAAAATTGATCTTTCTCACTGTCTGAATCATGATTCCAAACTTTTAGGAAATATAGAATGAACACACACATACACACAAGTATAAAAGAGACACTTGCTGCAATTATAGAACACAAATATATAGCACACTTGTACAAAGTTTAACATGATTTTAGCAGAGGAGACAAACTGATTTACTTATATTTGATCAAATTACCAATGAGATTCAAAGTGACGTAACAGCATGTAAATGTCCGCTCTTCTATAATGATGTGGTGACAACTACATACAGCTATGTCTAGTGTGATATTACATACAGTACATACATACTGTGAATTCATGGCCCCAGGGCTGTTTCCTGATCAGTCTACAGTTGCCATATTCTTCTAAACACTCATCCATTTAGTCTACTGTATTTCATCCATGTAACTACAGGAGTCTCTTCCTCACACTCACTGCACCCCAGGCACAGCATGCCTACAATCAAGGACAGCTGGAGAAAGACCTATAATGCAGTTCAGCATGGGAAGCTTCCCCATTTTTACTCTTTTCTTTTTGCCCCCTAGTCTCTCCAATCCTCTGTGCCCATACCCTCTCATTAACTATATGCAAGCTGGGCTTATGTATAAACATTCCCCACAAGTGAACACTGACACATGACAAATCAAATGTCTGATAAACAGTATGTGCTGAACAATGTTCTCCCCCACCACCGATGAATGCAAAATAAACAAATCCCTGTTGGTTGGCCCGGCCAGGCCATTTGGTAGGTCTGGCTGTCGAAGACTGGGTGGCCCAGGGCTGCTCGGTGTGAGGCCTGGGATGGAGCCACAACTGTTTCCTGTGAGCAGCCCAACCCCCAGAAAATCTGCACGACCGGCTTAGTGGGTGGTATTCTCCTCCTTCTTTTCCTCTCATCTCCCAAACTCCTAAACTCTCCTCTCTCCCTCAAACCCTCCTCTCCCCTTCAGTGCTCTCTACTGCAAGCACTTGTCCCTGCTTTTCCTCCACTCAGTAAGTCCATCCATTCTCACACCCCTCAGGCCAGCCCCACTGGCCTTGAGAGGTGGAGTATGCAAGTTATTAAACTTTTGTCTGCTGTATTATAGCAAATTACTTCTTTAGTTCATGCTGGGTGCATATTTTGGGGTATATTTGAGTCTGCTCTATCATAACATCATTAAGATATGTTTGTGATATGTTCTCAGACATTTTATCAAGAAACTATTTATGGATTTATAAAACAAATGGAAATTTGATGGGAATGCTAATCCAATGACTATAATACATGAAAAAAAATTGTACATTATTACATTGGTGCAGGAGTCTTATGAATATTATATCATCATTAAGCAGTTCTGCTGATTGATTTGCAAAATTGTGCTAAATTACCTATAATCTATGATATTAAAAAGATACAGATATAGTATTGCCTAACTAAATATTAATCAACAGTGTTTTTTAAATTTGAAATATGAATAATGATAATAATAGGAAGCCAAGTGACACAGTGATTAGTACTGTCCTCTCACAGCAGGAAGGTTCTGGGTTCAAGCCCCAGCCAACCCATGGCCTTTCTGTGTGGAGTTTGCATGTTCTACCTGTGCCTGTGTGGGTTCTTTCTGGGTACTCCGGCTTCCTCCCACAGTCCAAAGACGTGGATCTTAGATTGATTGGCGACTCTAAATTGCCTGTGTGTGTGGTGTCTGTTTTTAAGTGTCACCCCTGTGATAGACTGGCAACCTGTCCAGGCTTCAGCTGGGATTGACCCGTGACCTTCGTTAGGATAAGCAATAAAGATATTGGATGAATAATAATAATAATAATTATTATTATTACTTTGCCTGTTCCCGTTAGGGGTCGCCACAGCGAATCATCTGTTTCCACCTAACGCTATCCTCAGCATCCTCTACTCTCACCCCAATTAACTTCATGTCCTCTTTTAGCACATCCATATATCTCCTCTTTTGGCCTTCCTCTTGACCTCTTGCCTGGCAGCTCCATCTTTAACATTCTTCTACCAATATAACCACTATCCCTCCTCTGCACATGTCCAAACCATCTCAATCTGGCCTCTTTGACCTTGTCTCCAAAACAGCTGACCTGAGCTGTCCCTCTGATGTGCTCATTCCTAATATTATTATTATTGTTGTTGTTGTTATATTGCCTGACCACAATTCATTAAAAATTAATAAAAAATACAATTTCACAGATTGCAGTTTTTTACATTCAGTAAAAATAAATTACTTTCAGAAAATGGTCATGCACAAAAAATGTAGTCTATAAGGTCTTAACAGTGCTTAAAATATGACTAGATCATCATGTTTTGGATTATGTAATCTCTTGGTGCAAAGTCGTGAATAAAACATCAAAGTAGTGTAATATAGTAAAACATGTGCTTCACTAAATGCTGCGGAAATGTAGTCTTGTCACAAAATGTAATAGTCTTCTCAAAACGATTTCTAGTGGGCCTACACATAAAACGTTCCGGATTGTTTAAAGTTTCAACTGACTTCATTGTAATGGTAATTTCTGATTTTTCCAGGCTGTGGCGGTATAACACCAATTTCACTTTTACCTAAGACCTCGTAGAAGAAGAATGACGCAAACGTGAGCTTGATGTCGACCAATCAGATGCTTAAAAACCGGAAATAACACCAGTTTGAATGTTGAACGGTATGAGTGTGAGTTTGCCGTTAGTAAGAAGGAGATGGCGTTGTTCACAATACAGTAATAGAATAGTGTGGTTACGTATTAGTTCATTTGTCAGCGAAAAGTGGATTATGGTTTAATAGCAATAAGGGCGCATTCGCTGGCGCGACAGTAAACTCGTTAACAAAACTTAAACGTTTCCTGTATTTTGGTTTTTCTATTAAAGCAGTGAGAAGAAATCAAAATGGAGAGCAACTTGTCGAGACTTCTGGTTGGACTATCTCTACAGATCGGTCGCAGTGATGGTGAGTTGATATTTGTTTATATACGCGTACTGAAGCTAATTCAAATCATTGTCCGTCATTGATAAAATGTGATTTGGCGTTTGGTTATGTGTAATCCAGGTCGAGTGCATGCGGCTACGGTAAAATCTTTTGACACCGTCAAATCCACGGCCACGGTAGAGTGGTATGAGAGAAACTTATGCCAAGGGAAGGAGGTCAGTAGCATTAAGTCCACAAATAGAGTAAAGACTTTTGTTGCACAGTGAACCAGTCATCTCCTAAACAACCATCATTAAAGTCTTTTGAAATATTCTCTATACTTGATGTGTTGCAAGTTGACGTCTAAATCAATTTTGTTACTGCATGTCTCCTGTGGGGTGGGTGTGTTTGTGGCTTAGGTTTCAGTGGGCGAATTGTGTGCACTTAATCCAGAGTTGCTGGACTATGTAAACTCTGCCTCCAACAAACAAACTGATCAGCCAGCTCCTGTTCCTGACAAGGTACCCTACTTTTCCACATATTAATGTTTAATCTTATTATTTTTAAAAAGAATTTCTATGTTTAATCCCGCAATTCTAATTGGAGCATTTTATCAGAATTGCTTTCTTGTTTTGTCAAATGGGCTTTTTTCCCCAAAGAAGAGCAAAGTAATCTCAGTTAACACTCAATATTGATGAATATGTGCAAGTGAGTGAGCAACTTCTCCCGTTTCCGTCTCTTCCACAGAAGTATGAGGGTCGACTGCGTTCGTCTAGGATTCCTTGGCCTTCCACCTGTACGTAAATGAATTGTCCCATTTTGTCTTAGAGTATCATGTGCATTATTCTGTCACTTAACAGCTTGTTTTCTTCCAAAAGCCTCTACTCCAGCTTTGCCCAAGGCTGAAGAGTCAGGTTGGCAAGACATGCATGCTCCTCCCCCCTAAAGCACAAATCAGCTGTATTTTGTAGGGCTCAGCCCTGGTCATTGATTACATATAAGTAATCATCTGCTTTGCTTTAATGACAACTGGCACGGGGATGCGAATGGGCATATTGTTGTGTTGGGTAATTCAGGGTGCACAACACGTTTTTGACAATTAATAGACAATGTTTTTGTTTATTAATGTCTAAATTCTGGCTGTGAAGAAATTGTATACTGTACTGAGAAGTGGGGAAAGGAGTGTACTAAATATGTACTGGTATCTTTTATAAATTTAAGACTGAGTGAGCAATGCCCCCCCCCTCCCCAAAAGATGGCTGTAATTAACTTTGTTGACTTTCACTCTGTAATACTTTCATTGTCAAATATGATCAGATGCTTAATCAGCTGCTACATTTCAGCTTCTGCTTGTCTGTTTCTTTAACTCTGTCACTCAGGGTCTCCAGAATGTTTCTCTTTTTTTTTAGGACTAAATAGCCATGTGTAGTTTATTATTCCATTATGCATGGGTTTTAGTGGTGCTAGCCATGCTTTTCAATACTTGCTTCAAGATTTTGAGACTCATCTGTGCAGCTGTTTGACATAGATTTGTCTTAGTTTCAGTTGCCAAACGGTCTCAGGCCAGGCAGACGTCTGTGTTCCAGCCTCCAGCCCCTCTTCGAGCACCGGTGTTGACCTCTGAGTCTCAGGCAAACCCGGAGACAGTCCGCCCTGATCTCCCATCTTCATCAGTCCTCATAAACTCTGGTTGGTAGTAGTCTTCTGAAAACAAAAGGGAAAATTTTGAAACTACAGTTTCCCACATATTTGTTTGATTAAACATCTGAGTGGTGTTTTTAGTGATGGGTAGCGTTGAGTCCAGCCTAGTTTACACATTGTCATTGACCACAGTCGCATCACACACTGGTAATATGACATGTTGCTGCATGTTTAACAGTAGATTTTCAGGTATTTTATCTGTACAATTTAATATTTGTGCTTTGTTTATTAATTTTAAATAAATTATTGTTATAATCTGAAGTG
Source organism: Monopterus albus (assembly GCF_001952655.1). Lineage (NCBI taxonomy): Eukaryota > Metazoa > Chordata > Actinopteri > Synbranchiformes > Synbranchidae > Monopterus > Monopterus albus. Next base: position 1,156,712 of record NW_018127908.1, on the reverse strand, counting down.
TGTTCTCCTGCTTCCAGCGAATGTGAATCAGCAGCACAGAAAGAAAGAGGCCAAACCAGCACAGCCGCAGGCTTTAGTCTGTGATGCTATAACGGAAAACGAACCTGAGAGAATGCCTCCTCCACCTGCAGCCAAAAGTCAGTAACAAATTGTACACTGACCTATCATATCAGTGAGATGTCAGGTCATTTAAACAACAAAATTGTTATCTTTATGCACCTCAGGTAGAAGAAAATCTGTGGCTGCCCCAGAGATGGTTAAAGGCAACAAAAGGCAGTCTTGTGTTATGAAACCCCCTGAAATGCAACCCAAAAGGGGAAAGGTGAGGTTCTTTAGCTCAGCCTGGTATTTTTATCTTTTTAAACTGTAAACATGACTGTCCAAACCATTTTAGATATGAAAAACTTCCTTTTCATTCTTCATTTGCACTCCCTTTGCTTCTTTCTCTGTTTAGTTTGGAGAAGCTTTTCAGCCAAACCAAAAGTTCTACGATATGATCCAAGAGTTTAGAGAGACCTTGGAAATCACCCCCATATCTGTCACTGACCAGGTATGCTTGGACTCTTGAACTATGTGCAATGTATGATGCTGTATGTGGCTGTGTTATAACAATCCACACTTGTTTTCTCACATCATTTTACAGATTCAACCTCCCAAGATTTGTGTATGTGTTCGCAAGCGACCCCTTAATAAACAAGGTACACTATACAGTATCTGAAGATAAATGTAAAAGTAAGATTTGTTGTGTGTGCAAAATGTTACCCATTGTAAGTGTTTCGGTGGTGACTCTGACATGCCTGTGTATTCCAGAGATCAATAAGAAGGAGATAGATGTTGTGTCTGTACCTGGAAAGGGTGCACTGTTGGTCCATGAGCCAAAACAGAAGGTCGACCTCACCAAGTACCTAGACAACCAAACCTTCCACTTTGACTTCTCCTTTGACGAGACCGCCACCAATGACCTGGTCTACCAGTAATGTCATTTTGAATGTCTTTGTAGCAATCTGGATCAAACACTAAGTGCCAGTTTTCTTACTAATGATTTCTTCCTGCAGGATATGATTAATGCGCTCACTTTGCCATTAGTCTAGTGTTTAACTTGCCGTTTTCCCAATCAAAATTTTGAATAAGTATTTGCAAGTCCACATAGCAGTATTTATTATAAGTGTGTACAATATTGGTGAGGAGTACAATTTTGGAAATTCCAGGTGTACCTTTCATAAAACACTATTCTGCTTTGTGTATTGTAAGATTTGGCAGGACTGGAGTTTGACAGATTTTTATTTATTTTAACTGTAGTTTCACAGCCAAGCCTTTGGTGCAGTCCATTTTCGAAGGTTGCATGGCAACATGTTTTGCCTATGGCCAAACTGGAAGTGGAAAAACCCATGTAAGTCTGTGGTTGAATTGTCTAGAGTCAGTGATTTCAATACCTTTTTAGTACACTGTAGATGGAAATGAGTAACTATTTTGCATGTTTTCTAAAAAAACATTCTGGCTTTTAAGGTGTCTGTAGACTTTTCTTTCGCAGGGACCTACAGAGAGTTTCCCCAGAAATTCTAATCTCTGTATTGTGCTTTATGCACACCCACTGATTTGTCATCTTCTCCCTAGACGATGGGGGGGGGTTTCACAGGAAGGCAGCAGAATAGTGCCAAAGGGATCTATGCATTGGCAGGTAGGACCCAAATCGGCCACAAATTTGTCAATATAATCAGTCAATTAAAGTTTATTTTCTTTGTTTTTTTCCCCATATTGTATGTAAATGTCTCCACTTATTCAGGGTAGTACTACTGCTTGATTCTTTAAACCAAGTGTTGTCCATTATTATGTTAAAGTTACATGAGAACTTTAAATTTGAATAAATGCTTGACTCGTTTCCCTTTAGCCCAGGACGTTTTCACCTATCTCCACCACAGGAGGTATGCTAACCTCGATCTCTCAGCCTACGTCAGCTTCTTTGAGATTTACAATGGCAAAGTAAGAAAAATGTCTTGCTCTGCCTCCATGAATGTGTTTATTAAAATATTTGTCTGAAAAAAAAATCTGCATTTATCAAGTCATCCTTAAAGTGAATGCATTTATTGATTTTAGGTGTACGATCTGCTGAACAAAAAGGCCAAGCTCCGTGTAATGGAGGACGACCGACAGCAGGTTCAGGTGGTGGGCCTGGAGGAGGTCCACGTGACCACAACGGAAGAGGTCATCAAGATGATACAGGCGGGCAGCGCTTGCAGGTATTTGCGTCCAGAACATGAATGATTTTCAAACTTAACTTTCATTAGTCTTTATAAACAAAATGTTGACTGATAGTACTAAGATATATCATGTTTGTTGCTTTTACATAGCAACCCAGTTTTTCTGTTGTCCATCTAAAAAAACGTGCGTGTGTGTGTATATACTTTTAATGTGGCTGCTTACCTTTTCCTTCTGTTCCACTGTCTTTTCCAGAACCTCAGGCCAGACTTCAGCCAACGCCAACTCATCCCGCTCCCATGCGGTCCTTCAGATTGCGCTACGATGCAATAACCGTGCTGCCACATTGCATGGCAAATTTTCATTGGTCGATTTGGCCGGCAACGAGCGTGGCACAGATGTCAGTAGCAGTGACCGCAGCACTCTGGTGGAAACTGCAGAAATTAACCGCAGCCTGCTGGCTCTCAAGGTAGATTATGGTGAAGGCCAGCGCACGTCGGATAAATAAGTAGATGTGGCTGCAAAGTGAGGTTTTGCTCTAGAGTAACCCCGGCTCTCTAAAAAGAATAAAATGTTTAGCAGTTAACTTTGTCAGGATACTGTCCAAATATGAAATAAGCATCCATATAACTTAAAAGGATGTTGAATCACATCTAACACACCTGTGTCCTCTTTATGTCCTGTAGGAATGCATTCGTTCATTAGGGAAAAACAGCGAACACATCCCATTTCGCATGAGCACTTTGACAAAAGTCCTCAGGGACTCCTTTATTGGAGAGAAGTCTAGGACCTGCATGGTATGTTAAACACCAGATTTGGCTTAGTTTGTGGTATGTGGTGTGTCATGGTCTGGTTACATTACAGTGGATGATGCAGATGTGCATCAAACAAGCACCAACTATGATGCAAGTGTGTGTTTAAGTACAGGATTTATGTACAGTGTATGTCCACACATTTTCTCTCCTTGTTTTCCATAGATTGCAATGGTGTCTCCAGGCATGGCTTCATGCGAGTATACAATGAATACCCTACGTTATGCTGACAGGTACATGTTCAACTTGATTCTGACTTTTATTTATTTTGTTTTTGTACTAGAAATGCTGAATTTTACTATGAAAAGAATACCATGCCATAGAAGATAAAGGTTGAAACATTTTGCCCTTTCTGCAGAGTAAAAGAACTCAATGGAAAATCCAAGGCAACTGGAGCAACAAAGGCCAACACAGAGCCTACCGATGACTCCTCAGAGGAGGTCAGGTTGCACAAGAGGAGTCAAAAAAATCATAACTAGTATAATTATTCTGTGTATAATTTTGTTATGTATTGTTCACGTTTACATCTTCTAGGAATCTGCTGTGGATACAAGTGTATATGATGCCATATCCCAGGTGGCAGAACTAGAGGAGAAAGTTTATGTAGAGCTGCAGGTATAGTTTTGTTAAACCTGCTCTTCTTTACAGCACAAGTTGTAACACCATTTATAAAAAAAAAAAAAAAAAAATAAGTCCTCACACCTTTGTCATTTTTGTTTCTCAGAGGGCAGATGAAATTGTCACAGCAATGTCGTACAACATTGAGACAGGACTTCCCAACTTGGTGGACTATTCGCGGAAGTTACTGGGTTTGTACAGCAGCTTGATTTGGGAGTTTAGTACTATGCTCTACATGATTTACCCTTCTTGGGCTGTGTATTTGAACATTACACAGCAAATGCCACAGTTACTTTCATGGAATTTCCAGCATTAGTTTAAAAGCGTTGCACTAGTTGAAGATTTTACATAAACATTTGCCAAAACTATGGAGACTACAACCGATTACCTTGTTTGAAGAGTTCATCAAAACTTAAATACAATTATTAATTAGGCATTGGATAAAAGAAAAAAGACCAACTTAAGTGTGGATACATGTTTTATCTTGATTAATCAGTCCCATCTGCCCTCCACAGACATGGTTCTAGCCTTGGAATCTGCAGTGGATCAGGAGCGACTGGCAAGAATGAAACACTGAGACAAACCCAGGAGCTCAGGCAGTTGCCAGTGAAGTTTTGTATGTTTTAAAGCAGTTGTTTGCGATTCTGACTGTAATAAAAATGCTTTTAAACACTAGTTAATTAAAACTGTATGAAATAATTTGATGAACTGCTAGTGTATTTTTGCTGATAGCAGATATTTACCCTAGTGTCTAAAACCATAACCAAGTTTGACACCAACTATGACATTCTGTTCAAATAAATCAATTATTCTATTGTAAAACCACCAGGGACCTGTTGGTGTCATTTTTATTAGAAATTCGACGAGTGGGCATGCACCACTTATAAACCTTTGTCAAAGCTGGCACTGTGGATGGTTGCCCCTCAAAGGTAATTTATACTGAAATCAACTAAAAGCTAAATGCATATTTAAATATGTCATTAATTGGGGTTTCTCCTGGGTCTGAGAGTTTGAATATAACATATTGAGGAAATGTTGTACTCAGGTTTTAATCTTTAGTGATGAGTTGCAAATTTTACAAATGTTTTTGTTCACTTCTGTTAATGTAATATTTCATAAGGATTTCTAATTATACCAAGTCAGGTTTGGTTGAGAGGAAATGATGTTCAGCTAACATGTGTTCAGCTGTGCTAAAGGATGATTATTCACCAACTGGCAAAGATTATATCAATAGTTTATTAACCAGTAATAGAGCCCTTGCGTCAGGAAGGGCGTCCGGCTTAAAAATATGCCAAATTTAAACATGTGAATCGTTCAGTGTGAATTCCATCCCAGATTGATTCGTAGACAGAGAATAGGAAAGGCAGGACTATAGGTCTGAGAATAGGGACTCTTAATGTTGGCACAATGACAGAAAGGTAGAGAGCTGGCGGACATGATGGAGAGAAGGAAGGTAGATATACTGTGTGTGCAGGAGACCAGGTGGAAGGGTAGCAAAGTGCATAATATTGGAGGGGGATACAAACTTATTATGGTGTGTATAGGAAAACAAATGGGGTAGGAGTGATCCTGAAGGAGGAGCTCATGAGGAATGTTTTAGAGGTGAATAGAGTGTCAAACAGGGTGATCAGTTTGAAGTTGGAAATTGAAGGGGTAATGTTGAATGTAGTCAGTGGTTATGCTCCACAAGTAGGGTGTGAGTTAGAAGAGAAGGAGAGATTCTGGAGTGAGTTAGATGAGGTGATGGAGAGTATTCCCAGAGGGGAGAGAGTGGTGATTGGGGCAGACTTCAACACGGGCACGTTGGTGAGAGGAACA
>NW_018127908.1:1141069-1148627 GCF_001952655.1 Monopterus albus | reverse complement strand
GGACCAGCTGCATCACCGTCTGGTATGGCAGCACTACTGCTATGGACCTCAAGCGCATGCAGACAGTGGTAAAGACTGCGGAGAAGATCGCCAGGATTCCACTGCCCGCTCTGCAGAGCATTTGTCACTGCAGGGTGAATAGGAAAGCTGCCTCCATCCTCAAAGATCCCACCCACCCCCAGCACGGACTGTTTGCCTCCCTACCCTCTGGCCGGAGGTTCAGAAGTGTGAAATTCCATCACTTTTTTTACACACCACATCCTCATTCTGTGCTGCTTTAATTTCTTCCAGACTTTTTTCTGTGGTTGGGAGACACCTCACCACACAGTCTACAAAGGCCTCCACCTCTTGCTCACGATGGAGATCTCCTACGGAGGACAGGTCCTGCACTGGAGCTCTGGACAGTGCATCCGCTGTGACGAGACTCTTCCCTGGAACGTGGACAATGTCGTATGAGAAACGTAGCAATCTCAGGCGAAAACTTAGGATCCTTGGCGGAAGGTCATCCAAGCCTCTTGTCCTCAGTAGAGGAACCAGGGGTTTATGGTCTGTCATCATTGTGAAGTGCAGGCCCATAAGATATGATGTGAGTCTTTCACATGCCCATGTTACTGCTAACCCTCTTTTTCGTTTTGCGCATAGCATTTTTTCGTGTCTGTTAGACCTCTAGAGATATATGTCACTGGTCGCCATAACCCATCTCTCTGTTTCTGTGTAAGTACCGCTCCGATACCATATGGTGAGGCATCCGCTGCAACTTTGGTGTCTGCTATGTTAGAGTATTGAGCCAGCACTTCTGCAGAGCTTAGTATCTCTTTTAGTCTCTTAAACGCTGTGTTTTGTGGTTCCTCCCATGTCCATTCATTTCTCTCTTTTAGGAGCTCCTTCAATGGCATGGTAATTGTGGCCAACTGAGGCCTGAACTTTGCGAGATAGTTGGCCATGCCCAATAGTCGCCTCACATCTTTACTGCACATTGGTTGTGGTAACTGCTGAATAGCCTTTACTTTGTTTGGGTCAGGCTCAATGCCTTTTGCTGAAACTTTGTGTCCCACGAACAGAATTTCCAACCTTGCAAACTCACATTTCTCGTTCAACACAAGACCTTCCTTTTGGAACCTCTGGAGCACCTGGTGTAATCTTTGACGGTCTCTGCCATACACCAAGACATCATCTGCGTGACAAACCACTCCCTCCAAATCCTCCAGCATTTGAGACATTCTCCTCTGAAAATGCTCTGACGCCGATGCTATGCCAGAGGGGAGTCTGTTGAATTGAAACCTCCCAAAAGGGATAATAAAGGTTGTGAGTGGACGCGATTCAGGTGTGAGAGGGATTTGCCAAAATCCAGAACGAGCATCGTGTTTTGTGAACACTTTAGCATTTTTCATCATAGCTAGTGTTTGGTCCACTCCTGGAAGAATATGGCGTTCTCTTTTCACTGCTGCATTCAGAGGTGTGAGGTCTACGCATGTTCTAGGGGGCTTGTTACTGGGTTTTGGGATGACAACTATACCTGAACACCATTCTGTAGGTTTAGTGACTTTAGAAATGACTCCCATCCCTTCCATTCTGTTCAACTCTGCTCGCACTGCTTCTCTGAGGGGGAGGGGAACCCTACGGGGGGCGGAAAGGGCAACAGGTGTTGCTCCCTGTTATAGTTCAATGTGATAGGGCTCTTTTAGCTTACCCAACCCTTGAAAAGCCTCAGGATATGCTGCTCTGTAATCTATCTCAGCTCCTATGACTGTGTCTACTCTGTACACTAGTCCCAATTCTTCACAGGCTGGTCTGTTTAGCAGAGGCTGTGTTAGCCCTGACACCAGGTAGATAATCTGTGATGTATTGCGTCCTTTTGCTACCAGATGCACCTTAAAACAGCCTATCACATTAAGTGGATAACTGCCCGGTCCCAACAATGTTTTTTTTTTGTTTCTGCAGCCTAACGTCTCGTTTTGATTTATATAGCTCTTCTGGGATGGACATAATGCCCACCCCCGTATCAAGCTTAAAATCAACCTTTTTCCCATTTAGCGCAACTCTTTCTACCCATGGTTCTGACTTCTCCGTTCCTATTTCCCCTAGAAACACAAACTCCTCGTTGTCCTTATCCTCCTGGTTTTTTATAACCTCTCTTATGGCTAGAGCTTCGCCTGTCCGGCAAACTACCGCAAAATGCCCTTTTTTTTTTTTACACTTTCTACATAGTACGTCTTTGGCTGGGCAGTCTTTCCACGAGTGTCTCTTCTTTCTCCCACAGTGACCACATCCTTGGTCACTGTACATCTCTGTCTTTTGTTCTTCCTTTGTCTGATGCCGTGTCTGTGTTTTTCCTTTTTTCTTGTTTGACATCATGGTGTCTATATCTGATGTTCCACTCTCTGCTGCACTGCTGTTTAGTATTGTTTGTTGCTTCTTCACTGTTTCACTCTGTCTTACTTTTTGTATGGCTTTTGTGAGCTTTAACTCTGCGTCCAGCTGTAGTTGTTCTGACAGTTTTTTGTCTTTTATTTCAACCATGATTCTGTCTCTTGTGAGTTCGTCCTTGAGCACTCCAAACCCACAACTTTCTGCAAGTTTGTGCACTGCTGTGACGAATGCGCCTGCGCTCTCACCTTCATGTTGTCGTCTGGAATTGAACTGCGCTCTTTAAAAATATTATATTGTGTTTTCCCACAAAATGCTGGTCAAGAGTCACCTTGACAGCTCCGTATTTCTTTTTATCTGCAGCAGTCATCAGCAGAACAGCCAAAACATCGTCAGCGGCATCTCCCATGGCATACAAAAGGGAATTCACCTAATATTCCTGCGGTTTTTCCTCTAGAGCTGTAGCAATACGAAACCTTTCAAATCGTTTGATCCATCTTGGCCACTCTGCAGGACATGAAAAGTTGAATGGCTCCGGTGAAGATATTTGTACCATCGTCGCCATTGCTGTAGCCAAATCCCCTGATGCTTCACCTTCAGGATCCAAATTTCCAGCTTCGTCGTCACTTTGCACTTCTCTAGCCGACATGTGCCAAGCAGGCCGTATGCTATCCAGCTCTCTTTTTGCCGGGCGAACCGCCATCGTCTATCTCTGCTGTGTGAACCTTCTTCCGTGTGATATGTACACCCAGCGGTACCTGGGAACACTATGGAGATTCGCTGTTCGCCACTTCTGACACCATGTACATATAATGATGACACAGGACTGTTTTCTACTTCTCAGTGCCACCTTCTTTATTTTTTTTTCCTTCACCCGCCCCCTGAGATACCTCTCCAGACACCAAGCATTATGGGAACAGTAGTCCAACCACTACAACAGTGGTGGGAGTTGTACTTGAAGTTCGATGTGTAGAGGGTGAAAAGAAAGGGGGAAAGCATTGTCCCCTGGGGTGCCCAAATGCTGTAGACCACCACGCCCGACACACAGTCTGACAAACTGAGGTCTGTTTGTGAAGTAGTTAATGGTCCATGGGGACAGGTGTTGGTCCACACCTGCCCCCTCCAACTTCCCCCTCAGCAGTGACGGCTGGATTGTGTTGAAAGCACTGGAGAAGTCAAAGAACATGACCCTCACCATGCTTTCGAGCACCGAGCTCACCTGGGCACGGAAGTGGCCGAGGACAACCCTCTCCATGGTCTTCATAAGGTGGGAGATCAGGGCAACGGGTCTGTAATGGTTTGGCTCATTAGGATGAGGTATTTTGGGAACCGGGACAACACAGGATGTCTTCCATAGGGCTGGTACTCTCTCCAGGCTAAGACTCAGGTTAAACATGTACAGGACCACCTCACTGAGCTGGTCTGCACACTTCGTGAGGACCCTGGGGCTGATGTGGTCAGGGCCTATGGCCTTCCTGGCCTTAATCCTCCTTAACTCCTTCCTGACCTGGTCTGCATTAAGGCGGAGGGACCTGGTGGGCGGTGACTGCTCAGGAGCTGTGGGATGTTGAGAAACCCCTGTGACAGTGGGACGAGGGGCAAGGTCTAGCTGAGGTGTGAGCAGCTGTGGCTGCAGGGAGAGAACTGACCTGGAGAAGTAAGTCGGGGGGCTGGCAGGGTGAGGGCTGAGGACTGGGTAGAGTCAAATCTATTAAAACACAGATTCAGTTCATTTGCCCAGGCCTTGTCCCTCACGACCTGGTGACCAGCTCTACTTCTACCATGACCAGAGATGTGAGACGTTGCTATTCTCCATGCTCTGCTCCAGCTTCTTCCTGTAGCTAGCCTTGCACCTCCGGATCATGTACTTTAGTTCCCATTGCACCCTGCTCGCCCCCTAAAGCACATCAGAGGGACAGCTCAGGTCAGCTGTTTTGGGGACAAGGTCAGAGAGGCCAGATTGAGATGGTTTGGACATGTGCAAAAGAGGATAGTGGTTATGTTGGTAGAAGGATGTTGGAGATGGAGCTGCCAGGCAAGAGGTCAAGAGGAAGGCCAAAGAGGAGATATATGGATGTGCTAAAAGAGGACATGAAGTTAATTGGGGTGAGAGTAGAGGATGCTGAGGATAGAGTTAAGTGGAAACAGATGATTCGCTGTGGCGACCCCTAACGGGAACAGCCGAAAGAAGAACAAGAAGAGCCACTAATTGCAGCTTATAAACCACTCATCAGAAATTGGTACAAAAAAAATGAGATTACTCCCCTCTTCTCAAAATGTAACATAAATGTCTACCACATATCAATACGGTGAAATAGTGTACTGCTTGTAAAATATCAGCAATAGAGATTATGAGAAATTAGTGCAGCCATTAAAATATAGAACGTTATAATAAATATGCAACTCAAAGTAAACATTAGGTAAATATGCCAGCACCAAAGTGTTTTATTATGAAAATCATCACAAAAATATATACATCATGCTGCAGGTCAGTTGATCAGCCAGAACAGTAGGTGGTGCCGGTTACGATTAAACTAAGGAAGGACCAACCACGAACGAACAAAACAGAAGAAGAACCACGGTCGAACTGTGCAAATTATCCTACTGACTGAGCAAGGAAGTAAACGCTGGGCAGGATGGCGATGAAGTGGCTGCGTTTTTCCTTCCTCGTCCTGGGGGTTTTGTCATTGTGCTGTGCCACATCTGGTGATAGCAACAGCATAAAGAAAATGAAGATGCAGTTTGCTACGGGACCACTTCTCAAATTTCAAATTTGGTAAGCAAGTGAGCGAAAATCTGGCGAGTCATGGCACGCTAGCTAGATAAACTCACCGGCTAACATCACCGTAGGCCGAAAACAAGCTAGCTAACAGGAGGTTGGTTTACATTCATGTGTTATATGGGATTGTGCGTTTAGGCCAGTTTTTACTCAGACACTGTTAAAAAACACGAGGTGGTTCTGGTTTAGGCAGTTCTCATGTCGAAAACATGCCCCCGCTTCCGCTGTCAAACCCGCGAGTCCAGTTGCAGTTGTAAACACATCGCTGGTTAACGTTAAGTTACATCATGTGTATTTGGATTGTAGAGGCAATGGGATTATTTCAGATCCCTGTGAAGTGTTCCTGTCTGTCTGGCATTACTGCATACAACTAAACATTGTTTTTGGTTTTCTAGTTAGTTCTGGAAAGTTAAAGATAATCGAAGTCACCTTAGTTACATCTAATTAATCGTCTTAACGCAAGTTTATCCGTACATGGTAGAAGCTGCACCTTTAGCTACTATAGGGACAAATGTAGCTTGGTTAACTAAAACTATTTAGAAAAAGTAGCTCAGAAATGTTCAAATTAACAATGCACACGTCATGCAGAATATAATACAAAACAGTCGTGTCAGCAAAAATGTCACTAGGTGAGTTTATTGTTGTTAACAAATCTGGGTTTTGTATTATCTGACTACAACTAAAACTGTAAATAAATTCACCTTTGCACCGATCTAAAAACAGGCCTGTCGTCTTATTTGTCTGGTTTGTAACATCTGATTTCTACAATCTTAACACCTCCTGTAAAACACTCTTCAATTTGCACCTTTTTAGATAATGCAGACACCTTGAACACTGCTCTACATAATGCTTTTTACTGCAACTGTCAGAACAGAATCCCACGTACACAACACGTGAGCAGTCTCCAACTGGCAGTCACCCTTGGCCCTGAAAATGCTGAAAAGCTACTCCCATGCAGCACGGTGAAATAAAAAAATCACTCCTTTTTGGCCCAAAACAGTTTGTGGTTTCATTATTTACCTAAACAAAAATTGGCAAAAAAGTAATTGAACTACTTGAATCATCATACAAATATGAACATAGCAAACTGATGCTAACTGTAGTTAAACTACTAGTTTAATTTCATGTTGTTTACTGCTCCCCAACACAAATACAGATATACAAAATGATTCACAGTAATACTTGTTTATCAGGGAGTTGTAGTAATATCGGTCACATGATATTTTTTTTTTAAAGGGTTTGTGCAAAGAAATGTGACTAGAGTAAACAAGAATAAGAAATAAATATTTTCATTGCAAATAGGTGCTTATGTGTACAGCAAACAGGGCAATGAAGCATTGATGTGCATAGTGTTAAATATGAGTAGCACTAACTTTAATTTGACATTGCTATTGCAATGTTACTCAATCAATAGGGACAATCCAAACAAATGGTCTGCAGAATATGTTCACATCTCAAGGCCACAGTCTAGCTTTTAGATCATCATGTTGTTGTGACTGTGTTTTGTTCCTGTTTGGTCTTGCTGCTGTGCACTGTGCGGATGCCTTTTTAACTGTGTTTATCTGCACACAGCATCTCCTGAGGGTACAAGCGGGTGTTTGAGGAGTACACGCAGGCCTTGTACCAGCGGTACCCAGACATCCGCATTGAAGGGGAGAACTATCTCCCTATGCCCATCTATCGGTAAGGCACAGATCATCTCCCATGTTACAGATGAATTAGGAATGTACATTAATTATTCAATTAGTCAAAAAGGTCAATATCATTGAATATTGAAGAAATCTTTTTTTTTTACTGTTGTAGCGAAGTGGAACTAATGTTGACTGAGGAAATGTAATGTTTGTGCAGTGTGGGGTTTCTTATGGTGGATTTGTCATTGGTGGTTTTATAGGTTTACATGAAAGTACTTGAAAATTGACATATATTTGGAACACAGGTCTCGATATTTCATTTGATTTGATTTGATTTATTCATTCAAGCATGTAAAACAGTTGATATGTCAACACATGTAATTTCACACATATCTAACAATAATAATCCAATATCAATTTACTTATACCTAGTACATGCTTGAACGGAGTAGGAAGAAGTTAGACTTATCTAGTCCTACCCCATGACATCATCTTACAACTTTTAAGTCCTAAGCAATATCTCTACATAAATAATTATCCTCTACACCACACAAGTAATATACTACAGAATTATTACAGGGTGTTAACATTCTACATAATTACATTCATAGATAATTATCTTCTACGCCACACAAGTAATATACTAAAGAATTATTACAGAGTATTAACATTCATACACCACACCCACAATGTTCCATCTGATTAATCATTAAACCTGTTCTTGCATGTATCTTGATTGACACATACCTTTATATTTATGTTTAAACTCATCAATTCTATT
>NW_018127908.1:1134450-1140518 GCF_001952655.1 Monopterus albus | reverse complement strand
CCATTAATAATTCATGATTGATTGTGTCAAATGCTTTTTTAGGTCAATAAATATCCCCATCGTGTATTTCTTCTCATCCATAGCACTTGTAATGTCCTCCATCAGGTCGGCAATGGCCAAAGATGTCAATCGGTTTGACCTAAAACCGTATTGGCAATCAGAGAGGATTTTATTTTTTCAATGAATGTATCTAATCTGTTATTAAAGAGTTTTTCCAGAATTTTTGAAAACTGTGACAACAGAGGAACCGGTCTATAATTTGTGAAGTTGTGCTTATCACCAGATTTATACAGTGGAATAACCTTTGCTATTTTCATATTATTGGGGAACTGCCCAAGTCGAAACGACATGTTAAAAATATGGGTTAATGGTTTGCATATCCCCTCAATTACCCATTTAACAGTTGTCATAGTGATACCATCACTATCACTAGATGTTTTGTTACCACATTTATTCACTATCTCTATAATTTCCTTTTCAACTATGGGCTTCAGAAACATAGAACACATATTCCTTTCAATTGTATTGTTATTTATAGTGACGGATGTATCATCTGTACAAATGCTTCTTGCTAAACCAGGACCAACATTCACAAAGAACCTATTAAACTTATCTACTACATCCTCCAATCTATTAACTGGTGTATCATTATCCATAAAATATTGAGGGTAGTTACTCATGCTGGAACTGTTTCTAATCAATTTATTTAATATATTCCAAGTACCTCTCATGTTATTTATATTATCCTCTAATACCTTAGCGTAATATTGTTTCTGATATATGGCTGGATTGTGCAGCAGTCCCAGGTGTTATAGTCAAAGGTGTGGTGCCACCAAGACCCTCAGGTCCTCATCAGTTGAACTGTTAATAATCACACCAGGGATTAGTGCCTTTAATGAAGGGCTCCTTCAGTTTTAGCTGTGTCTGTCTCTAGCTCAGTCACTCAGAGACTAAGCTTGTGTATTACAGATTGTATCTAAACCAGTTACACATAAAGGTAGTAAAACTGGAGTGAGCAGGATGCCGGCTCTGGGTAGCAGGTTGATCAGTGTCATAGTGTTAAAGCTGTATCCCATTTGAAAATTGTTTTTCCTCTGCAAATTCATAATTATTGTTGAAATTGATACTAATTATTTGTGCAGGAGAAAACCAGTGTTACAAGTTCACTCCAGTTCTTGGTATGCGTTCTACACAGTGATGCTTAACCTGTGTAAACTGAGGCCACACCTTTCTGTCTTGGTACAGAGTTCAAATGACATGGTTACATTTGTCTCAGAAGTGAAACCTACAGATGTTAAGACGTCTTATTATATATGCTGCTGTGTGTATTTGGATTTTATTAGTCCAGTGTTAAATGTTCTATTTATCTTTTTATTTTTTTATTTTTTTTTACTTTAAATGAATATGCTCAGTTTGATACCTGAGAATTATGTTTACTGAACATAATCAGCCTATTAAGACAAAGTAGGCAACTGTAATATATGCTATGGGTATCCTATCAAATACCCTGTGGAGTGCACTGTGTATCAAGTATTGTCTGCTTCATGATGCCATGTCAAGGGATTGTATTAAAAGCCAGTTTCTTGTTTTGTTTCCTCAGACACATTGCTTCCATCCTGTCTATTTTCAAACTGCTGGTGATTGGGCTGGTTATTGTTGGCAAGGACCCATTCGCCCTCTTTGGTATGCAAGCCCCAGGTATCTGGGAGTGGGGTCAGGCTAATAAGGTAAGATTTCCTGGAACTGTAGGAATCATTAGAGCTATGATCCACTAGGAGGGTGCCGTTTTATTTCACATATTCCACCCCACGAGGGGTGGACTCATGGTTGTTAAAGTATGATGCAGCTGAGCATTTGATTTGAGGGTCATGGCCACAAATAACACACAAGAACAAACTTTGAAGGAACGTGAGCTTCAGTCTGGCTGTTTCTCTAGTACAGTTGTGTACATACACACTGCCAAGTGCAACTCAAACCCTTGGGATTTCATTAGCGTTTTATTCAGGGTCTTCAGGCTGTTATCTCCAGGGTACGTGACATGCTTAGGGCTCAGAGGGAGAAGGGCCAGCGACTGTTAATATCAGATAGTTGCAAATAAACTGTCTTGCACTGTCAGCCATTTTATGTTTTAACATAAAACTAAGGCTGATAAAGTTTAGTGTGGTTTCTGGCAGCTAAACAGATGACTAACAAAAATGTTGCGATTGCACAGAGAACAGATGCATTTGACATGGACTTGTTTAGCTAGTAAATCATTATTAATATTTTTCATCTAAGCCAGAGTTTGACTGACAACAGAGCTGGTCTGAGGGAAAATACCTTTGTTTGTACATTTAAAGTTGGAGTAAGTTGATTTTGGTTTTAGTTATATTTGGTAAAAATCTCTTTATATCCTGACGGCTATAGAATGAATCAAATGCCTTGAGAAAAGAAATCTTGTCTCACTGACTGATCCTGGCCCTCTAATTTGCTACTCCATAATCTCAGGGCGCCCTAATTTCATCAAATAGTAAGGAGAGCCTTGTGTGAAAAGGTGTCCCTACATCACACATGTTCAGGTCAGTCAGCAAATATGGGCTCAGAAGAGGCAACAAGAACCAGAATGAATTACAAAAATCCAAACACAGGTCAGTAGGTCGACCAGTGCTTGGTAGGTGAAGCTTTGCTGCTACGTGTCAGATCTGTGTTGAGAAACATGTTTGATATGTCCATAATAAGTAGAATCCATTTTCTTTAGGGCAATATCTGTATGTAAGACAAAAGTAAAATAATAATGCAGAAGCATTTATGCCTGCTGATGTATCACTTGAGCTTCAGTAGCTGTGAAACTGAGCAAGCTGCACCCTGCATTAAAAACATATTACACAGTGATCGCTCCCTTAATGGCTGATCCTGTTAAAAAAAAATTTTGTGAGTGATTGTTGAACTGTCTCTGAGTGAACACATTGCAAGAACAAAATAAGCATAACGGCCAGTTTAAAAAAAAAAAAAAAGCTGAGAAATAGTATTTTTTCTGTCAGACCTTTTAACTCAAATTTCTGTCACATTTTCCAGATTTATGCCTGCATGATGGTGTTCTTCTTCAGCAATATGATTGAAAACCAGTTAATGTCTACAGGAGCTTTTGAAATCACATTAAATGGTGAGTCTGTAATTCAGAGAATGGCTTGTTGGCAGATTTTTGGCTTGAGATTGATTTCACTTGGCTTTGATTTATACAAACAGTTCTAAAAAATGACATTTATTTCTGTAGTTGAAACATTTTCAACAGCCTTTAGTGCCATTTCATATAATTATCAGATTGCATTGAGCAAGATTAAAGATTGTTTTTGTCATAATGATAAATGCATTTGTCTGGAGATGGAACGCACTGCAGAGAGTTGCAGTAAATCGAATGTTGTGCTGCCGTAGATGTGCCCGTCTGGTCAAAACTGGAATCAGGTCAGCTGCCTTCCATGCAGCAGCTTGTGCAGATCCTGGACAACGAGATGAAGATGAATGTTCACATGAACACAAGACCACATCATCACTCATAACCCTGCTCTCCAATCCCTGGCTGGAGCTAAAAAGCCCCTCCATGTAAGGACAGGAGTGCTCATGGCACTGGTTTCACCAAACATGTTCTACCTCTTTCCAGTCTGATGTTTTTTTCTTACTTGTGAATATTGGCCAGTGGAAATGTCCGTGCTTCGTAATTTGATCTGCCCTCGCTCTCATTGTGTCTAGGTTTGAGGTGGGTTTCTCATGAGGCTGTGAAGTGATGTTTATGAAGGTCTGCGCTGAAGGCAGGAAGACTGCTAGCACAGACTGGATGCTCTCATCACTCTTCACCATGCCCCTTTGAGAGGTCCTGCCCCTGACTCCAGAGTGGGATCCATGGCTACAGAGCCGGACCTTCAGTTGTTTTCTTGTACTATTCGTACTACTGCAGATATCATCCAGGTGACATCAGTGGTCTCATTAGCAGAGATTTAACCTTTGATTCTTAACTTGTTGCATATAATTGATATGTGTAAAAAACAAAGTTATTTGTACCGTTGAGCCATATGTAGAATTTTAAGTTTATTGTCCTAAAAGTAGTTTAGCCATGTAGAAAATACAACACTTCAAAACATGTTGTGAAAATAACATTGGAGAATCATGTCTTGGTATGATTTCTGAATAATTTTTATATTGACATAACTTGGAGAAAGCTAAGACAATTAATAAAACTTAACTATTTAACTGTGAATCAGTGTGTGCTGTTCACTGGCTGAGGTGGTGGAATGCCATAATCATATCCTACATGTGAGAAAATCATTTTAGAAGACTGCAATGAAGAAGATAATTTGACAGTGCTCATCAGTTTGTCACTTTAGTTAAATATTTTATCAAAGTAAACCTGAGAGGAATACTAGAGAATCTGCTGAATGGCTTGGAGTTCAAAGCAGATGTATGCTGGTTGTTCAAGTCAGCCATCTGTTCAACCTAATGTTATTAGGAAGACTTGAGCCTCTACAGTGATTCAATTAGATGAGGCAAAACAGATTAGACATGAGTATGAAGTAAGACCAAGACACAGTCAGGGTACAGTGCTGCAGCACCTTGTTGAATGTGGGATATTCCTGACACTGAATAAGGACACAATCCTTCGAGAGCTCTAATTGTAACTAAATGCAATTTGGCACATACAAACTGCTGTAGGAGCTGAAAGAGCAAACAGTGATCCAGACTTGGGGTGGAGAATTTTGATGAGGAAAATATTAACCTTGCAACGTTTGCACTTTCACATGTGGTAACAAAGAGATGATTGCTTTATATCTTCTTTATCAGTGTACATCAAAAAGAAAGGCACTTTTGGATAAATGCTCTTTCAGTGTCACTCATCACCACATGAGTACTGACTTCCAGAAGCCGTTGGGCAACAACACGGAGGTGAGGGGCTTGTGCAATGTTAAGCGGCCGGGGATTGGAAGGTGTCATCAGGCACCGGTGAAGAGTCTGAATAGTCAGCTGGATCCTGGTCCTGGCTACCAACAGAAACAGCTCCTCCTTTAAAACCGATGGTCCTGAAGCAGGCTGAGCTGTTTTAGACTCACCCTAAAAAAAGATTATTTTTCACTGAAGCAAATACTGTAACCGTGCATCAAAAGTAGACAATTTGATTTT
Source organism: Monopterus albus (assembly GCF_001952655.1). Classification (NCBI taxonomy): domain Eukaryota; kingdom Metazoa; phylum Chordata; class Actinopteri; order Synbranchiformes; family Synbranchidae; genus Monopterus; species Monopterus albus. The sequence continues at coordinate 1,135,370 of NW_018127908.1, read as the reverse complement.
ATTTAACCACAAAACCCATTTGACGTAATGCTACTAAGGGGAACAAATTCAAGAGATATAAGACTCAGAATGGGACGTTTAAACTACAAATCTCTGCAGAAACTTTAAAAAAAAAAAAAAAAAAAAAAAAAAAAAACTACACCCGCAGAACTGGAGGTTCTGCCAACTGCCAAATGACCATGTGCTTGGAAAAAATAAACCATAAGTGCTAGTGAATGCCTCTGCAAGTGCTTGGGGTCTGTTATTTCTGTTTGCAGGATTATGTTGATTAAACATAGTGCTTCACTCTTACCTGAGGACAACAAGCACCCACACTGAACTTTGCCTGTTGGCCCCCTGCCAGGAAAGAGAGAAACACTCGTTCCTTTTCTAGGATTCGGACACCAACAGTTTTGTTGAGGGACAGGAAGACGGGTTGCAGAGGGGTGCGGGTTAAACTCTGATTGCTCCAGCACCACCGACGAATCCTCGTACCCACCTCATCAAAACATTGACCACCTGATCTGTTTAAGTGTATCCTGTAACATGAACACAGATGCACTGTAGATGAGCTGCAGCCATAAAACAAGGGGTCAATTTAAATGATGACCTTAATAACAATTAGCAAATTTATTACAAATACAATTATATAAATTCAGGTAATGAAATGTTAAATATAAGCACGTTGTTTCATACCATATGTGTCCATTGCTGTGATAACATGTTGCCCTGCCATCACACTGGAACACAGCTCTAACCATGATAAGGATGGGAGCACCCACTGTAGAGGATATGTTGTATTGTGCATCCTATCTAAAACACCTGTTATATCTGCTAACTTACTTTTAAATTGTGTGTTGCTTTCTCATTTTCATCTGAAAATCTCTTCACGTCATAACGATCTACAAACATTCAATCTGAGTGGATACAAGACCTGAGCA
>NW_018127908.1:1119582-1121106 GCF_001952655.1 Monopterus albus | reverse complement strand
TAGGCTCCAGTTTTAAAAAGAAAAACCATTTCAGATCTTGGTTAGAATCAGTCTGGGTTTGTTTTTGAATATGTCTAAATGTGATTATTTTAATATATGAATTCTGTAATCTGGTGATCTTTTAAATTTCACTCTTAATTCTGATGTTTACCAAAGGTCTAACAGTAACATGATGGCAAAAATCAGGAATGTTCGGCAGATTTGGAGACAGAAAAGACAAAGATCTCACTGTTTTTGACTGACTATAGCTGTTCTCGAGTTTTCTCAATAGATGCTCGGTTGAATTGTACTTGCTCAAACTGAGTTTGGGCTTCAAAGTCACAGCAGTCTAAGACACAACCTGATCTTAAAATCAATTTACTGACTGTTTACTTTTGCTCACATCACAATATATTCATCATATGTCAAGTATGGACTTTGACACTTCACCAGCTATTATATAACTGGTATAGAGAGCTACAGTCTATTATGAATGTGGAGTAAAGTTAAACATTTAATACATTTTGTAGTGCAATATGTTTTAAACCCTATATTTTTCATCCCCTTTTCTTCTAGTGGCAAATGGCACAGTGGTTGTGCATCAGCTGTAGTTCTCTGTTGGGCTTCTTTTGTAATCTAATATAGACCAAACATTTAGTTAGGACAGAGGTTTTTCAACCAGCTCCACCAGCGAGACTGATCTGTTTCTCAGTTTTAAAAAATGCAGATGTTGATAACTAAACCTAATAATAACCTGACAATGAAGTCCACATTTAGCTCTCTCCCACATTAAGGTCTCTTGACCTTTTGGCAACCTTAACATTACCCAGGTGTAACTAATACCCAAATAAACTAGAGAGCAATCAATTAGCCCACGTCTTACCTTATGATTGGTCGCTGCAGCATTTGCGGCACCTGTGCACAAGAGACGTTACAACATAAGTAGCTCAAACCTTCACATACTTGTTAGTGTTTCCTGGAGTCACTCAGAACATAATGATGTGTCGCGAAAAGAGGAAAAGTGCTACTGCGTACCTGGCTACAGCTGTTGTTCTGGCATGTTATTTGGCGCACACGGTCGACTGTTATCGCCTGACGAAAACGGGAAGAAGAGAATGGCCGAAAGAAGTCGATGCAGCCAAAACGGTAGGCGTCCAAGAGGGGAAAATCGTGTTCGGGAGTGTTTCTAATAACGGGTCACACCTTGAGTCCCAGGACATGGACGGGGCCACAAAGGCTTCTTCAAGCCCTCATGTGGAGGATGGCACAGCATATCAAGCGGATTTTGCAGGTAAAAATGTGGCATTTGTTAATTACCTGTTGCTCAGTAAACTTTCTAAGGTTTCAGTTAACGGCACTACAACTGATCAAGTAACTCAAAACTTTTAATGTTTCTTCCCAGGCTGGTCAAAAGGGCAAACCTCTATCAGTTTCCCGGAAGCATGGAAACGCATGGCACACACTCTGCACTGTGGTAGGGACCAGATGAGGTTCAGAGCAGTGGGACCAGGAGCTTCACAGTTTGCACTGGAACAAGGTAAAGTA
>NW_018127908.1:1111533-1111656 GCF_001952655.1 Monopterus albus | reverse complement strand
GGTGCATAGTGTCTGTGCCTGAAAGATCAAATAAATGGTTGGGAGGAGGAAAAAAAGTTCAGTGTTTCCTGGTGTAGTTGAATGATTCATGTGGTCCTCTTGTAATGTTTTCAGGTGACTAGG
>NW_018127908.1:1105203-1111483 GCF_001952655.1 Monopterus albus | reverse complement strand
GGGGGGGGGGGGGGCTGTTTAATGTCAATACTTAAAACATCGAAGGTGTGCACTTGGTGAACAGTCTGAAAATGCTATGTCTGCAATGCTAACTTGGAACTGAAGAACCTCTAGGTTGAGTTGACAACATCAGATGGGGCCCTTTTTGTTCTTAATTGGGCACAAGCTTTGCCCAACGGGCTCTTGTGGGGTGGTAAAATGGGTTCTTGCCTTAAACTTCTGCTTGAGTATAAATTGGCTCATGACTTGTGCCACCAACAGAAGGGAGCACTGCACTTTGAATCTGCTCCTCATGAGCTCTGAGGAAAAGACGAATGCTATTGGGAACTTGTCTTAAGAATTCCTGAACCCTTTAGTCCACTGACTAAAAGCTGTACTGTAAACTGCAGTTGCATTAAACCTGTGAATCAACTGAGTTTTTGTTCTGAGGGCTAAATATCCAAGTTATAAGTTGCCAGTGGGGAAACTGAAGCAAAAGGTAAACTTTTTTGGGGGGTTGTCTAAACTTGAGCCCAGGGCATTCTCATTTCCAGCCATTTAATGTTTAATCTTGTGTACCTCTAAATCTGCAATCGACTCAAATTCTATTGCAGAATAAGCCCCCTCCTGAAAAAGATTGTGAATGTGCACAACTCCTGCTGCGCCCCCCCCACCAACCTGAAGCCTAACATTATCCTAAACACAACCACCAAGAGGGTTGCTACAGGAAAGTTTTGAAAAGGGAAAACATCTTGATGGAACACTTTTTGACAAGACCAGTAGGGCAGCCAGGATGACACATTGTAGTAGTGAAATTAATTCCAACAAGTAGCATTGAACCAGCAATAACATGGATTGTTAGAATCTTTTTGCCAACCCACAAAACATCACATGTGGCAGACACACTGTCCTCAAGCAGTCAAAACAAATGGGTACTGTGCTCCAGAGGAATCTAGCTATGATGAGCTGATCATTCTGCTTCACAGGCCAGCTGCTTGTTGGTTAGACCCAGTCAGGTAAACCAGCCAGTTCCTGTACAGGAACATTCCTGGATGTGCAGAAACCTCAGGCCCTGTATTTTTCTCCACATCCTCACAGTGGTCACAGTGCAATAGCAATAGATCTTGAAAGCCATCTTGAGCAGTCATAAGACGATCTCTGTCCAGCATAGATGAAGCCACCTTTTTATGCACTGTGCTAAGCTCTGTTTTGTTGTAATATCTGCTTTTGCATTTATATTTCCAGCACACAAAAGAGTGGCTTCATCTCTGCACTGTAGGTGAGTACAACATATGCTATATGTAATTTTACTTATTTTTATTTTAACCACAATAAGAATTTAGGAAGATAGACTATGCCATTTATGCATTTGCAGCTCAGAAAAGTTGGCACAGTTTGTTTTATGCTATTTATCTATTTTTAGTGTCCTGCTGCTAAATATCTTCAGTCCATCTCTGGCCATATTTCCAGCCAGGACACAACACCCTCCCCCACTCTTGACTTTTTTTTTACTACCCGCTCCACACAGTTTGTCTTTATGGAGGACTATGAATTGGGCATGAATGAGGAAGAGGAGGAAGAAGTATTCATGAGAAAGGCCACATCAGGCCACTGGTGGGAGGACTGTGGAGATGATGGCAACTGTGACATACAACCCCAGATAGAAGAAAGAGGCTGCATGGTAAACAGCCGCAGCTGGACTGAAGAGCTCTGTGATGTCTTTGCACCACGGGTGGAATACAGTGGACAGCGTTACGCCGGAGGACGAACCAGACTCTCGAGCATCTGCGTGAGTGACTGTCTTACTCTCTTTCTGTCTGAGGCACACAAGCATTGAATTAATCCATGAGTCCAACTGACACATTTCACTGCATCTCTTAAGAGAATCAAACGGAGGACAAGATACAAATCCAGATTTCTAAAGCATTAGAAAAACTAAGTATGCCAAGTCAAAAATCAAGATAAAAAGGAAATTTTGTGAACAAACACTAATAATATGCAGTGTATATAACAAATTTTGTATCTGGTATCTGAGTACTGTCTTTAGTATATGATTATCCTGGCCTGAGTGAAACACTTGGCAATGAGAGGCTGAGTAGATTTGGCCCCTGATGACGATGAAGGATGAGAGATGACTCAAAATGTTGTTTTGTTTAATCAGCCCACTGCTGCATTGTGACACAGCACTGTGGGATCTAAGTGTGAGTATGTATGTGTGTGTGTGTGTGTGTGTGTGTGTGTGTGTGTGTGTCTGCGTTTCTGTATGCCCATGTGGGAATGTGCACTCCCTGCTTTCTTGTCTCTCTTGTGGCTCATTCCACTTGAATCTGTGATGTGGAATGGGGCTGGAGGAAATTTCCTTTAGGGGACAAAACAAACAGATAATGTGCAATTAAAAATTAATTGCTCTGCTCGGGACAATGAGCAGACGTACATGCCATGTTAGTTTTACTCAAAAGTGCTGATATTTATTGGAGGAGTTTCTATTGATCAGCCACAGCCTCTTTAATGGTTTTGTATTCCAGTATTGCAGTCTCATTTATCATACTATTTTTAGCCGGGCCTTTAAGCCCACCATATCGTTCACCTTGCTCTGCAACTAGTCACTTGCCCTTTTTCTCTAAATCTATAACATCTGTCCTATCTTATCTGGACACAGATTCCAGCAGCTGATATTTGTTCCTATCCTTCAAATAAAGGAAGGATGAGGAGGAAAGACCACAAGACAGAAAACAAATGAGGAAGATGAGGGAACAGATAGCAGATGAGGAGAGCAGAGGCAGCACTGAGCAGCTCTGTCTTTCCCCTCCCTCGTCCATTTCTCTCTCCTCCTCCGCTTCCGTCTCTTCCCACCCTTTCATCTTCTGCTCCAACATCAACAGCCCCCCACCTTCCCCCTCCCACAGCTGCTCTCTTCTCCTCGCTCGCTCGCTCACTTTCCTGCACAGAGCTGCAGTATATGAGAGGGTCTCCTGAGTCTAGCTTCACTGCAGTGTAGAGAAGGGCACGGCGGCTGTTTTAGTACGGTGCGCTGAAGGATGGTGCACCAGGAGAAACGCATTTACCAGGTGTGAGGACTTGTGTTTGCATGTGGTAGTGTGTAATTCTGAGTATGTAGGATATGTAGTGTAGTATTTACAGGTATACATGATAGGCGTCCATCATAGGCATGCTGCCGTAGATGAATCAGCCATACTGGATGAGTAGCTGTATGAGTGTAAAGGGAGTGGGTGTGTTCATATGCGATATCTATCTCCGTGTTTTTACATCTACTCTTGTATGATTTGTGTTTATATGATCGTATAAGATGCTTTGTTAGGTTTTTCATAAATGAAATTACATTGACCATTATGCGCTTTTGCCATGTTGTTCTTCTACTTTTTTCTGGAAGAGTAAAATATGTTGCGTGTGAATCCTTGTGTGTAGACAGAGTGCTTGTAAGGAGGACGTGGTTGTCTGAAGTGAATCAGCAGGGAGAGCAAAGGTGGCCATTTGTGATTTTTGCCCTTATATCACAGCCTCATCTAATGATGCGTCACAAAAAATTTGTGTGTATGTGTGTTGATTTGAGGTTATTTAGAGAGAGAACACTGACGCATGAGAGAAACATCTCTAATACTGGAGGTGTTATTCAGTAGTTGCCGGTGAGTGCACAGACACAAGGATGTGTGGGCATTTGGGTACTGTTGTATAATATACTGTACATGTATTTTCACCGTGGTGAAAGAATAGGAACATGCTGAGTGGAACCATTTAATTAGGTATTTCTCTGCATCGAGACCAAATGTGTGTAACGTCAAGATTTTGAAATCAATGCAGCTGAAATGACCTAAAAATCTCTGTAGCTGACATAAAGAAATGAGGGCTAAGGGCAGCTACAGAGTGGAAGCTGATGTGAAAGTGATTTGGGGAAAGATGTCAAGTGAAGTCGGTAAAGAAAAGAAGGTGGAGGAGCAGGAAAAGGGGTTAAAATTGAATCCAGGGCAGGGAGACTCATACATGCCGAGAAACTACGTGAACCATCATGGCTGGAGATTCAGTAAATACAAGGCGAGGAGAGCAAATGTCAGTTTGGAATGACTAACCAAATACGAGAAGTTGCAAAACGGAAATGCAGAATGACTTGGCATTTTAAACTACCAGCTCGACAGGGATGGCATAGAGTTTCTAATCAGTTTACTGAAGATATGAGCCACTGTCTTGGTGACTATTAATGGATGTGTGAGAAAAGGAAGATCATTACTGATCATTTGTCGCAATAATAGTCAGTTGATTATCACAAACTTTACTGCTTTGACTGCTGTTAAAATAAGTGTCACTTGCTTTATTGTAGACAGAAAATTATGTATTTAACAAAATACAGTATATATTCCAAAGTGTTATGGACATTTTGGATCTTTTTTAGGTCTTGTGAGTCTGTAAAGCAACAAGATGTTGTTATTAGGCCTGAGGATATGATCTGCCACACTCCTTCATTCATCCATTTTTTATACCAGCCTATCCTGTTAGGCTTAGTAGTCCAGACCAGGATGCATCAGGTGAGGGACAGGGAGCATCCTAGTAAACCTTCTGCATTATACAGTCATAATGATGGTGTCATCTGTGAGCCCACAGCTAGATTATCTTAATGTCCCAAAGGCAGGACACTGCATTGAAAGACCTCCCGTCTACACCTTTTCCCATAAAATGCATATTTGTCCCTCCACATTAATTTCTTTTTTCCATCTTTTCCTTTGATTTCCTTCCCTGAAGCTGTGTGCATTCTAATTTTGGCACTATACAATATTTATAACTCTTATCTTCTTCCTACAGTTATATCCCACTTGATTTCAATCAAGCAGAGATGGCTGTACAGCAGCAGCATCTTTATTTACAGTATATTTATATTGTTTGTATTCGTGTTTTCTTTCTCGTATTCTGGCAGGCCCAGAGGAATGAGAGAGAGTCCATCAGGCAGAAACTTGCCCTTGGCAGTTTCTATGACGACGAGCCAGTCATCTACACCAGCTGCAGTAAGAATGGCCCGTCCTCCCGGTGGGTTTGAATTGAGTGTGTGTCTGTGAGTGTGTTATGTTTGATCAGTGTAGCTTTTTGAAAGCTGACACTGGTATTTTTTGTGATTTAGCTGCCCACAGCTGCCACTTTTGATCTGTTGATCTTTTCTAGATTTTATTTGATATATGATGACCTAGATAGAAGTTGTAGGTTTGTACATTGTATATGCTGCCTATACAAGTAACATCCTTATTTAGACTGCATGTCCACCGAAAACCAAAAATCTGCATCCAATTTAGAATTTTCCAGATTAGGCAAACCATTGCATGTTCCTTTATTGAGGGAATTTCACAAAATTATATGAAAAATGGATTGTTCCAAACCAAAACAAACAACAACAAAATGGTTTTTCTTAGCGCTTAAAAAATTGACACTTTGGAGATGTGTTCTTACAGGGCAGTGATGTACAGTAGTGTTCTTGATTAACCTCAGAGGCTTGCTGTTTGTTTTTGTTTACATCTCTAATAACTCTGTCTACCTGGAAAATACAAACAATTATTTAATAACCAGTAAAAGAGAGCTGTTCAATGACTACCTCTATCAAAGAGCTATAAACTAACAACACACAAATCCGAAAGACAGAACCGTCTGGATAGGCTTGTTCATTTCTGTAAAGTGTAAATGATAGTGTGGCTTGGCTCACTGCTCCCACACACAACCTTCTGTCTGTGATAGACTCGGCAACCATCGGAGGAAGACAATGCATTAGGCAGACATGACATGCAAAACGAAACTGAAAGGCTTCCTGGAAAGCCACAGTCATGTTTACAATCAGTACGAGGGAAGTGACATTGTACTGAACAATACCTGATTTACTATCAGCAGCAGGTAGCAAAGGTATAAAAAGAGTTGGCACAGAGAACATGGTGCAGTGGTTAACCTATATTACGTGACGTGTTGTTGAGGCAGAAACTTGGGGATGTCCCAGATTCATGACTCAGACACTAAGTCTAAACAAATTCTCATGGTGGGATTTAGCCTTAGACACTAAGTGTCTGATAGAAAAATAAGATATCTCACACTGAAAACTGATTTGATTTTATTTGATTTGATTTATTTATTCTTTCAAGCATGTAAAGACAGTTGATATATCAACACACATAATTTTACACATATCCAACAAATGCTAATCCAGTATCAATTTGCTTATACCTAGTACATGCTTGAATGGAGTAGGAAGAAGTCAGACTTATCCAGTCCTACCCCATGACATCATCTTACCATCATTGGTTTGCAAGCAGTAAAT
>NW_018127908.1:1101996-1103445 GCF_001952655.1 Monopterus albus | reverse complement strand
CTCTATATACTGCTTCCCATTCCTGCCCCATTAATTCCTCCTTAAGCCTCCGTTCTGTTTGTTCATTAATCACCCTCCTGTAGTACAGTTTTGCTGTTTGCCTTTCTTTTCTAATATGGCAGTCATAAACCAGAAATACAGGCAGATGATCAGTAATATCATTTATAAGTAATCCACTTGTCATTTTGCTTTCAATATCATTGGTAAATATATTATCTATTAGTGTCGCATGCTGGGCTGTTACTCTACTTGGTTTTGTGATTTTTGGGTATAAACTGCATCTGTGTAAAGTGTTGATAAACTCTTCCGTTCCTGTGTGCTTGTTAGGGTTTAACAAGTCAATGTTGAAGTCGCCACATATGAACATTAGTTTATGACTTATTGTCAAATAGTTCTCCTCTATCCAGTCATTAAATTTTTCTATGCTGGCTCCAGGTGCTCTATAAATACAGCTTATTACAACCTTTTTCTTTTTTTTCATGGAAATTTCTACAGTCACACACTCCAGCAAGTTATCAATAGTCCTTGACATGTTCTCGACTTTTTCATAACAGAAGTTATTATCTACGTACAAGGCCACACCACCTCCCGTCTTATTCTCTCTGTTTGTGCATACCAAATCATAGCCTTCAAGGTCAAAATCCATTCCCCTTAGTGTTGATCCAAGTTTCAGTAATAGCAATTATATTAAAAGAATGTGTAAGACTACTAAGATAATGTTTTATACTCTGAAAGTTTGCACATAAACTTCTGCTATTGAAGTGAATTAATGATAATTTGTTTTCAGTCTTGACATTGCTGTTAAACTGCTCATCCGTGTAATACTTGCAGTTATTTTCAGAGTTCTTAAAAAAGTTTTTTTCAGGGTCAAAGTCATCGTCCGTTTCATGATAATGTTGTTCAGTGTCTCCAATTGTGTCCAGTTCCAGATCCAATCCCTCAAAAACTATTAACTTCTGTAACAAATCATTTGCCACATTCCGTACGTGGGTCATACTTGTTGTTCCTGCTAATTGCTAGTTCCAATGCTCATCTGCCCTCGCAGATATCAATATACCTGCATGTTTCTTCATACAGCTGAGGGTCCAGCGACCCCTTCATACTCTCCTTGTCTCGGCATACTGGTCCTCGGCGTGCTGGTCATGGCTCCTGGATTCTGGTTCCGAGGGCGAGTCACTAGTCGGTCATACTGCAGGAACACGATGTCTCCCCTCTCCCTGGCCTCCCTTAACATCGGCATCAACTCCCTTCTTCTCTTCCTCACAGACTCGGTGTAATCTTCATTTATATAAATATTAGATCCTTTAAGCTTCTTTGCTTGTTGCAGTATGTGTGCCTTATCCTTCTCTTTCATCAACTTTACCATCACCGCCCTCGGTCCCCGATCAGAAGGTTTCCCAACTCTGTGAGCCCACTCCATCTCAATTTCTTGATGAATTTGCAGTTTAT
>NW_018127908.1:1063166-1101763 GCF_001952655.1 Monopterus albus | reverse complement strand
TTTGTAGACATCATCCCTTGTTTCCTTGGTTTGTATTTTCTGTTCACCCGTGGCTGCTTTAATCACATCCACATCTTGCTGGGTAAACTGCAAACTTGTTTTTATCTCCTGTATTTCTCTGGTCATGTCGTCGAGTCTCTTATTTGTCTCCATAAGTAGTTGCACAAAACCTTTGAAGTTATCTTGTTGTTGGCTCAACAGTATGGTGTACATCTGCTTCTGCTGACTCAACATCTCTGTTACTTGCGCCGCTGAAATATAATCCTCTTCTGCCTCAACATCCTCGTTCGCATCTGATTTATTAGCTCTTTTCCCTCTTGGAGGCATTTTAATAGTTGTAGAATTTGTTCAAAGACTTGAACATGTAGAAGATGTGAAAAATCATAGAACAGACAAGAAGAGCAGTAAACGTCTGCTCTCCCTTGCAACCTGGAAGTGTGAAAATTGGGTTACCAACTGCAACAAAATCCATTAAATCCAAACAGGTGATTGTGTTTCATGTCATATCTTTAAATATTTTTCTTGCTTTATTTATTATAGATTTGTGTGCTTTCATCTTTCATTTGCTTAGTGCACTAACCTATATTAAATAAAAGTACAATACAGTTCATGCTTTTTTTGTTGTTCAGGTGTGCAGACGTTTTTTGTAAAGTTTGTAACTAAGCTTCTTAAAATTTTTTTGGACTGTCTCTCTTCATTACAAAAATAATTATACATATAAATATGGAATGTGACATAAAGTAGGTTTGACGTGTAAAATCAAACAAAAGGAAGTCACACAAACATGAAATGAGCACGTTCACACGAGCCATGAGAAGAGTTGCATTACATCATGTACGATGGTTAACCAGACCGAACCACTACAATTACAACACAGCTCTGCTTTCTTTTCATGACAACCTTGACCTCCAAAAACGTTGTCACTATGACCTTTACATTTATTGAGGGGGCATTCATATTAAACAATGGGACTGTCCTCCCTTCCCCCAGTGCTGCTGTTGGAGGAAGTACTGTTTTGTCTGTGGGCTAAAATGCTCCTGAAAGAAGAAGTAGTTCCTGATACAAGTCCACAGATGTGACTGGTAGATATGGGGTCATGTGACCTCCACTGGAGGTAAAGCAGCATGCTCTGGGGCTGAGAATGGGGGAAATTCCAACTCCTCTCTCTCCGGTTTGAAAGATGTTGTATGAGGTATTGTTTTCATCCTAGTGTAATGGGGAGGTTACTTTATGTTTGGTTCTTTCAGTCAGAGTATTATGACTTGGAATTCAATGAATGGTATTTTTAGCTCTTAGGAAGGCTGAGGTTGAGGTTTCAGTGGCTTCTGTGTAACTGCTGCAGAGGGACTGATGTTATCATTGTAATTTTAGCTGTTTCTTTCAAGCTTTCAGTTGCATTTGTTCATTAATGATTAGATCACAGCTTGTTACCTTACTGACGTCATTCATAGCTAAAAGTATATGGACACCTCAACATATAATTGTAAATCCAAAACTGTGGGCATTCAGGTGCTACTGTATGGCCTCCTCTTCTTTTGGTGGGCGTTCCAAAAGATTTTGGAACCTGGCTGCAGGGAGTCGGCTACAAGAGCATTAGTGAGGTCAGGCTGAGTGTGCATGTTGGGAGCTAAGGTCCCACAGTGAAGCTGATCCAGTTCATCCTAAAAAAGACTGGATTGGGTTGAGGTCACAATTTTATCCACACCAACTTTGACCTCAGTCATGTTGAAACAGTAAAGGGTCTTCCCAGAACTGTCAATACAACACTGGCAGTACAACATTATATGATTATATCTAATTATATGCTCTGACATTAATATTTCCCTTGGCTAGAACAAAGGAACTAACCTAAACCGTGAGAAACAGCCTGAGACTTAGTGGTTCACCAAAGAACAATGTTTTGTTTTGTTTGTGGTTACTTATCCTTCCCTTTAAAAGTGTTGGAGAGAATGCATGTCAGCATGCGTGTCAGCATTTGCTAGAAAAATAAATACCTTGGCTTATTTAGCAAAGAAAAGACAACAGTGCTCTTCTTGTACAAAAAAATCCAGCAGGTTCATTCCCCATGGGATCTGACACATGATGTACAGTGCAGCACAGAGAGAGCTACCAAACATTCTGATCATAGTTTTGCTTGTTGTTTCCTAAATTAAATGGGTTTGGTATTATTCATTTTAAATTCTGCAAATTTGTTGTTCCTGACCTTTCTGCTTTTCACTCCTTTCTTCTCTATTAAATAAGCAGAATTTTGTTGAATGTCTTTTACGGTCATCTTGTTGAGGATAAATATAAAGCCCTACATTCCTCCAAAGTCATACATATTGTGGCTTCTTTCATTTCACTGGTGTTTGTCTTGGAGTGTAAACTAATTTTGTGCAATCAATCAGTAATTTCCTATTTCTCCCTGTAGGTTTCATTATAACTAGAAGACATTTTTGGCATCTCTGACTAAAGATCAGTATCTCCTCTCTCATGTTCTTCGCTCTTTGTGTTTTTCTTCTCAGGCTGCAAAGTGCAGTGAACCTGCAGGTGTGTTTTGTTAATGACAGCAGTAGCGACAAGGACAGTGATGCTGAGGACAGCAGGACGGAGACCAGTCTCGACACGCCGCTGTCACCTGTGGTATGCACAGCTTAGAAAGTACTATCTCAGTGTTTTTGTTTAGGTGTTGTTTAAATGTTTGTTTCTGTCTCATCCCACTCTGCTTGTTGTTGTTTTTTTTACAATGCACACCGACTGTTGCATCACTATGTCACTTAACACTGCTTCCTTTCCAGAGCAAGCAGAGCTCTTCGTTATCGGACCGGGACACAGCAGAGGAGGACTCGGACCCTCTGGACGACTGCAGCGGGTTCTGGCGGGTGCAGCGAAGACTGCAGGAGGAGGCCCGGGTGGCGCTGGCTCTAGCTCGACCCATGGCCCGCATGCAGGTGGAGGTGGAGAGGCAAATCCAACTGCACAGACGTTCACCTGTGGCCGATTTGGTTAGTCATTGAGGATTTGTGTGTCTGTGTGCCAAGGTCTTTAATCCATCTGTGAAAAAAATTCATTTTTGAAGATGATTCGGGCAATTAAAATAATCACAGCAATTTGGAAGGATAGAACTAGAATGACTGTACATTGCTGTTACAGTAAACGCAACACAATGAGGATTATATAAGGGACTTACTACATTGGCCTGAGAAGAAGGTCAATCAGTGTTTTAAAGTGGATGTGCGTGACCAACAGAAAACCCCTGACACTGGTAAACAAAAGAACAGAAAATGTGTCCTGCTGTTAATGGATAAGGGACATTTGTAAACCCAGATAGATACACAGATCCAGTGGGCTTTGATCACTACTGAATAACACTGTCTTTCTTTCCATTTTGGGCCATTTTGCACATTTTGATAGACAATAATTTATCTGTCTATGTGTGCTTATATACGCAGCTTCTCCATTTGCCTCATATAAGCGAGGGTTTGATGAAGAGGAGTCTCAGGCGAGTGGACATGAGGGACATGAATCTTGGACAGCTGCAAGTCATTACAAATGACCTACACTCACAGATTCAGAGTGAGTAGAACAGACACATACGTTAAGTACAAATACCGAGATAGACACACACACATTGATAAGCACAGCAAACCTCATGTCCAAATAACAGGTTTTTGCCATCTTTCAATTTTAGTGGCATCTTTAGCAGGTAGCAGACATTTATCTTTACCATCTCACATTTTAAAAACTAGCATTGGTCAAAGAAGTACACTGAGAACTTTAAATTTAAATCTACTTTTTCTCTTAAAGCAATCCTCTACAAAGCTGCTCTGAAATATGAAACTAATGTTAAAATATTCAAACACCTAACAGTCAATCACCCTTAAAAAACTGGAATTTAAAGGTTATAGTTCAAAACATGCATGTGTATTAACAGTTCTTACAGATCAGGCTCCTACATTTCCCCTTTTCCCTTATAATGACACAGTCAACATTAGTCTTAGTGAATTGCATCTATAATCTAACACAGGTCTAAATGAGGAGCTGGTGCAGTTGCTGCTGATGAGGGATGAGCTGCATGTGGAGCAGGATGCCATGCTGGTGGACATAGAGGACCTCACCAGGTGAAGTTCCCACCTTTCTGTCTGTTCTTTGACTTCCTCTCTGCAAATACTGGCAAAGATGTGTACGTATAAGCTGTATTTGGACATTTACTATCCCTGTGCCTTCTCGAATTTCCTTCTTGTCTGTGTTTTGGCAGGCACACTCACAGCCATCAGCGGAACCAGGCAGAGAAAGCTGTCTCTAAATAAACACCCAGTCTATACATGTGTTCACCTGCACGCCATTCAACCCACCGCTTCATTGATTATTAATAGTGTTGCTAATGAAATTCCATCTGTGCTGGCTGTTTCTGGAGAGCTGAATACAGCATATAGTATTAAAATACAGTGTGTGTATATTACACCACAGGACATCTTATAGAAGCTGAGTGATCACTGCTTTCAGTATTGACTCAGTTGAGTTTGTGCAGGGTTTTCACTTCCACTTAGCACCGTTATTCAGAGCATATTTCACAGAATAAGGATAATCCCTTTGAGTTAATTGCATCCCCAACCCTGATTTACTTCTTTATGATTTTGCATGGTACACTCATGTATGTTAATGAAAAAAGGATGATGACTACCTGGGACCACACTGAATGAATGACTGGCAAACTTTAGCTCTATAGTGATCGAGGAGACTGATCAGCTCATCTGTAGACCTGCCGTGTTTATCTGTGTAATGCTCCTTTTACAAAGAGCACCACGCCATCACTGTCTAACACTAGAATTCACTATTCAACATCGACTGCCTGAGCCATTGCAATAGAAAACAACAGACACTGTACTGCTTTGTAGCTTAGCTTCACAGTGGTGTTTAAACGCTGCAGCAGTTTCACAGAGGTCTTGTAGGGATCATTTAGACACGGAATCGATCTTACAGTTCCCACCTGCTTTACAGATGAATTTAGAGCTATATGGGACAACATTTCAAACTCTATTCAGACCAATTTGTTCTCATCAAAATGATTTTGCGTTAACATATACAGATAGAAAACAAAAGCTGGAGGCATTTGCAGTGTGATTTTTCTTATGCTCAATTTACCAATGCTAAAAAAGGATGAAAGAAATATATTAATAAATCACAGCTTAAACATATATTTATTTTATCTGTTTAAAAGGTTTATGGACATAATGATAAAAGATACTTTATTAAAGGATGAAGAACATCTGTTTGTGTGACTGTGCTTAAATGTTTCCACTCAGCTTTTTCAGAATGTCATTTTTAGCACAAGTTACACTTTCTTTTTTTGATAGTTTGCCTCATTGATAAATGTAATGTAATGATTGTAAGAAAAGAAAATAGAATAATAATACAATAATAAATGTTTCAAGTGTGTGAACTTTGTCTATATTTGCCCAGATCTCTCACCATTTAGTTTGCACAACATGTTTCAACTAAATATGCATGAGTTGATGTGATTTACTGGAAAACTAAATCATAAAAGAACATAAAAATTGAGCAAAAATGCAGAAGTGATCTGCTCATTTACATATTCAGTCATGGGCATGCACAAATGGATGCAGTCAAGTTTCTCTACATGTGCATGCCTTCACACTTGGATTGACACTTATGTAATGGAGTTTTGTGAACATTACCACAAGCAAGAGAGAACCAACTCTGATAGGGGGGACTACAATACAAATAAACTACTAAAATGTTTTTTTTAAATTAAAAAGTAACTGAGCCAAAAGGAGAAAAAAAAATCTCATTATTCTAACAAAATCTGTTTAGTAAAAGTAAGTTTTTTAAATCATTAGTAGCCAAACAACTTACACTGACAATGTTTAAATCTTTTTTTAAGAGTTTTTCCTAAATGTCATAAATTTATTATAAAAATCACAAAAGTTATATAATTAAATTCCACCAGATCCTCTACAAACTGTGGTCAGTGTTTTTTTTTCTTTTTTTATTGCCTTACAGAAGAACATTGTACATACACTGTATGCCCCTGTACCAGAGTGAAATTCCCCGTATGTCCAACACAGCTGGCCAATAAAGCTGATTCTGATTCTGAACATGGCCGATACTGGACAAATGACAGATGACTGTCCCAGGATTATGCTTTCACTCTGCCCTCTTTGGAAATGTGACCACCACTGTCAATAGTCATCAGTGTGAAGATAACCTCAAGATGTATAGGTCTTTTTCCCTCATCATTGTTGGTGTTAATTCCAGTTTCACCAAAACACTTGTACCATATACAGGGAGAAAAGGAAATTACATAACACTGACTTTGTGCTTTCACTTTACAGTAAGGTGACAACACTTTTTTCTTTACAATAAGGGAAATCCCTAAATCACTTAGGATATAAAGCACTGGCTGAGTTCAGTCAGACTCACTAAGAATCAACAATCTTATCCAAGATGCCACTCGTCCAGCTCTGTAAGTATAAGGCATAATAAATGAACAGTATCTTCACTTTGCAAGAAAGTAGTTGAAACTCAGGATTTACTAATGTAACTCTATTGTTCTTTTTTTTAATAGACTCCACTCCTGCACTGCTGCTTGTGATGCTCAGCTGTCCTCTGTGGCAGGTCAGCCAGGCTCTCCCAGTGATGACTAAAGGACCGATGACAGACTCCTGTGTTGTATACGCACGATCACTTCTGCAGAACATCACTGATGCTCTCACACAGGTAGGCCTGCAAAACTGGACGAAGATGAATTTCTACACTGCCATCTTTCATATGTCTTTGATTTACAGTTTTAAAAAAATCTTTTCTTTGTAACAGAAAAACCTGTTCAGTGGAATCAACTGCATGGAGCAGAGTGTGACACTGAATATGAAGACTAACACAGCATCAGTGTGTGCACCAAAGGTAAATTTTCCACACAGATGTATTTCAAGTTTGTGCCATGGTGAAATATTCAGAAATTATTATAACATTATATTTTAATGTGTTGCCTTTGAAGACACACTTCTGTGCCTCTGATTACTTCAAATCTTACTGTACTCGTCCCACAGGAATCAACATGCTATGGAATCGCTAGATCAGAATTCAGTCAGGTATGTTGTGCTCTGTGTCTGTGACAAAGTGCTATTTATAATATATTTTATATTATTTCGCTTATCTTCATTTTCTATGTTGAAAATATGTTTCTGACAGCCTACAAATGTAAGTCAAATAATTTAAGTCAAATCTCTAAAATATACACATTAGACAACGTTGCTGTTTTGTCATGTAGGAGTCATGTCTGACAAACATTGGGAAGGATCTGCAACACTACTACAAGTTTCTTGCTGCTCAGCCAAACTCTGCCAGTTTGCTTGGCCCAACTATGTTCAGCCTCAGAGAACTCATGGAGGTACAGTGATGGTTCAAGGAGATAACAATGAAACTCGCCCTCTACAGGCTGCTTTATGTTTTCAATATGACATATTAATATAATAAATGATAAATTCATATGAAAGCCTAAAACTGGAGGATTTTATGAGATGCTACAAAAGAAACGTCTTGAGCTGAATCCCCAATGATTTCATTAGTAGCTACAACTGTTGTACTACAG
This sequence comes from Monopterus albus, assembly GCF_001952655.1. NCBI lineage: Eukaryota > Metazoa > Chordata > Actinopteri > Synbranchiformes > Synbranchidae > Monopterus > Monopterus albus. Next base: position 1,094,172 of record NW_018127908.1, on the reverse strand, counting down.
CTTGGTGTTAAAAGTAAACTGTCTGCTCTCAACAGAACTGCTTCATGTGGTCTGTACCCAGAGACTTGGCCTCAGAGCAGGTAAGTGTCACAGTGGTGAATCAAAAATAATTTTAATTTATTAATTTTTTTTAATTAATGGGGTTTTTTTAACAGAAATCTCTCTACTTTCAAAATTGTAGCCATAACTAAATATTTTTCTTTTAAAGATTGAATTAAACAAAATACATAATAATTTAATTTATTGCTGCAATCAGGCCTTCATCATAGCTGTCTCTTGTTTTTAAAGGCTGCTGCAGAGAGTCAAAGCACCTACGATGAAAGACTGAACCTCTGCAAAGTCCTGAAGGGCTTCTACGTTCGCACCATCACAATCAACAGAGTCATTGGATACTTGAACTCTGGCAAGCACACAAGTTAAACTCTCATTGAGCTCTAAAACAAGAATAATTTAAGACAGCTATACAGAACTTTACATAGAAACTGCATAAACTACAGTAACAATCAAATCATCTTATTGTGAAGGAAAACAGTTCAGTCTACTTTATAACTTTTTAGTGGTACATATTATTTTGTATGTGGTCATGTAATTTATATTTAACATGCAGATGTTGAAGTGTTATGCTATTTATTTATTAAGACTATTTGTTTTATTCTAGACTATTTATTTTGAACTATTTATTGTTATTCACTTGTTTCTAAAAATCATCAAATAAATGTTTTTCTTGCATAAATCCTGGTGACATCATTCATTTATTTGCATGGTTTTTTTGGAATTCAAGAAAATATATTACTGACAAATACTTTATGCAATGTTCTTCCTGCTATACTGGTCAAATTCACTGGACTTTACTTCTTTCAAAAAGAGCTCTTGGATAGTGTACTGCAAATACTGAACAACAAACATTTGGAAACACTATCATTCAGTTCAGTGGATCAGTGTGTCCAAGCTTTTGACTGGTACTCAGTGTGATTTACAGGAAATATGTGATTTGTTTCAGCTGAGACAGATTCTCATATAATGGTCCCAGATTCCTAGAAATGCAATCTCCTTATTTTGCCATTGGGCTGTTGCTACACATTTCCTGTAACCAATTCAGCCCTGTGAGCCACAAGCATTGTCAGGGTTATTACCAAAATACAGTAGAGGGTTCGCTTACACTTCATTTGGAAAGTCCACTATTAATAATCAACATAGTATCAGGAAATGTCAATAAAAGGTCTTTTGGTATTCACAAGGATGTGAAAGTCAGTCAAAAGACATTTAGTTTGATTTAGAGTTTGGATTACACTGGTTTTTAATACATAGAGTTAGGATTTGGGCTATACAATAGGGTCACATTATTTGTTGAACACCTATTGTTAGATAGAAGAGTGGAATGTCCAGATAAAGTTCTCTTAGTCAAATGAAACTCATTTGTGTTAAATTGTTCAGTGGTGTCCAACAGTGCCAAGTGAAAGTTACACATTTTTTCTTTTGGGAATAATCCTTTAAATGAGCAGGTAAGTCATTAAACCTTACAGAAAGTGAAATATAGCTTTTTGTTCCCGTTAGCATCCTTCCTGTGGCTACTGGGGTTGAGGGAGGCTTGTGATGTTGCTACCACAGTAAACATGAGACAGTTTACTGACGACATGGATCAGGGTCAGACACAGTTGGAGAGGCTGAGTGAGGAGGATATCTGGAGATAAAGTATGTGATATTAATAAATAAGAAACAGTACAATACTGGAATATCAAAGTCCAATTAGTCAGTGACTGCACTTAAGTATACATTTCAGGTACTTGTACTTTACTTGAGTCTTTTATTTTCATGCAAATGTCCACATCTACTCCACTACATCTCAGAGGGAAGTAGTACTGTACTTTGTACTCCACTGCATTTATCTGACAGCTGCAGTTACATTGCAGATTAAGATTTTTTTTGCAAACAAACACATAAGGCACTTTTAAAATATGCATTGTTATAAATCAAAGTACCAAAGAGTAAATACAAGTAGAGCTGAAAAGACCGGTTGCCTGGCAGGAAATTAATGGGTTTGTTTCATGGTTCCATCTTTTCTGCTTCATCCGCCTTTCCTTTGATTTATTTTAATAATAATTGGACAAAACAAGCATTATGAAGGTGTCACTTTGGGCTCTGGGTCAATATGATGACATTTCTCATGAAGCAAACAATCTGTCACTTAGTTGCATTAGTCACGTACAAAATACTGCAAACAAGTGCAACAGTACACAATAATGCATGAGTAGGCCAATACTAATATAATGATATATAACAATATAACAGTTGCAGGGACCATTTTCCAGCTCTGAGTACTTGTACTTGTGATACTTGAGGTACGTTTTCCTGTTTGTACTCAGATACTTTAGTTTAGTAACATTTTCACTGCATAACCATTGCTTTTAACAAAGTATTTTTACAGCATGATATTAGTAGTTTTACTTAAGTAAAGAACCTGAATACTTCCTCCAGCGTTGCATTTCTATTACCATACAGTATATTCCATTTATATTAGTGTCGATAGGCTAAAAAAAGACATTTTACAGCTGGTAAACAAAACGTGTATGCGGCTGTAGTGCCACCTAGTGGAATGTTTATAGCACATTCAGCTTACCAAAAAAAAACAAAACAAGCAAAAACCTTCTAATAGACATACAGTATATATGAAGTTGTCTAAATATGTTCATTAATTAGTAGCTTATGTTGACTAACATGTTAAAGAGGTTTGTGTCGACGCACTAAAACATAGTTATAATCAGTGGAATTCTGCACCCAGGTGTGTTTGAGTAGTTCAGGTCACCACAGATTACTTACAGCTGTGGTGGTAGGTTCAGATACTCCATCAGCCCTTCCGCACCTGGATGATCGAGCCCAAGAATGGACTGTAATCTGCAAATAGCCTCTTCTTGCTGGATTATCGTCCTTGTGTCGGTTTTCACGCTCACAGAAAACCGGTTAGTGTACAATCAAGCCTCGAGTGCAACAGATTTTAACACGTCGGGTAGGACCATCCGGCCCGAGGCGGTCAAACAGCAGCAAAGCGCGGAGCTCCTTGTGCGTCCTCGGCCTATTGTGGTCAGGTGTCACCCGCACTCGATGGAGGTTGTGGTGCAGGCTGACATGTTTGACACAGGCCTTCAGGTGGAGGGCAGACATCTGCGCCTGGGCTCGGATTCAGTGGGTGAGGAGGAGAGTGCATGCAGACCGTTCCCGTCAGGAGACGCTGAATTCACCATCAAGGCCCCCTTGATGGAGTGTGGAACTAAACTCTCAGTAAGCATCGAGTTGTTTTTTATGAGCTGCAGCTCAAGTGTAGTTGTAGAAACGTGTCTCTAATGTTTCAGCTGTTTGGCTGAATTCAGAAGGTGTTAATTTCTGATATGCTGTTAAAATGAGTGTTAGGTTAACTTAACCCAGCCTCGTTAGACTGCTTTGCTCTGTGCAACACGTTAAAGGGCTGATGTGTTCTCTTCCAGTCGACCAAACAGAAGATTATCTATTCTAATGTTTTGACCTACTCACCAGAACCTACATCCAGTGGCATTCTTAGACTGGGTGGAGCAACACTTCCAGTTGAATGCCATTATGAAAAGTAAGGCCTGCAAGGTTTGGTAAAGCAGTTTGGGTGAACTAATTTAATTCTTGCATTTGGCTTTATTGAACATTGATGCTAAGAACTGATCTTGAAATACTGCCATGATTGTTTTCAGGAGTTGCACTGTGGATGGAGTTTCTCTGCATCCTATCTGGGTTCCTTTTGTCTCCAGGTTCTCAGCAGATGATCAGATAGACTTCAGTCTGCAACTCATGACTGGTATTTAAAAGAGCATTGACAGTATCATTGTTTCCCCCTTCAGAAAAGTCTTGGGCATCATTAGTGATGCTACATAAGAACAGTCCATTTTGGAAATTAATTATTGAAAGGCTTCATCTCATCTTTGCAGATGATTGGCAGTTGGAGAGGGGATCTTATACATATTTCCTGGGTGACCCTATTCATTTGGAAGTGTCTACCATCAGCGGTAACCATGCACCTCTGCGAGTCTATGTCGACCGCTGTGTTGCCACAGCAACTCCTGATGCAGAAGCAGCCTTAAGATATGACTTTATTGCGAATTATGGGTGAGTTTAACTAAATCTTAAAACCCACAAACTACAACCACAGAATGAAAACTGATGTCATTCTAGTTTTGTCATTTCTTTGAACTTAAAGAACCTCCATTCTGAACATTTTGTTTTCCTTTGCTGGGAAATCAGATGTCTTGCTGAAGCTTACCTGACAAACTCCAGCTCCCATTTCCTTCCAAGAGTTGAGGAGAGCAAGCTGAGATTTCAGATAGATGCCTTTAAGTTCTATCAGGAGCCAAGCAATCAGGTCAGTTGCCTTTTTATGTTGGTGTTTTTCTGTGAAAGGTTTATTGACCAAAGTGTATGACGGTGTAAGGCTTGCATTAGTCACATTATTCCCATCAATATATGAGACCTATAAGAGCAGTCTGATTATATTCCACACCAAAATCTCTCTCCCACAGGTCTACATAACCTGCTATGTGAAGAGTGTTCCTGCCATATTATCTGTTAGCCCTCAAAACAGAGCCTGCTCTTTCATTGAGAAGAGGTGAGAAAATAAAGTTTGTACCTCTTGAATGCCATGTCATTAAAAATGTTGTTCTCACTAACAGAAAAACCTTCTATTTAACATTCGGTATGCCCCTTTGTTGTTCTCACATTTTTGCCAAAAGTGAATTCCCTTAATATAATTGCCTTCCTCCAGATGGAGGTCAGTTGATGGGAATGACTGGGCTTGTGAAAGCTGTGATGTCTCCTACCTGGTTGAGGATCATCTGTCCACTGTGCCTCCCAAAACTACTATAAGCACCGAAACCTCATCTAGCATGACTTCACAGGAAGGTTTAGTTCAGAATAGACCTAAGCAACCACCAGTCGATTACATCAGTGTGCGTCCGGGGTGGTACCAGAGCCAGCTCTACAAACCTCCTCATTCCTCTGCTGTGCTGAACAAAGGGCCAGAACACAGATCAGGTGAGTACAACAGATTTACTGAATTCTGGCTTTGTTTTATCTTCATGTAAGATCAGTGTACTCTGTGCCATTTTAAACTAACGTTTAATTTTCTGTTTTAGCAAAGTTATTTTCCTAACCCAAAACAAAATTCCCATATTAAGGGAATTATAATTGTGGGTCCTTTAATGCAGACTAAATGGTGAAGTCTAAGTGATTGTTTTATAGCCCTAATATTTGGTAACAACACAGTAAGACAGACTTTGATATTTCACATAACAATAGATTTTTAATTCAAAAGTAAAATTCTTGATATATTTTGGTGTACACCTGTTTATTTGTGCTCTAATTAGTGAAAGGTTCACTTTCAGCTGCACCTTTTTGTTTAATTGTTTTGTTTTGTTTTTAAATGAGACCCTGTATGGTTTCTTTTTCAGAGAGAATTACACAACTGGGGCCTCTTACTGTCCTCGTACACAGCAGATTTGCCACAAGACCATCAGATTCCAAAACACTATTTTCCACAGAACAACAACAGAGACAGAAGATTTCAGATTCTCAAAGATAACATGGTAATTTCACTGCTGTTGCATATGGGGCAAATAGTTTGAGCACAATTTAAAATGCTCGAATACTGAGCTCATCAACTGGAAAATAATCTCACTTGAACTAAAGTGTTGTTTTTTTTCCCTGTGGGACAGCACATTTTCCAAGTATGTTAAAAGATCACTTTGTTGCAGTTATTTTGTTCTTGTACAAATGGCAAACCTTTTTCCAACAAACTTTTTTTGTTATTGTTGCCTGTACAAGCACCGGTTTTCTCTGTTTGATATCTGATCTTTACAAAATGGAGCATCCTGTGGATCTGGATCCAACAATTTGATATGGCCTTGGCAAACAATTTAATTAGAATTGGGTTTTAAGCACTCAAGCTCATTAGCCCCCAAGCAACAGAAGTGGATGTCAAAGGGATGTGTTGTGTGTACTTGAACACACACAATGCATCTTTTTGACATCTACCATAAAACCAACTAATTTGAACTGAGGAGAAAGCAGATATGCTGTTAGGGAGCACTTTCCTCCATTACTACCCACAACCTACTCGTCATGTAGTCACATTGATTATTGTGACGGTCTATGATGTAATATAAAATGTTTGCTCTGTCATATCCAGTGAAGTGACAGTCACAGCTCTTGGTTGCAAAGGCATCCCTTTTGAAATTGTATTAAAATGTATACACTTAAGCATTTTTGGTCAGGTTATGTGTTTTGTGTTTAGAATAATAAAGATGCTTATTACTGGCTATTGAGTAGAAAATGTACCACTGATGTTTAGGTTGTGTTGTAGCAGTCTACCCAAAATCTCTGGCAGAGATCGAATCCAGGTTGACAGAGGCAGCACTTTGCACTTAAAATGTATTATATACTGTTCAGTCTAAATGGAGGAAGACCAAACCCTTGCAGCCTCTTAAGGAATGACCTGCCTTAACCCCAGAATAAATGCAAAGCATTATTAATATTGCAAATGGAAATTATTTGTGCTCTTGCCAGCTAGAACACTTAAGTTATTTGGGTTCAGTTGAGTCAGCACCTCGGACAGCGCCCCTCATTGTTTTCCCCCAGTGGGCGTGTTGAGCCCTGTCCGTGGTGCTGAAACGTCAACCCCGACTTCCTCAGGCTCCCTCACCCTCACAATTCATCAGAGGTCATGTCTCGGTGCTTCCGACAAGACTGGATGATTTCCTGGGCGCCTGTTTACTTTCATATCCAATGAACGAGCATTGTATAAAAGACTGTTTGTGATTTGCTAGACGGCATCAATGTACCTACTAAGTGCATAATAAATCTGAGGCACGTTGACATAGACTTGGACGCTGATGTCAAGCTTATTAGTAAGCTTGACATCAGCGTCCAAGTCTATTACCTTTTTCATATGCTGCAAAGGATGTACATGCACTTTCAGATGTCTGAGCAGCTCCAGGTGTAGGCTACTTTGCTAGTATTCTATGTGCGAATATGTGGATACTCGGTAGTTTTCTATGTGTGAATATCTGGACAGATGTTTGGTTTTGTCCTACAAATACTTTTGTCCTCTGAGCGTGCCCTGCGCTTATGGTGGCTCTGCGTCAGCCTTTCAACCAACGCATCTTTCAGCAGTTTGTCAACAACTGAGTCGTCACGCTACATCCTGCTTCCTAACCTTTTACCATTGAAGTTTCCTAGATCATTTTTCACTTTGAGAACAACTAGGATGTTTCTCTACAGATGCCAGATCCTAGTTTTGCTCGCTGGTTGCTTTCTCGTTCGCGCAGTTGTTTATTCCATCCGGAGGTGTGGACAGGACATTTGTCGGGATGACCAGATCTGCTGCGTGCAGGGAAACGATACAGCTGCCTTTACCTGTTGCAAGCAGTTCGTGGACAAGACTTACTACAACATTGCAATGGTCACACGTAAACTTTCTGGGGTTCTTATTTTGCTGCTTCTTTTTGCTGTGGGATACTTTGTCCAGAGAGTGTTGTGTTCCAGATCCAGGCAGCTAACCCCATCACACAACGGACACCCAGCTGTTGCCACATCTCAAGAAACGCTTATGGAGAGCTGTACACCGGATAGTTTGGTGGATCAATTTCCTACTTCTCAGCTGCCCACATACGACGAATGCAAACGTCTGCCAACATATGAAGAGACTGTGCGGGATCATGGGAGCAGAGGACGCCCAGAGTCTCCTTTGGGACAAGCTGTATGACTGGATATCAGGAGGATAAACTCGGAGTCTATAGCACTCACTGTATGTTCATTATTTGATTGTATTTTATATTAGTGGTGGTCAGGTATCGTTGCAGCATGAACTGTAGCCTATAGTTCAGTACAAGATATTTAGGGTTTTGTTTTGTTTTTTCACACGTTGCTCCATTTCTTCCAATGAATGAGCTTCCAAGTTTGGTTCCATTTTCTAATACGATGCGGCCAATATAACTAAATCATCTAATGCTTTATGGATCGGAAACGACTAATAAAAACAGCTTTAAGATTGCCAAGCCCCTTTGGCCACTGTACTGTATAACCTCGAGCAAAACACCTGTTCGGGAATGTTCTTGAAATAAAATCCATAATAACGTTTATCAATATGTAGTGCAAGTGTAGATTTGATGGCTGTTGGATTGAAAAAAAAGAATAAACGCCAACTAAAAACATTTTTCAGAACAAATGACCACTGTCACCAAAACCTGCAGTATACGTACTTATCTTTTACTTATCCCAGTAATGCTGTATCAGTGAGATGCTTTTGTGAAGCCATTAATGAACTTGCTGTACGAGATAATAGGCTTCCCTTTAATAATTGAAAGAAGATATGCATACACACCAATGGAAACATCTCTGCCGTTGTGCGTTTGTGGCACTCAGCAGTAGTTTTAATGTATCGTATCCTATTTCCTCCAGGTATTCACTCGCTCTTAGCTTACAAGATTCCAAATGGGATATGTGCATACAAATGACTGTATAAAAACAATGACTTAACCAAAAATGTTGTTTCTATAGTATTTTTATAATCATTTTTGGCACAAAGGGCTTTCGATTTGGAACAAACGTTTTTCAAAGTTAATTTGTAATATTGTCAGTGGTTAAAACCTGGTGCTCGCTTTCAGGTAGTTCACTGTTTCCTTGATATTGTCTTTCATGGCCCCAGAGTCTGATGGGAGTTTGACCATTTGGACCACTCGTCTGAAGGCTTCTTCGACTCCGACTCCTGTCTTTGCGGAGCAAGGCTGCACGAACCAGTCCCGAGTAGAGCAGAGCTTTGTCAGGTTGAACTTGTCCTTGATCTCAGTGACTGTCAGAGCTCCGTTCACATCCTGTTTGTTGGCGAGAAGAATCAGAGAACGGCCCCGCAAATGGCCACTTCTCAGCGTGTTTTCCAGCTCTTTGCGGGCCTCGTCCAGACGCTCCTTGTCAGAGCTGTCCACAACAAACACAACAGCTGCTGTCCCATGATGGAAACTCTTCCAGTACTCGCGCATCTTCGTCTGACCACCAACATCCCACATCGTTAAGGCGATGTTTTTCTTGTTCTTTCTTGCCTCGAACATTTCCACATTGAAGCCGATGGTAGGGACCGTGCTCACAGACGCGTTGTGCTTCATTTTGTAGAGGAGAGTCGATTTTCCAGCGTTGTCCAGGCCCAGAAGGAGAACTCGTGCCTCTGGTTGCTTAGATCCTCGCTGGCCCATGGCACCTTGAAGAGAGAGGCAGCTCAAATGATAGTCACATCTTCCACTTGGTCCCACTTTTCATATCGTGTTTGCCAAGTGCGTTGGCCTGAGTTTAATAGATAAGCCATTACCTACACTCGCCGATAAGGCACCACACTATGGGGCAAAGTTTGGGAGATCCTTTGTTTATACATTCTGTAGCTAAGTGGAGTCATACACTGTTGTTGCCACTGTACTATAAATTAAGCTGACAGTCATTTTACTATTCTAGTTACAAAAACGAGCACCATTTGGGCGTTTTAATCATATGTTAAAGGATCGTGGTAACATCGATCATTCGTTCCACAACACAGTGCATAGTGATAGTCAACATGTAGTCATAATGCACAGTACAAGCACATAACGTAATATATCCAAGAAAACTTTCCATAAAACCAGCGTTGGTCTCTGCTGTATAAAGAAAACAAGAAATTGGTATTTGATATCAACATATAAATTAACTCAACATAACGGAGACACCGTCTTTAAAAATGTGAAATGGCAGATGGATGTTAGAACCTTCGGCAACAGTTTCACCTTCACCAAACCTTCAGGAGTTTCCACAACCTCTCATAAGACCAAGAAATAAACTGGGAAATAAGTCTGCTTCATCTGAGACATTCGTCAAACATTCAATCCCAAAAGTGGGTCAGTATTGAACTCCAGACCATCACATTCAAACTACCATCAATACAAAAAAACATTTTTACAGTATGATATTGCATATATGGGTAAAATGGATTATAAAAAGTAGGACTGAGTCAAATAGAATGGGAGGTGGGGAAGTCGATCAGCAATTTGATGTATTTTCCATTTTTGCACAGTCGTTTTACAAACAACAAAGAGAAGGCTGGTGTTGGTGTCTAACTCTCACGGGCTTATAGATCTGTTCCGTGTTTTTGTAGTTTACAATTGCTTTAAAGAACAATATCTCCATACGTGTGGCTCATGGAACTCTTCAAGTCTGACAATGTCTCACACAGACTAAATCAATAAATGTCAGTAATCAGTCCAACCAACTATTCCATGTCGCCTAGAAGATGTAAATCCTCCTTGGAACACCTTAGCCCGGGAGGGGGTCCTGGCACAGAAAGTGCGTCCAGGCACGGGATACGTGGTTTAATTCCATGGACGGATTCGTTTCCATTGCTCATAACAATGTAATTTTTCTTTTCACCTTCGAGTCAGTTGTTCTCCTGGCTTCACCCACACGCCCCCGGTTGGATTGTCCATTACGTACACCAGCCCCCCGGTGTAACAGCGGCTCTGTGGCCATGAATGTGCTGTTATCTTGTCCGGTGCGCTGGTAGAACACTGGAGACATACTGACTGACTGGGCACCTTCTTCTGAATGCGGACGACGGAGGCTGGAGTAGAACATACGTCGGTTCTCTGATACAGGTCTCCTGCGCCAATGCGCTGGAAAATCACCCTCGCTTCTATAGATTGTTTGGAGCCATGTTGTCCCATGTTGTAACTTCAATTCAAAAATACGACTTAGGATTCAGTGGAAATAAAAATATAAATTATATTCCTGCTTATTTAAGTATTGGCAAAATGGCGAGTTTCTTCCACTGCTGCCTGTTCGCGCTTGTCTCACTCATAAAGTACCGAATCCGTTTACAATTGGCTAAGAAGCTCTGGTACAGCGGCAGTGTTGACGCACTATGGTTATTAGACACCTAAATGCATTTGAATCGGTCAAAGCTATTTTGAGTTTCTCCACCTGTTACAGACCGTCACCAATCCTGGCAAGAGCCAGCGCTTCCCGGCAGCGCACGCCCCTCCTGCGGCCTGCAGTGGGGTTTAATTTCCATGCAGTTGCCTCGTGACCCAGCGTGCACATCCCAGAGACACCGAGAAGACACAATGTCTCACCCGCCAACAGAATGAGGCTAGGGGATAAAAGCGTGACAACACGTCAACACAGATTCAAAGCATCAAACGGGAAGGAAACTAGCAACCGTAGTTAGTCCATTACTCCGCATCTATTGAACCATTTCAGCAGCCAGTGGTGTGAAAATGCACTTAAAAGTTTTGTTCGGTAAATAAAGTATAGTATAAGTGGTAAAATGAAATTATTTCAATTAGAAATGTATACCTGTACTGCTGAGAACCCTGTTTAAAAAGATCTTCTGAGTGTATCTTGCACTAATTAAGCATTAAGCATGCTGCACACTTCCTAAAGACCACAATGAAATACCAGGCCTTTGAGATAATAAAGGGGGAGGAAGATGTTGTTTAATACTTATGGTTTAGATACAGAAAACCTTTCACTTTTTTTTTTACACTGAGCATCAGCTCAACATGCGTGAATCATCAACTGCTTCTCAAATAAAAGTGATGGGGATCTATTTCATTGTAAACCTGTTTATGCAAGAACAAAAATGAATATACTGTACAGTATACTGAAGTGGCAATCTGCCAGAAGGAGAGAACTCAAATAAGGCATTGGGTAAACTTAATTAAAAAGGCTTTTCTCACATGAGGAAAAGGTCATGACACAGTGACAGTAGCTGAAGTTAAAACAGTAGTAAATAAAGTATGGTTTATTGTAACTTTTCTTGACAGGTCCTTGTTGACGATGATTGGTTGTATTGCTTCAAGAGTATATATTTCTAGCTACTAGCATTCCAGCTGCGGCTGTACAGCTCATGAAAGGTCATCATTTTCTCATGGCAGCAGCCATGTTTTGTGTGCTTCCCAGGTCAAAGGCAGCCACTAAAGTCTATGGATGCGTGTGTACAGTATGTACTTTGCTCATAAACATGGATAAGCCAAAGCACATGCCCAGATACGGATTGTGTAACACCAGTGATGAAACAGTTCGCATTAGCTTCATTTGTTGTACCAAGAGAATGAGGTCAGAACTAAATCAGGTTCTAGGCCTATACAACACTGGTGTTACTGAGGAGATAGTTTCAATCAGCTGATATGTAAAGGATGCATCATTTCAAAAAATAAACATCTGAAAAGTGCTTTTTTTTCTGAACTGTTTTGTTTGTGTGCATGTGTTACAAGTTTAAATGTCATTGGAAACTGAGTATCACTCCTCTCCAGCAAAAATGAAAAATTGCTGTCATTTTTTTCTCCTTTTACAAAAGAGTGGTTGTAATCTTTTTCTTTACAACTATTTTCACTGTAAGAAAAATCTGAAAACAACTGAAATGTCTCAAGCACATCACTAGTCAGTTACATCATGCTGAAGACAGTCTAAGAGGTTGCAGAAGATGTGCATTTAGTCATACTTTGGTAAATCATATCTTTGGAGCACACTGCGCATATAAATAATGGAGAAGTAGAATGCATCTAATCAGTTTATTATATCTGGTTCAAAACAATGCATTGTAAAGTTCAAAGTAAAAATAACATTAAGTAAAATCAAAATTACTTAAAGGGTTTTAAATCTCACTTACTGTATGTCAAACCTTTCTAGGGAAGAGGATTAGGGCCACGGCTAAAAATTTGAGTTCCGACTTTAAACTCAGACTTTTGACTTTAAGCTTAAAGAATTCTGAGATTAGAGTCAGAACTCAAATTTTTTTTTTTTTTTTTTTTTTTTTTTTTTTTTTTTTACAGTGGCCCTAATCCTCTTTCATAGCCTTTTGTAATCCATCTCAGCAGTTATACCTGCTTTAAAATGCACAGTCTCCTTTTTAAGATTGTTTTAATTTAAATAAGTGTGAGCAGGGTGCAGATAAAACAATAAATTAACTGCAACCCACAGATCTGTAACAGTAGTTGTGATTGGTTAGACTCCTGCCAACACAGCAGTGAGCCAACTGGAGCTCCTGCTCACTTTTAGATTCCAATTTACCTCACCTCTCAAGTTTAGAGGGTCTGAGTGCTCGAGAGTTACATTTTCGGTCTGGATCCACTGATGTTTGTTTTTATGTTTCAGTAGTATGTCCAGGTCAACAATAAAAAAGACACGTTATTTTAGGGCATCGTCAAATTGCAGCAAGCAGGGTGATGTTTTCAGAATTTTCCTGTAGCTGCACAGTAATTCTCGAGTAGGCACTAGCTGGAGCCTCCAGTGGCACTATACTAGTCACGTGCATATACAGTAAAGTGTAGCAAATCAGTCACAGTCTAATGTGCTAGTTAAAAGAAAATCTGTTTCATATTTGTTTGTCCTTAGTTTATGCATCTTTACAGTTGGAGAACATCTGGATTTTAAGGTAGTCTAGTAGATGACTACTCGGTTGACATTGTGTTAAAATGCCCTTATCTCAACCAAAAATGTAAAAACAAAACAAAATGTTATGTCACCTTTTTGCATGTGTGTGTCTGTGTGTGTGCGCATTTGTCAGAAGTACAGTACTCAGCATTCATATTCTCTGTCCTGTCCTCTGTGTTTGCTTCTCCATCCAGAAGATGGGACAATCATAGGAAAAACTGACCACAATGTCAGCTCTAAACATCACCTATTCCCCAGCCTTACTGTTCCCCCCAGCTCCACTTTTGAACTTGACCACCATGACGGTGATGTTGTCGGGGCAGCCGCGGTAGAAAGACTGGAGGACGATGCTCTTGGCACCAAAGTGAGGCTCATCCAGACGTTCACGGACAAAGCGAACAGCCTCTTCATTACTGAAGGCGTCCCATAAACCGTCGGAGGCCAGGATCATGAACTCTGGCTGCAGTTTGTCCAGGTCAAACGTCATAATATCAGGGTCGGGGATGACAACATTGAGGTTTTTCAGTGGGTAGTCCCCTAGGGAGCGGGACATAGCTAGGATTCCCTGGACTCTCCAAGAGCCATTAAAACTGATGAAACCTCCTGAAAGTGAAGAAAACAAACATTTTTTGAACTTAAGCACATTCTGATGATATATTCAGAAGTGTTCCTAATGTTCTGACCCTCTCATGCATGTAGCTGGGGAGGACAAGAAGAGACCCATCTGAATATAATGTGGTCCATTACAACACCACCTCAACCGACCTCAATAATAAACATATAACTGAATTTATACATTTGTGACAATTTCACCAAAAAGTAAAACACTGTGAGAATCATAAACACAGATGTTAAAGCGGAAGTGTTGCAATGAATTTCATACAATTGTACAGACGTACCTAATAAAGTGACTGGTGAGTGTATATTTGTTTGCCTACAGTTTGACACAGAAAAGACAAGATGTGCCAAAGGAGCTGATGCTGAAAAATACTGTTAAAACTATAGTCATTTGATCTGATAAATACTTAATTTAATCACACAGTTTAGGACTCTGCACTGATACTGTGCTATATTTAACACAATGCTTTTCCTGAATAAACCAACAGATGGCAACAAAGGACACCAAATTCAACCAGGGAGAAGGGCCTTGCAGGTACACGCTGTGATACTTTTGCTCTTTTGCTCCAGGCTCTTAACTTACATAGTGGACAAAAGGTAACTGTCAATTACCTAATCAATTTAATTTTTTATTTTTTTTTAACAGCATCATTAAGCAAAAAAAAACAAACAAAAAAAAAACAGTTGGTGCATAATTTAGAATGTTTGTTACAGTATTTAGCAGATGCTTTTGTCCAAAGCGACTTTCAAAATCAAAATAATACAATTGTTTGTTTACCATTTGTCTAATTCATTTCTTTTATTTGCATTTTATGGCATTTATCTTTATATACTTCTGACTTCCCCAGGGAACCCCGTGTTTCACATCACAACACTAAGAACTGTGGTAAAGTCTGCAAAATGCCAACTTATTGGAAATGAGGGCTCAAAATAGAGGTAAGAGAGTCCTTATGTTGTTGCTCCTTTACATATCTCAACCAAAAATGTAAAAACAAAACAAAATGTTATGTCACCTTTTTGCACTTGACAGTTTCACAGTGGGACAACCCTAAGCCACCACTACCTTAGTGGGAATGTACCTCAAAGTCTGAGTCTGGACCTTGAGATTGGCCCACAATATTATAGCGTTATGTTGTTGCTCCTTTACGGTGTGTGTGTCTGTGTGTGTGCGCATTTGTCAGAAGTACAGTACTCAGCATTCATATTCTCTGTCCTGTCCTCTGTGTTTGCTTCTCCATCCAGAAGATGGGACAATCATAGGAAAAACTGACCACAATGTCAGCTCTAAACATCACCTATTCCCCAGCCTTACTGTTCCCCCCAGCTCCACTTTTGAACTTGACCACCATGACGGTGATGTTGTCGGGGCAGCCGCGGTAGAAAGACTGGAGGACGATGCTCTTGGCACCAAAGTGAGGCTCATCCAGACGTTCACGGACAAAGCGAACAGCCTCTTCATTACTGAAGGCGTCCCATAAACCGTCGGAGGCCAGGATCATGAACTCTGGCTGCAGTTTGTCCAGGTCAAACGTCATAATATCAGGGTCGGGGATGACAACATTGAGGTTTTTCAGTGGGTAGTCCCCTAGGGAGCGGGACATAGCTAGGATTCCCTGGACTCTCCAAGAGCCATTAAAACTGATGAAACCTCCTGAAAGTGAAGAAAACAAACATTTTTTGAACTTAAGCACATTCTGATGATATATTCAGAAGTGTTCCTAATGTTCTGACCCTCTCATGCATGTAGCTGGGGAGGACAAGAAGAGACCCATCTGAATATAATGTGGTCCATTACAACACCACCTCAACCGACCTCAATAATAAACATATAACTGAATTTATACATTTGTGACAATTTCACCAAAAAGTAAAACACTGTGAGAATCATAAACACAGATGTTAAAGCGGAAGTGTTGCAATGAATTTCATACAATTGTACAGACGTACCTAATAAAGTGACTGGTGAGTGTATATTTGTTTGCCTACAGTTTGACACAGAAAAGACAAGATGTGCCAAAGGAGCTGATGCTGAAAAATACTGTTAAAACTATAGTCATTTGATCTGATAAATACTTAATTTAATCACACAGTTTAGGACTCTGCACTGATACTGTGCTATATTTAACACAATGCTTTTCCTGAATAAACCAACAGATGGCAACAAAGGACACCAAATTCAACCAGGGAGAAGGGCCTTGCAGGTACACGCTGATACTTTTGCTGAAACCCAAAGTCCCTTCTAGGGTGTTGAGGCCCGAACCCTCAAAAACTTAACTGACATCACCTGGAAGTGACTGAGTGCGAGGCCTGGAAATTGTAACTCATCACATCACTTTAACAATGCCATGTTTCTAACTATTGTCGGTTTAATTTTTATATTTTATTCTTCAGCCAAGACACTTAAGGACGAACTGCCTGATCCAGGCTCTTAACTTACATAGTGGACAAAAGGTAACTGTCAATTACCTAATCAATTTAATTTTTTATTTTGTCAAAACAGCATCATTAAGCAAAAAAAAAACAGTTGGTGCATAATTTAGAATGTTTGTTACAGTATTTAGCAGATGCTTTTGTCCAAAGCGACTTTCAAAATCAAAATAATACAATTGTTTGTTTACCATTTGTCTAATTCATTTCTTTTATTTGCATTTTATGGCATTTATCTTTATATACTTCTGACTTCCCCAGGGAACCCCGTGTTTCACATCACAACACTAAGAACTGTGGTAAAGTCTGCAAAATGCCAACTTATTGGAAACGAGGGCTCAAAATAGAGGTAAGAGAGTCCTTATGTTGTTGCTCCTTTACACACCTGCCCTCTTGATCCTCTTGCGCTCTTTGAGTTGATACGGTTTGTGATCGTGTGATAGGGCAATAGCATTCCCATCTTTGTCACACAACACTCCGCGAGAGTCTCCGACGTTTGCCACTGTGAGCTCTCTGTCCGACAGCAGTGCTACTAGACATGTTGTTCCTGTGCGAGAGATGGAAGAGCAAGACAAAAATGAAACACCCGATGATACTGACAAAATAAAATGTCTAACAAATGTTACAATTCTGAATCAAATCTGGTTGTGTGTAAACAATTGAAATCTATCCGAGAGCTATATAAATGCCAGCTGGGTAGCACTGTGTTGAGAGGAGATCATACAGGAAGTTGGGAGATTTTATTTGATAGCCAATGTGCTGTGAGCCACCATGTCCTTTAAGAGGCCAAGAGCATGAATACTGCTTGAAGGAGCAATGGAGGGCATCATTTTAACATCTCAACCTGACCTGCTTCATCATGGCTGGCAGAGAGCCTGTCCAGCATCTCACGATCCACGGCCAGGATGCGCTGCTCGAGGATGTTGGCATAAGAGAGAGAGCTCTCTCTCTTCTCTCTCTCAAATGCCTGCAGCTGCTGCTTCAGGGACTCTGGCAGGTGGGCCTTCACATAGTCAGCTGCAGCCTGGGAGAGGAGGGAGATCAGAATGGAAGAGAACACATAGGGAGGATTAGAAAGAGGACAGATAATAAATGGAGGTAGAGCACAGAGCTGTCTTTGCTGTCAATGCCAAATAAATGTTAATGTTGAGAAATATTAAGCCACAATGTCTTATGTCAGTAATACACTGTACATACACGGACAATGCAAGTGCACTGACTGTTTGTATGGTGTAATTAATGCATTTAACAAGATTGGAATAAAACACCTGAAATGTGTGTCTTCCATGGGAAATTTATTATAGTAAAATAGGCACAGTAGTTGATTCTGTGAAGATGTATAACTTCTCATTTTGCTCCATTTGAAATGCTTTAAAATACACAGTTCTGATCTACAATCTACTAAATCAAATAAAACATTCTTATTGTTAAACTAAATCAATTATGTAGGATACAATGATAGCACAGTGATAGAACAGCATACACTGATTGGCACAACCAGGTTGCTGACATTGTGTACAGAAACATTTGATCTAAGTATGGGCTAGACTCCATTAAGTCCAGATGGGAGACTCCTCAGAAGATCCTGTGGGACTTCCAGATCCAGAAAGACATGAAGCTACAGGTAAACCAGTCAGACGTTGTGGTAGTAGACAAGGAACAGAAGGAGGTAGTGGTGACAGGCAGTGACAGACATAGCAGTTCCAAGTGATGGCAAAATCAAGGAGTATGAGACGCTGGAGAAGTGCCAGGGACTGAAAGAGGAACTTGAGAGGATGGGGAAGATGAAAGCCAAAGCGGTATTACACATATACTCTACATTTCATCACATCCTCAATTTGACAGGTCACTAGCACGGAATAAATAATATTGTGAAGATTCTTCCCAGGTTTTCCAGACAATATTATTGAACATGACTAATTTAGAGGAATGTTTTTATTGCTATATACAGCAGGTGCGCTGTGTTAAATTATTGAACAACCCCTTACAGCCCACTTGACCACCTCTTTCTGCCCTTATCTACCTCTTCTCTCATCCCCTCTGCCAGGATTTCCATTATGCTAATGCTGTTGATTCAAATAACTCAAGTAAACAATGAGCAGCAGCCTTTTCTGACTTTTACATTCTGGGCCACAACTCACTGCTTCAGTAAAAATACCAATAATTACTATTATTATTTGAAAAAGAAGAAAAAAGAACCTGTTTGAAAAGATTCCTGCATATTTTTAGAGCCAGAACACACGGTACTGCCTGAAACAGCCTGCTCTCTCTGTTCATATTTTACTTGGCAACATTGCTTCATTTAATACTGGTGACATGTGTGTGTGTGTGTGTGTGTTTATAATTGTGCCAAACCACATAAAAATACACAAGCACACAAATGTCTTAGGATATTCACACATGAGGTACTTTTTCCTAACGACATCCCAGAGAGTAAATACAGTTCCCTCAAGTGAACCTTAACATCAATCGCATCTGTAATTGAGTCATTATGCATTTATGTTTAATTTTTAAACTGGCAAATGCAACGCAGGGCGAGGTCTGCACAGTGATGCACAGTCAATATGACCCATTTTTAAGTCTAAAATTCACTTACTGTGACCACAGTAAGATAGAAGGTTGGTAATAAAGGAAAGGAGCAAACAAGATATGTGAACATGGACAGTGCACAGAGATACATACAGTATAGGTAGAAAGGGAAGAAATCAGCAGAAGAGAAAGAGTTAAAAAGAGGGAGAGAGGATGGTGGGACAAACAGGAAGGACAAATATTTGTTTATGGACAGAAATAGAGCAGTCCAGATGGGTAAATACACTTCACTTTGTTTGTTGTGTCCCCCTCTATGACAGAACACAATCCAGCAGCAACTCTTGCTAATAAGCTTTTTTAAATGGATGGACTGTATTTTCTCTGAATTACATGTTAGGAGACCTGAGCGTCCAACATGCCAGACACAGGTGTATGATTTGATGTTAGACCAGTAGGAAAGCATTTGGTTTGAAAGCCAGAGCTCCAAATGTTTATACAAACCCTGGACAGTTAAAATAATTCCTCTTTACTTAACACAACATGTGAATTTCCTATGTCTTATCATCAATCTTTAAAACAGAGCTTTAAAGTCAAACAAAAAAAAATCAGCAACTCTTAACTAATTCTTTTTTTAGGGAAAAATGCTAAAATGTCACTGCTTCCAGTTTTTCAAGTGTGAATATTTGCTAGTTTTCTCATCCAAGAAGGGATAGTAAACAGAAAAACCTTGGATTTTGGAGCAGGTGACCTCAAGGTGTCATGTTGGGCTCTGGAAGTATTTTCTTACATTTTATAAATTAAACTAATGACACATACAGCCAGAGTTTAGTGAAGTTATCCTTTTCAATCTGTGCATCACTAAAATAATATTTCTTTCTGAAATTCTAAATTCTGATTCAAATTTCATTTCTATTTTCCTTTTCAGCAATGACAAACCAAAAAGCCCCACAGGCTGACATGTGGTGATAATGAAAATATCTGCCTTCATGTTTCACACTTTGGAGACTGCATTGCATGCCTTTTGTTTCACTCTCTGTGGGTTTGCATGTAATAATATATTGACTCAATAAAAATGCAGTAAGACAGGGCTCTAAATATGAAACTTAGCCCGTATTATTCAGTGAAATGTGTCCTATTACTGAAAAACGTCTGATGGTGTGACAGATGGCGAACAGGACACATGATCTGAAGGCAGCCATGAGAAACCGCTGACCCTTGACAACACAGGGAGTGAAGGAGGGATAGACAAAACCTACACACATGGACGAGTAACTATAATGCACACGCAGAAGCTTTGTGATGAATCCCAAGCCAACTCACTGACTGGCAGTGGGATGGAAGTGTTCAAAAGAACACAATGGGCAAATGGGGAGGGGGAACTATTGTGTTGGAAAATGGGGCGACTGAGGAGAGTAACACAAGTGGTGTGTCCCTATATAAACCTGCATCTCTCATCTCTTTTCATAACAATTTAATGTTCCTGGAGTATTTTAAATGTTATATTGTTCATCATTTTACAACATTTTCTTCAGTGTTAGCCTACATAATAAAATAGGCAGTTTGAAACGGGCTGTAATAGAACAGCCTCTGCAGAAAACGCAGTAACAGGAAGCATCTTGTGCATTTACCAGTAAACTCCCCGTCTGTCTCTCTCTACCTGCCTTAAAATCCTAGTGATGTGAGAACTCATGTGCAGCAGGTCTCTGGGCCTGATGGCTCAGATGCAGTGCGATACCATGGGCCTTTGTTACATCTCCCTCCCAGCCTACCTCTCCACCGTGACCGTCAAATATCCCGAATATGGACGGGTGGCTCTTGTTGGTGATGTCCGTGAGCACCTCGAAGCGGTCCTCCATGTGATCTCTCCTCCCCTGTATGGAGTACACAGCTACATTGTTGTTCTTGAACTCCCAGGTTTTGGAGAACTCTGCGTCCAGGACACTGAGGCCTCCCAGCCGTTCATTCTGCATCATCTCCGCTACTTTCCCCTTCACCATCTTCACGGCATCCCGGCTGGACTTGACGATGGTTTTCACCTCGTCCGTGTGGAAGAAATAACTCCACAGCGCCAGGCTTATGCACAACAGAAACAACGTCTCCGGCCTGAGGAGAAAATAACGCATGATCCGACCCAGAAGAGACAAGAGCGTCATTGTGTCTCCTATCATCACACGCAACCAAACTGCAACTGTCTCTCTCGCCTATTGCACAGTTCACTCCATCCGCTCAGCGGAACTATGATGAAATCGAATCGCTACCACGATGTCTGACAAAACCTGAATTTCAACATCTAAAATGTTCCTCGGAGGCCTGCCTTCTCTACTTGAAGTGCATTTACGCACTGTGTGCGCCTGGCGGCCAGACACCGGGACGAGAAGCGCAGGACAAAAGGGGACAGGCCGCCCTCATTGACTCGGTCTTGCTGGTATCATCGGGTCTCTAAACAGCTGCAAGAAGATGAACCGATCTCCCATAGCCCATTGCAGGTTGACGAATTTTTTGGGTTAGACCTACCCCGGAGACAGACATGGGAGTCACCGGGGGCCAAGAATCGACAATGTGACTTGGCGATGTCCTCCTTTATCGTAACTGACCTCGTTTCTTCTTTCGGATATGTGTCTGTTCGGTCTCCGCATCAGCATAACATTTTTTCCACACACACACACCTCCATTTCCAGGCTGCGTCAAACCACTAGTGTGTGGAATAATCGGAACTCAACTGTGAGCGTCTCAATAAAACCAAACGTTAGAACGCGCTGTGATTGGATACACAGCAGATGTTTTCATAACAAGAGATTTATTTTGAAAACCTGTAGCGGAATTGGATGTTTTGATAGTGGCCAACCAGGGAGGGCCAGTTTGACACTGTCTCGTTCTTGAAATGTATTCGGCGTTGGCATGAGGGCGCAGCTGCAAACTCATAGCCAAATGCCTTGGGGCCACTGGGGGTGTTATGATGATGTCACCTAGTAGGCTGTTACATATCAAGCTTGTATTAAATCTCAATACATTATCACTTCATATATTATCTCCCATTCATTTGATGACTATGCAGATTTTTATGATCAACAGAATATTAACCCACGTGTTCTGTTCATTTTTTGTTACACTGCCGAATTTTTGGCTTTGTAATTCACCACAATCAAACAATTGTATGTTAAAATACTCAGCAGATGCCAGTTGTATACATGCGAATGGTTGATTCACTGTGGCGACCCCTAACGGGACCAACCGAAAGTAGTAGTAGTAGTACTGAACAGATGTTTACATTTGCCTTTGTTAGATTACATTTATGAACTAATGTGCTACTCTTACTTTGTTTTTTTAGTAAAATGTAATAAAAATAATGAAAATCAATTATAATCAAGATATGAGTGGGAAAAAATCAACAATAACTGCTGATTTTTATTTGAACCTCAGAAATTTAACCCATTCAGGGGCAGTTTACACAACACAAGCTGAACACACACACTAACCATCTCAGTCTACACAACACATCAGCCCCACTGAACACAGACCAACCTTTACAACACATGAGGGGCAACGTTTTACTGTGTGTGTGTGTTGCATATGTATGTCTTGCACTTCATGCATGTAGATTGTGTTTTTCTGTCCTTCTTGGGTTCACACACTCCGCAGCGCTTCCTTTTGCTGGTGCTGGCCACAACCTAGAATAATGAAAAATTAAGGAATTATACTTAGTACCTAACAGCTCGCTCTCTCTCAAAGCATGAGTGTCTGCATGCAACAGCATCACACACTTACCTCAGGCTCGCCAGATGGTGGTTCTGTAGATCTGGTGGATGGGGCACCAGCATCCTCCTCCCGAATCCTCCTCATGATGGCTGCAGAGGCTGGGGTTCTCAGAATATGCTGTCTTCTCAGGATGTGAGGTGTCACCAGTGCCTTTCCCAGTTCCTCGAGAAAGACGTGTCTCCTCTGGAGCTTCCTTCTCTTCCACTCTGGGTTCAGTGCCAACCAGATGACAAAGGCATTCCACGCTAAGATGTCCAACATGTAAATGAAGATCACCAGTGGCCAGCGTAGTGTCCTCCTTTTGCAGCTGTAGGCAGTCACCAGCTTGTCCATGTTGCTTACTCCTCCTTTTGCAGCATTATAGTCCATGATGATCTGTGGTTTGTGGCCACAGATTTTCCCATCCCTGTGCAGTGTGCTCATGAGCAAAATGTTCTTGTCTTTCTTTGCTACATAGGACACCGGGGACGTGTCAGCCGTGTACACAAACTTGGAAGACTTCACAGGCCTGTTCTTTGTAATCAACAGTTGGGGTGGGAGCTCAGACTTGTTTTTCCGAATAGTTCCCACCATGGTCAGCTTCCTCTTCAGGAGCTCCTGTCCCAGCTTGTGCGAGGTAAAAAAATTGTCACACGTGATTTGCATCCACTGAGCTACTGAGTCAGGTCCAGGACAACTCTCATCCCTTGATTTCTCTCGGGGGCTCCTCCTTCAGGTTTCTCCATGTAGACTTGTAAGTTCCAAGCATACAAGGTTGCGGCATCACAGGCAGCCCAGATCCTGGTTCCTGGCAGGGCCTCTTTATGCTGGCACTATGCGCAACCTAGAACAATGGAAAGAGCAGAAATTTTACTTTGCACATAACACCACCCTCTCTAGCAAAGCATGAGTGCCACAAAAATACTGCAGCAACATCACAAACCTACCTTGGGCTCTGCGTATGGCTGATGCTCAATCTCATCTTTTTCTTCAAAGTCACCGTCAGACTTTAAGTTTTCAGAAACGTGTTCCTCATATTCTGAGACCTCTTCTTCTACAACATCATCAAAAGCTTCACTCTCTTCAAAAATAATTTGCAAGGCCCTCTGAGCAAAGAGTCCTTTGGCCATCTTGATTGGCTGTGATATCAGTTGTGCTAAGGAACCACACTGGCAATGCTATATTTCTTGTTTGTCCTGTGGGTGTTGCACCCACAAGGCAGAGTGTACAATGGGCGGAATGTGTGTGGAGGATGTCGTGTGGAGGGTGTGGAGACAGGTGTGAGCACTTGTATTTTGTAACACAGCTGCAAAAACCCCACTTTTATTGTCCCAGGTCAAATTGACCCACAAATATCCTGTATGTAGTGTAAATGTGGAAGGGTGGGGTGCAGTGTGTGGTCATTGAAAATGTGTTCTGATATACTGTATAGTATGTTCTTCGCAGAAAATGAGCCAAGGCTGAGCTTGAAAAAAGAATTATTTGTATCTTTGCCCTTGTATTTTGCAACACAGCTGCACAGGCCTTTCTGCAAAGGAGCAAAATCCATTGATTATGTGTTGCACGTACAGTATGTGTTACAGTGTCAGTGAAACACCTGTGGCTTTTGATAGGAAATAAACTCTGTCAGCTTATCTTTTCTCCATCCTTCCCAGATTTCTCCCATGTGACTGCATACCAGCCTCTAGTCAGAAACACCAATCTAAAACTCAAAAGAAAACCACAAGACACTGGAAGATGTGTATATGCTCTATCAGTCATTTTTTCACCATGCAAGTCATCAGTGTGACGATTTGCTGTGGCAACCCCTAACAGGAAAAGCCGAAAGTGAATTAATTATATCATTTTTTCCCAACTTGATTTTGTCTTTTTAGAATTTGTGCCAGCTGGAATAAGCATTATTTGGAGTTTGCAGGACAGTTACTGTACTTGGAGTGGAGAAAGGTGAGAGGAATACAGTAGATGGGCATTCCATACTCAGCAAAAGGATGCTTTATGGGACCATAGGGCTGTTGTGACAGCCTCTGTTCTGCAGAAATAGGTTTAACCATCAGGGTTTCTGCAAAAACAACACTCAGGTATGGATGCTCTCTCAAAAATGTAAATTAAGTAAGGAAAAGAAAAGGATGTCTATAATTCCATACGGAGAGAGGAGAAGAAATTTTCCAGGTTTTTCAAAGTTCAATATGTCGGCAATCACAGGATGAAACTTAATCAACAGATTAAAATCCATACTTGTAGACACACACAGAGATGCCACAGTAGGCCTACATATGCAAGATACACTGGATAAAAATGGATTGCCGCAATAACAATTTTTATATACAATATTATTGGTTTTATTGCCTAATAGTTTGTGTGAAGGTTCACTGACACACTGTTAACACTCACCCCTGGTGGCTCTCTAGAGTAATACACATTTGTTAGTCCCATTATTTGCAGTAAGCTGAGGTTATTTATTAAGCTTTATTTACTCAGGAGCTCTCACTGAGATTAGGATCCCTTTTACACAGGACACCTAAAAACAAAATACATAACATCAGCATGTCAACTCGGTCACCCAAAAGAGTAATCACACACATTTTCACTTTGTCACTAAAAGAGTGACAAAAATCATTGTTTTCTAGTTTATTCAAGGCCCAAAATCAGAGGTGGTATAGGAGCACAACATTAAACTCCAAAAAGATAAACATATGGGTGTGTTAATACTTTCAGGATGTCAGTGATCATTTGACTTTTATATCTTAGAGGTGATTGTGATGACTGTTTGTAGGTGCAATGCCAAAAGGTACGCAGTGATTTAAGAGTAGTAACGGGAGCATGAGCAAAAAATATATGTCCACAGATAGTGGACTGTGTAATGGCTTTTTCAGTCATGTTCCAGTATTTAAAAAACAATTTGGGTTTATAATGTTTGAAAAAAGTGTTTAACATAGGTTTTGTAGGACACTCTACTTTGGTGCTGTGCTGTATATATTAAATCTTTATTATGGGTTGGATTAGGAACATCAACGTTCTCCTCTCCTGTTTGCATTTAATCAGATGGTGCCAAACCTCTATAAGGCTGATGGATCACTTACCTACCCACTTAAATCTTATAATAAAGAAGTGTATTCACTATTTTCAATATATTTCAACTGGATAATTCTAGATATCCCCAGTGACCTCCTATGTGTTTTTTGCTCTTTCAAACTTTTGAGAAAAACTGGCTTCTAATCAAGTTTTCTAAGGAATCTTGGAAGCCAACCAGGACTCATTCAGAGTTAATGTCAGAGGGTGAAACTACCTTCAAAACACATTCTGAGACATGTGAAGCTTGGTTCAGGAGGACCAGGTTTCCATGAGGTTTCCATGAGCTCTTTGGGTTTGTTTCATCAAGGAGGTAAGTGGTTGGATCGGTTTTGCCTCACAACCTGTTTTGGGACATTGATCCTTCTCCCATTGGATTGTAGCTGATCCGTTTTCTGCTTTGAGGTGGTGCCAGATGGTGTGCTCACTACAAGGTGTTCCACTTGGTACGTTCATATGAGATATTGTTCATTGCGAACAATGTGTATATTTTCTCCGGTTTGTGTAGAAGGCAAGTGTGTGTGTGTGTGTGTGTGTGTGTGTGTGTGTGTGTGTGTGTGTGTGTGTGTGTGTGTGTGTGTGTGTTTTGAACACCACCTTAGTAGTTTGGGCACTCTTGGGCCCTGGAATCAAATCCCATATCACAAAGAATAAAGTCTCACCTTGTATACAACCTACTTTATTTCATATCCCTCAGGAGTCATGTAATCTGTTTTTGCCAGCCTGCCTACCTCCTAATAACCTTCAGAGTTTTCTGTCCTTTGTTCTCTCATTGGCTTGATAGTGCAGGAGTTAGGCTACTAAAGGCAATATAAGGAAGGAGGCAGGCTCCATTAATCACTTGTTCAAAGAGATGGAGTGACGAGTCTTCACCATCAACATCAGCAGGTAAAATGCACTTGTTACTTTATTATAAATCATAAACATAAAATAGACTTTTTCTAAAGTGCTGCATTTGTTTGGTCTGTATCCTTTTGTCTTGTACCTGACAGATAATTCTGCCAAGCCCTCAGTATGCCAACCATTCACCTAGTCTCCCTCATCACTTTCATTGTGGTCCTGATGGCCTTGCTGATTCCTAGAGCTAGAACCACACGCTGGCCCAGACCTCAGAGCACCAAGAAGCCCCCTCATACTGGGAGCAGTGGCAGAGGTGGGAGAGGTGGAATTGAACCGACCACCACCCTGTCCCCTTCCAGCAGCCTGCACACAGATGAGACAACTGAGGTTATGATGGACGCTTACTCCTTGTCCTCTACAGACAGCAACACGTTCTCCAGCAACACTTACTCGACTGAATTCCACACTGATGCCATAGTGCCTCCTGGGAACAACCAAGGAAACTATACTCTCGACTATACTGACTGCTTCTACAACTTTTGTGAGTGCTGTCCACCAGAGAGCGGTCCTGTAGGGCCTATGGGAGAAAGAGGGCCACCTGGACCACCAGGAGAGAATGGCCCTCCAGGTAAGGATTTTTCTTTTTAAGAAAATTTATTTGTATGTCACATTTCCTTACCTTCCCCTATTTTTTTAGGGCTGACAGGTGCGAAGGGAGATGTAGGGCCCAGAGGACCCCAAGGACCAACAGGACTAGCCGGAGCCAGTGGACTCAACGGCAGCACAGGTACAACAGAGTGTAATAATAAGAGTGTTCTTGAATGTCTCTCTTTTTCTTTGTCTCTACCTCTCTCTCCTTTTATAAACTCTGTTATGTATTTTGTGGATGTCATTCTCTACACTATATTTATCAAAAAATATCACAGGTGAAAAAGGTGTTCAAGGACCTGTGGGTCTTCCTGGTACTCCTGGGATCTCAGGAAAACCAGGAGAAAAAGGTCTGTAGTTGTCTGTGAAAATATTAACTAGAAATTTCAGACTGAATTAAATTTGATTAAATATGTATAAATGCAACCTATACATGTATGTGAATGTACATTACTATGTGAAAATGGAGGGATTCTAAAACATGTTTCCTCTGTGAATATAACCTCTCCACACACTATAGGTGATCCAGGCCCTAAAGGAGAAAAAGGTGAACATGGTTCCAGCGGTTTGAAAGGGGACCCAGGAGAAAAAGGAGAGCCTGGCCTCAATGGGACTGAGGGCAGCATTGGGAAACAGGGGCCCATGGGTCCCCCAGGTATAGCTGGGACAAAGGGTCAGAAAGGTGAACAGGGACTTCCAGGTGAAGGTTTACCAGGTGAGAAAGGTAAAGTGGGTGATCAGGGGCTCCCTGGTCCAAAAGGTGAAATGGGACACCCAGGGGTGAATGGACTTGATGGTGCAAAGGGAGAGAAAGGGGAGTCGGGGCCTCCAGGAGGGAAAGGGGATACTGGTGCCAGAGGGCCTCCAGGACCTCCAGGTGGGAGGGGCATGATAGGGATAAAAGGGGAGAGGGGACCTAAAGGTGGGCGTGGGCTTCGGGGCCCTAAAGGCTCCCCAGGTGAGAGTGTGGAGCAGGTTCGCTCTGCTTTCAGTGTGGGTTTGTTCCCCAGCAGATCCTTCCCTCCACCTGGCCTGCCTGTGAAGTTTGATAAGGTGTTTTATAATGGTGAGGGGCACTGGGACACAACACTCTATAAGTTCAATGTCACCTATCCAGGGGTCTACTTATTCAGTTACCACATCACTGTGCGCAACCGGCCGGTGCGTGCAGCTCTGGTGGTTAATGGGATACGGAAGCTGCGGACACGGGATTCTCTGTATGGCCAGGACATTGATCAGGCATCCAGCCTCGCACTGCTGCCGATGGAGCAAGGAGACCAGGTATGGCTGGAGACGCTGAGAGACTGGAACGGAGTTTATTCCAGCAGTGAAGATGACAGTACGTTCTCTGGTTTCCTTGTTTACCCAGACCCAAAGAACAAAACTATTGCTTTAATAAACCAGTGACTGCAAACTTTGACCTTGAGTGAGCTCTGATTTTAACCTGTTAATTGTAGATTCAACTTTTAGCCTATTGCACTGCTCTGTAAAATTAATGTAAATCACTTTAAACACTGCTTCTTCAGTATGTGCTCACTGCTGTTGTGCTAATAAGCCAATTGCTTTACCTGCCTTGCTGGATGTGGGGATGGATGAGACTTGATTATTCTGCTGTATGCAAAACTTCAGTTCCTTTTAACATTGCATTAAAACGACTCTGCTTGAAGTGAATGGCCCTCAAGTTTTATTTATTTGAAAACAAAACTCCAAGCTAATTTGTGAGCTATTGATCATTTCAGTGAGATAGGGTCTCTGTGCCAGTGACATCACACCAACACAAATTTGGATATAATTGAAATTAGATATATAATTGCATTTGGTTCCCACTAGAGGGCGTAAGGCACTTATGTTTTGTAAAGAGGCGCTGGAAATATTGTTTTATGCCAGTATCAAAATGAAAACATAATGGTCATAAAAGAGTTGCAGACAAAATATAAGAAGGTGATGTTTTTAGCATCAAAACAGATGATATGTATTAAGGCAACAGTTTAAATGCATTCAAGTCACAAGCAAGGCTCACTATGTCCATTTCATTCAGATACTGTATCGTTCACACACCGAGATGGTAACGATGATTTAGTGAACTGTCATACATCACTTCTCACTCCCACCTCTTATTCATATCAGAGTCTTATGTTGAAATTTGTGAACTGGGTTCATTGAGTTAATGTGGTCTGTAAGGCACTGCAGTACACGCACCGTGGCCAAGAACAGGAGTGAAATTCATGTTCTTTTTCCTAAATATCAGCCAAGACTGAAAGCAGGAGTAAAAGTGATTCAGACCCATGGGAACCACATTAGATGATATGGGTAAAAAAAAAAAACACTGCAACAACAAATTAGCTACACTGAACAGGGAGATAAGTGAAGCAGAGAAAGATGAATGCACAATATATTATTGTCTGTGTGCCCACATTGTACAATGAAAAAAGTCACTGTCTTTTACAAATGCTTTATCTCATTAGACTGAACAGTCAATTCATGAGATTAAAAGAAAATAACACATTTTCCTGTGCAGAAGAGCAATTCTTCTAGAGGATGAATTGCATTTGATGTTTTATATCACTTGGAGGTGCAGTGAACTAAGACATTTTTATGTTGTGACATATTTGCTAAATATAAGGAGTGTGAAGACCGCATTATCTTGTTTTATAGGTTTTTCATTGCTTAGTTTTATAATTATTACATGTTGGGATCAGGAACAATTTCTCACTGAAAAACACAAAGACATACAGTATCTTTCTTTAACTGTGCCAGAAATAGTTGTAAGTAGTTGGTATAGAAATGTTGAATCACTGAAAAGCTCTATATTTGTTTAAATATTGCAGGGATGGCCGTTTGATCCCTGGTCCTCCCAGTGCACGTGGTGAAGTGTCCTTGGGCAAGACACTGAACCCCAAGTTGCTCCCAGTGGCCCGGCAGCATGTGTGAATGGGTAGTAGCAAATGTAAAGGTCATTGTGTGCTAAGGTAAGTTCAGTCCACCCCCCCACCCATCGTTTTACCATGTAAAGAGATAAAAAATGACTGATACTATTTCTAACATTAACATTGTCAGGTTTTGTGCAGCTTGGAGTACCTACTATTTTTGTGCAATAATTTGGCTCCTATGTCTGTTTACCTTCCTCTTTATATTCCTATTTTCAATCATTCATTCATTCACTTATAAAAATATATCTTGGGTCACATCAGATGTTTTTATTTACTTGTTCCCGGGTGTGTGTCGGACTGCTTCACACCACAGAGGTGCTCAAATTCCACAGATGATGAGTGTATCAGAAAATCAGTGACCATATATCAAACATCATATCTTTGTTGCTAAAATTAATTATTTCACAAGAAGTCTTTATTATAGCATTCTGTTATAATGCTTGATGTCTATATCTTCAGCACCATAAGTTTGAATTTTTATATTGAAATTCTTTGAATTTAATATTATACTGTATGTCAAATATTTTCTCAAAGTAATTTTAAATGTATTTGAAATGACTATAAAGCACTAAATTGTCCATTTAATTTACCATACAAAATACTTTTAAAAAATTAAGATTGTGACATATATGTCGGGGGAGGCGACAGTGCGGTGGGTAGGGCACCTGCCTCCCAACCAGAAGGTTGAAGGTTTGAATCTTGGTGCCTCCAATACACATGTCAAAGTGTCCTTGGGCAAGACACTGAACCCC
>NW_018127908.1:1062165-1063116 GCF_001952655.1 Monopterus albus | reverse complement strand
GGCATACAGTAAAACAAACATGAAATATTATGATATGTAGTTGTGAAAACTGGAGAATTATGTTTTAATTATATCGAAATTACCTCATCAAAGATAGCAGTATTTTAATTCATCCATGTCTTTTATGATGATTACATTTACTGTAAAAGGCAGGTTTTGCTTTTTCCATTCGTCTTTCTCTATAGGGATCTAACGTCAAACAAATAGCAGTTAATCATTATTGTATATATAATTACATATAAATGTTAGGATTTTGCATTTAATTAAAATGATAACACTAAAGGTGAGGCTTATTGACACTGATTTAATCATTTTGTATGACTTATAACAAGGCTGGGAGGGTTACTTTTTAGTTAGGGTTAAGCTGGGTTCAAGGTGAATTGAGAAAGTTTACTTCAATTAAGGGCTAATGTAAATTTTTTTTTTTTTTTTTGAAAAATACTGAAGAAAAACATGGGTCTGAAAGCCCAGAATTACATCTCCATCTACTGGTGAAGGACAAAAACCTACCTTACATTTTCACCTTATGTATGCTGCAGTTGGTGAGGATGATGGTGTGTGTGTGTTAAAATGTTATTTGGTTGCTTGTTTTTAGGCCCATCTGTGGTTATGTATGTATGTGTGTGTGTGTGTGTGTGTGTGTGTGTGTGTGTGTGTGCGTGTGTGTGCATTTATGTTTTGTACTACTCTGTGTGAAAATATAAATAACTACCTAGGCGGTGTGTGTAGTGTAATCTGCTCCCGGCAGGCTGGATTCCCACTGTGAGAAAGACAGTATATTGTTCCTGCAGCACCACAGATAACAACTCATTAGCATACTGAATCATTTGGCTGCAAGAGCCACTCTGCCACCCATCTGCACAGAGCTGATAAAAACACACACACACACAAAGATCTATGCAGAGTACACACATACACAGCAGCCTACTCTAATAAACACACCAACATGTG
>NW_018127908.1:1054851-1062120 GCF_001952655.1 Monopterus albus | reverse complement strand
CATTCCCTCATATACACTCCCTGTATCCCTCTCTTTTTCTGAGTCTGTGCATCTTTTTGAGAGTCAGGAACACTGAAGCAGGTATGGTTGGCAGGCATTAACCCTGAAAGCCCCTCAGAGGAGTCCCAGCGCAGGCAGAGCAGAGCACAGGAGAGGTCTCCAAACACCTGGATGTGTCTTATGCTCTCTGGAAGCATCTGTAGTTTTTAGAAGTAGTATTGCTACTGGTGGTAAAGTCTGCTAAGTCTAACATTATGGAACACAGAGAACTAGACTAAAGAAAAGCAGTGTATATGTGGCAAAATTACACTCGCTCTGCTAGTTTCTTATTAATGACCACAGGATGGTGAACGTAAGTTTCTTATTGCACATGTGAATAACTTAAGGGACAAAAGGAGTTTCAATCAGGCAGTTTCACAGCATGTACAGACACAACAGCACACAAATGAGCGCAGCAGAGACTGTCAAAACCACTTTCACAATGGGAGGATATCCTGCAGGTCACCGAGCCACGTTAACCTCCACAGGAAGTTGTCACTTGTTGGGAGGAAGAGAGGATTCCAGGGTCCAATGGGGGGGGGGGGTTCCATGAGGAGGTTGTGGTTTTAACTACACACTCTGTACAGATAAGGTGGGAAACAGCTGCATGGTATGCCATTGCCTGCATCTGGGGATTCAGAGAGCAAATTATGCAATTATGAAAAAGTGTATAAAAGGTATAAATTTAGTCATGAGGAAGTGTGACAAAAAAAAGTGCATTTTGAGCTTCATGTGCAACTGAACTGAACCGACTAAAACCCACAGTGTGCTTGAGCAAAATCAAATACAAGGTTTTTCCTATGCATGTTTTATTCAGGGGTTTTGTATAAAATTCAGCAATTTAACATTGGATATATTTATAGATACAACTATCTTACAACAAATATGTCATTACCAAACATACAATATCCCTTTACTGCAATTCATAAAATACCATATAGTTACCAAAGGTACCAATATAGGCTACTAAGTCCTGCCGAAAAAGCAGAATAACCAACAACATTGAGCAATACTTAACTGTGTGTCAGAAAATTGCTGGTGTTGTTATGATATTAGCATGGTGTGCGTGTGTGTGCGTGTTGCGCCTGTGCCTCTGTATGGGTGTCTGTACACATAAATGTGAAATGAAATGCGGCAACGAAGGGATTTATTTGTGTACCTTACTAAACTACAACTGCATTACAGTTAAAAAACACTAAAACAGACATTCATATTAAAAGGACTGCATGGGTCATCTCATGAGTTCATGTGGCCCATATTTTGTACACTTTAAGAACACTGCATGTCTTGTACCTCCACCGCAATTTCAAATATTCATTCCAGTCAGTGAAACTGTGTAACTCTCTGCTGCATTTGGTGTAATTTTCTCATCACCAAAGTGTAACAGAGGTAAATTGTACCACATTTGATATACTAGGTTCAGTTGCTTGCTTTACATTTTGAGTTCATCTTGTTTCCTCTCATTTTGCCTCATTTCTTGTCTCTTAAAAGACACTTTTGTTAGCAAACCCAGTGACAAACACAATACAGTACGTCTTAAACCACATGACTTGAACTCGAGTCACTGTTATTACATTGTGCGGTGGAAATATAATGCTATTTACAATACATATGTAACTGTATGGGCACAACTACTGTAGACTTCGGTCCATTCACTTGTGGCCTCTGACTGAAGCAATCTTATTTTTGTGTCATTATTTTAACACATTCAGTTTGGTGGGTATACATTTTTAGATTTATTTATTGACATTTGTAGCACTTTGTAAGCAAATTCTAACTGCACTATATCGTAATCAATAATATCATAAGTGAAGCATTGGTCAAACATCACTATTACACATCAACAATCTTTGTTGGTTGTCTCTCGTTTGACTGTTTGGTTTTCTTTGCTTTTTTTCTTTTTTGTTTGTGTGTTTGTTTTGTTTTGTTTGTTCAGAATTCAACTTTCAAGCCACAGAAAGTTATAATCCGCAGGTCCGTCAAAGTTATGAGACATGCAGAATTTACAAGTCTTTTGGATCTAATTCAACCAATCACCAAAGCTAATCATCAGTGCTGCCTCGGGTGTAGTGGTGAGACAGGGATGTACACATGATCCGCT
Source organism: Monopterus albus (assembly GCF_001952655.1). Classification (NCBI taxonomy): domain Eukaryota; kingdom Metazoa; phylum Chordata; class Actinopteri; order Synbranchiformes; family Synbranchidae; genus Monopterus; species Monopterus albus. Next base: position 1,059,980 of record NW_018127908.1, on the reverse strand, counting down.
TTGAACACTAGCTCTCCCACTTCTTGGAGCTGGATTTTCCTTCCTATATTGACAGCTCAAAGCTAGCAGAGTCCTGAGCATATCCATCTCTCATTGTTCTCTTTCAGTCTCAGGGGTTGAGTCCATGGTCTATTGGCTTCAGCATCATCGGCGACTGGAGCCATCCAGTGGGCGTCCATTGTGCCTCAGATCCCTAGCAGCTAGGTGCAGAGGGGGCCCACGGGAAGCCGTTAGTGTCCTTGAAGCTGGAGGTGAGTCATGGTCCTCCATAAAGCTCTCAGGGCTGCCCTCGGCATCGCCATCAGGCAGGCTTCCACAGCTGGAGCCTGGCGACATTGTCCCCAGAAGATCATCCCTGGCCAGGCCCACAACTGTGTCCTGATGAGGTCCACCCTGAGGGCCACCCTCATGGGTCCCCACCCCAACCAGCAGCCCAGTTTCCCCATCAGTTGTGCTGCCAACATTCCTCCCTCCATCCTGGTCCTCCAGGAGGTTGGAGAGGAAGCTAATGTACTTCATAGCAAGCCGTAGGATCTCATTCTTGCTCAGCTTCTTGTCTGGAGGGTGAGTGGGAATGAGTTTGCGCAGCTCTGCAAAAGCCCCATTTACGTTCTGTTGCCGCCAACGTTCACGACTGTTAGTGAAGATACGGCGTACAATCTTTGGCTGGCCAGCTAGCAGAGGGACAGGGATGCAAAAGGGCAGACATAGAGAGAGGCACTGACAAAACATTGTAATACAAACAACATGAAATGCAGAACTGAATCAAATAAGGAATATAAGTGCAAAAACATAAATTTAAAGTAGTAGGGGGAGAATGTGCACATAGGCTTTGAGAAAAATTTACTTGTTGGAAAAACTAAGTTTATTAATCCTAAAGAATTAAGTTACAAAATAGTCCTCCATTCAGCCACAGATGAGATGATGGCACAAAAGCTATAAAGGCTTGCAAAAATAAATACAATATGTTAGGTGCCTATACACTATACAAATGTACTATGTAAATGGTAAGGGAAATGGTTAGTTTGGCATGCCAAACCCCAGGAAAAGGTGTTGGGAAGATAGACTGCTCCCTCTTTCATAGTCTATTTACTTTTTATTTACTGAGGTATGATAAAATGCCCCACTGCAGGTAGTCACATCCTCCCTCCCCCAACAGTGGTGTCTTCCAGGCTTTTGTCACTCTTGGAACACACCCAGTCTATCTTAATCCTTCAGCCCACTCTGCAGTAAAACCTTGGCATGGAGGCAGCAGCACCCCCCATCCTCCACCCTTGTATATGGCAGCGAGTGGGCAATGGTGGAAAGGATGTTTCTAATGAAAAAAACCTCTGATTCATTTGAAAAGAGTTTATTTTAATGAAATGCAGGTGCATGTATTTGACATCCAGATTATCAGCGTTCATTTATGCCATGAATTATGATGCATTTATTCCTAACGGGTTAAACACTTATGCTGAATTTTCTTTTGAAAGGCATCTTCTGCAAAACTCTGATTAAGTACAATATAGATCCATGTCAGTGGATGAATGACAATGGAAATGATGAAAGGACGTTTAGGGGACTACACTGGCAGAAGGAGGACACAGCAGAAGTGCGTCTTACCATACTTATAAAGATCTAAAATGCGCCTACCCTCGTCGAGTTCAACCTCATAAGGCGCCGGGCGGCGCTTTACCCTGTTGCTGGGGTACATGCTGTACTGCTCCGACTCCCCTCCAAGACTACAACAATAGAAAGCAGACAAAAGGTCCAGAGGTAGTTGAAAAACATCAATTTTCAGCATACATTTACTGCATATAACCCTTACCACCCTGCACTCCTTGGACCAGAAACACACACACAAACGCACATTGTGTTTCCATAACATTAAGAGACCTTACACTGACTTACATTCATTTCCTGGAGACTTGACCTAACCTTAACTTCACCCTAACCTTAAATCAAGTCACCACTTTATGATGTCATGATGCACATTTTGGGGACTTGCTCTTTATGTCCCCATAAGAACGTCGAGTCCCCACAATGTGACTATATAAACAGCCACTATATAACCTCCCACACACACACCCCAACACACACACGCACACACATTTTTAGGCTAAATTTCCATAAGGGGTCATAATTGGCCAACATTTAACTTTCCATGGAGAACACTGACAAATGAAATGTGCATTCATCAAACTCTAGGAATTGTCCTGTTCTATCTCCTTTACCTGTTGATGGCGGCGAGAGGCTGCGCCAGTTTGTAGAGCATCGCTCGGGCAGGGACAGGAAACGCGTTTGGGCTCAGCTGGACCATTCGAGCGTCGTCTCGATGCGGCGGCGGCAGCGGCAGCGGTGGCGGTCTGCGAAGTTCCGTGATCGGCACCAAATGGCTTTCAGTCCTCTGCTCTAGCGCTTTTATAGCGTCCCTCCTGGAGAGCTCGATCACCGGCACTTCCCTTTTCAGGTCAAGGGCGTTGTGAGAGGCAGTTTCCTTGGCAACGCCGTTGATGATGATGCTGATGCTCGTCCCGTTGCTCGAGTTCTGCAGAGGAACGTCATCCGTCTCCTCAACCCCTTTTAAACCCCCTCCCCTCTCCTCCTCCCCCTCCTCTCTCCTGGGCTCCTCGTCCTCCTTGCATCCGTTCTGTCTGGAGATGATGGAGGAATCCTCCCGTTTTCCAGGGCCGGACTCTGCATCGGGACTTCCAGGACAAATCTCCGGCTGCCGTTTTTCCATCATTCTTATACCGTCACCCCTCGCTCGACTCCTATACGTCCTAAATCAAATTTCATAATATATATTATTAAATGAATTCATTTTAAAATTTAAAACGTGATTTGTGGCAGTCTTAATATTTTGCATAACTGCGCATCTGCGTTCCCTGTCATAATATAGGGTATTAAGGAAGGTTATTGTTATTGAAATCAGAATCTGGTTGACCACATTATGTTATTATTGTTAATATCATTGTTAAATTTCTAAATAGCACTCTGTACATTTACACAACAACTAAGCTATTAAAAAATACAGTACGACTGATATAGGCCTATACGAGCTGGTTTGTTTATTATTTTATTAGTTAGCCTAATGCATTTTGTTCGATATTTTAAAAAAATCATTTTAACACAAATGCTGCCATGTTTGTCACAAAGGACTATAACACTAATGCTGTACGACTACTAAATTTAAAAAAGCTTTAACTCTTGAAGATATGAAAAGTTGAACAATTGTACAATTAAGAATTTGCCTCAACTAAACATTTTATTATAAAGCCAGTTAGGTAATAATATTTTTCAAGTTATCTCTTGTGGTTTCTGTTTTTCTATGAATCTCTTATCTGTGCTTGGCCCCTCAGCACAGTTTGCACCGTTAAGCTAATATCTGAAGGCACTTTAAGTTACGTTTGAGCTTTGTATGAGTTTACAAAGGTACAAAGAGAAAGACAATATCTGCTGCTGTCTATTTACCGGAGAAATCATCGTCTAATGTGCTCTGAAGACTCCAGGACCACGAAGAGAACTTGGAAATATCCACTCGTCGACATAAAATCCCTCCCTTTTTTCTTTGCCGCCAACAAATCCGTACATAACCTCGTGAATCTTCCAAAACCTGATCATTTGTATATTCCCAGATTTTAGAGGAGGCTGTGCGGTTTGTGTTGTGTCGTAGTGAAGGCCTGCTGCTGCTGCTGTTGTTGTTGAAGCCGAACATCACAGGCTCGTCATGCTGAATACATGCGCAGCAGTGTTTGGTCTTTTAGTCGGTAATTCACTCGATAAATATCACAACAATATTATTATATGCCAACAATAGTCCGTCAATTAAAAAGCGCACTTTTATTTCTGGGAATTCTCCAACAGGCCTCGCATCCGTTATTACATCCCCCGAACAGTCTCAGCCATCCGATCGGACAATAGCAGAACATCTAGGCTAAATATTTCGCACTGAACACCAATGACATTCAGAGGATAGCAATCCGTTTAGCCTGTTACAACAACCAATACGATTGTTTTAATAAACAGGTGTATTTTTTTTTTTTTGCACTTACCGCTCCAGTCGTGTTGTTGATGTTACTGTGTGAGTGGAGCCATTTTGTGAGTGGGTCATCCATGTCTGAGGGCTTTTTCTTTTTTTTCTGCCAGTTGTAAAGTAGGGTGTGTGTGTGTGTGTGTGTGTGTGGCTGAGTTATTCCTCTCCGCATCCAGAGCGCTCCCTCAGTATGGGGAGCGGAACACAGGCCGCAATGTGGCCGAGTGAGATAAGCGCACCGCAGCGGCCTCTTCATTCCCGATAAGCCCCTAAACCCATTATTTATGAAATGATTCATTATTATTTGGCTGTCGTTTGGCTATATAGGCTTGTGGAGGGCAAGGCACTGAAAAAGGCAAACAGGCACGGCGCAACGGCCTGTAACAACGTGAGGGATACTGTAGCCTAAGCCATAGTTAAGGTGTTTCATTTTTTTTTTTGACGAAAGAAACAAAAGTTCAGCTTAAGCTTTTGACCTATTTATATTTTCAACAAAAGGACCTTTCGCTAAGCCCATTTATCCTGCAATAAGATAGCTGTTCATATCAGAGAGCCGTCTATCCTTTTTATTTTATTTTATTTTCCTAAAAAGAGTAGGTCATATCCATTAATCCATATCTGTGTCTGCGCCTTGAGGCTGGATGTGCTACCGATACAATAGATTTTTAAAATGATGGACATCTAATTATGATAAGGATGCCTTAATTGAATGGGACACAATTCTCTATCCATAAATAAATAAATAAATAAATAAAGGTGCTTTTGCGTGCCATTGTTTGTGTTAGAGGCCTTGGACGGCGGTTCCACGGGGTCCTTGGGGAGTCATGGCTGCAGGAGATAAAAGCACATCGGCCTCTGGTCCATCAGATAAACGCGCAGCAGCATCAACGGTGACGCGCTATCAGAGCCCATCCAGGACAGCCCGAATAGCAGCAGGTACATCCTAATAACGGATTCCCCGCACAGTGCTGTTTCTTTCAGTTATGTACTTAAATAAGTTTAATGTAATAAATGGGTGGGTTTAAACTATCAAATAGCCTAAATTCAAATAAATATAGAAACCCGTGCCATGGCAAATGATAGATAAATAGATAGAAACAATCAACACTGA
>NW_018127908.1:1034697-1054831 GCF_001952655.1 Monopterus albus | reverse complement strand
GACTTTTAAGCAGGCCTGTTGAATCAACAGTCACGACCTACATCCTGTGCGTGACAACAAAGAGCAAACCCTACAAACTTTTTTGTAATTATCTTTCTTGTCGGGAGCACTCGGAGTATGTGTGTATGTGTCCAAATGGATGATTTTAAACTGAATTGGTGATCAGAGGCTGACTTGTATTTAAATTTTAGGTGTTGTCAGTGAGTAGTCTACAATATCAGACAATACTACTGTCAATAAAATAACTTTATAAATTCACATGGAAATCGTAACCTAAATGTAAATATTTAGTATATGCTTGTGAATCTAAGTCACAGGAACACCATGTGATACAACTGGTAGATTTTGGTAGTCCTGGTACCATTTTGGTCACATATTGAAATGATGTATGATGTAACAAGAATGAAAGGTTTGACAATTTTATTTAGAAACAAACTAGGAGATACAGCCACTGCAATAAAGGGATCGTGCAGGATAATATGATCCAATAAAAATAGATTTTGATAGGATTTGGTGTTTTGTTTGGATATAATCTCTAATCCAGTTGCATTTCAGTGAAGCGCACCATTTTTTAATGCATTTCTTTGTTGTGCAGATTGTTCTTAAGTTTGAGGGTCTCATGGACCAAGATAACATTTGTGGCACATTCCTACAGTAACCAATCATCTGAAATAATCAATGAGTTTAATGGGAATGGGAACTAAAACCTTAAACAAAACAAAAAAAGATTAAGCATTTAGGGTAGCATGCCCTGTGTGTTGCACAGCTCAAAATAAGTCACAGTCAATGAAAACCGAGTTGCTTAAGTCTATCCCTGTTTGATCATCAAAACTAAAATAATGCACAAAAACTAGTTGTGTTGGATTTGAATCAGCATTTCTGGTTCTAACTTTGGATTAAAATAACAATATATACTATAAAGTCCACTTTCTAGTTACTGCATTTCATTTTAGGTTATTTTATCAGTTTGCTGTTGTGATCCAAGTCCCTTGCAGTATAATATTGTTTATACTAATATGAAATGAACCCATGTAGCCATCCTGAAACTGCACTGAAATATATACCTACTAGCTCACATTCACCTATAGGTTACACTTCATCAGCAGTGATGAATTAGAATCCATGGCTCCAGGAGAAATGGCTCTGTGCCATGCCTGTGGTGCAGGTCAGCGCTGGTTGCGTGGGGCTGGCATGATCCGAAGTGAAGCGATGCTTTCTCGGGTCATGAGCCGTGTCACCTGGTCCAGACTGAGTCCAGCCACCGCCTCTCCGTTCACCTCTAGAATTTCATCACCAATGCCAAGGAGACCTATGTAGGGCCCCTCACCGCTGCCGTCACCCGCTTTCTCTACATATACTCCTGGAGTAAGGAGACAGTATTTCATCACCAATGCCAGGGAGACCTATGTAGGGCCCCTCACCGCTGCCGTCACCCGCTTTCTCTACATATACTCCTGGAGTAAGGAGACAGTAAGAGGGGATTATATACATACACATATTACAAGTATTATTAATATAAAATAACCTTACAAAAAGGAAAATCCTTTTAAAACACATTTAACAATATTATAGAAATCTGTATTGTGACATGTTTCATGATGTATCTGAATATGTTTGATACTTATAGCTTTCTTTTGAAGTGAAGCCAAAGACAAATTTACTGACTAGCTGAAAAATTACATTTTGTTTCTGTTCCCTTTCTCTTCTCCTTCTGCTCTTATTATTCTATTTTCAAAATACACTGACAATTAGCCAGGGGAAAAAAAGTGACCACCAAAATTAAACAAGTGTAAAACCCAACTCTACATTTAAGAAAGAGCGCAAAAGATTTGGATTAAAAAGTTACCCGCATTTGGTCGACCTTTGCCCCTTGAGATGACAAAACCAAAAGGACCATTTGGGGGTCTGATGAGCTCCAGGAGGAGAGTCCCATCAGGAAAAGCCTGGATGATTCTACCCACTGGATGTACAGTTCTGGAGGTGCGTACATTTTCAACACTGAGAGCTCTGTGAAGTTCGAGCCGAGGGCTATCAGGGCTGTAGAAATGAAAATCCAGCTTGTCATTTCTTTACTAAAGCAATGAAGTATGACAAGAATCTTGTTTAATACCATTTTTCTGTTTCTTACTGTCTTTCTCTGTTTTATTTTTTTTTGACACCCACCTGGGTGCCAGGCCGTATGGTATCGGCACCTCTCCCAGAATGGTGGAACGCTCTGTTCTTCTCTCTAAGCCCTGCACTGAGGAGGCTTTGTGCAGTTGGGCCAGTGGCAGCACCTAGTGGCAAACAAATGGCACTGTAACAAATTGTATATTTCAAACTGGCCACCTTTTCAAACAACCTTTTCAATCTTTGTAACCTTTTTACACTCAAATAACCCTCTAAAACTAACAAAACCGTGTTTGGCACCACAAACACTCATTATGCTGACAGAGGCTGTGGTTGAATGAAGCAGAAAGTTGTTTACTTGTTTATTATATTCTTGCAGCTGCCAAGAGGACAACAAGGTTGGCTAGCACAGAAAGTGCAAGGATACACAGATAACCTGGAATGCATTATTTTGGCTGTCAGTGTCCGGCAGAAAGGTTTGTGATACTTCAGAGCCTCGCTTGCTCTCTTGTGCCAAATTAATAGTGAAAAATAGACAAACTGGAGGCTTAAGGATATGTAAATAAGATGTTTTCTACCTACAGCCTTCTTTTTTTGGGTAAAAATCATGATTATTTGATGAGTCGAAATAAAACAAAATTAAAGAGACTACAGAGACAGTGCTTTCGATGTGAAAAAACGTTGCTACTCTTGCTCACTGTGTGCAGGGTCTGTAGTGAGGGTGTCCTCTGTATGCTTGGGGAGGCAAAGCTGGCTCGCAGGGTGCTGGGGGTACTGAGCTGTTCCATACTGCTGGACTGGCCTCCTTTTACAAGTCTGCCAACACTGTTCAGACCGATGGAGGAAAAGAAGTGACGCAGGAATATCTTTGGCCATCCATCCAGTTTTCTGTAAAACAAAGGTTGAAAGTTACTTTTTGTGAGATGACATTATAGACAAACAGACTGCCAGTCATAACACAAGAATTGTGATTTTTAAGAACTGTTTAAATCATTATTGTGGTAATTATGCTAATGCTTTTCATTTCCAGAAGAGGGCAGGAGTGTCCTGGTGTTGACAGAATATTTTTAACAGTAACATCCTGTGAGCTGTAGGTCAGGTTTTAATCCCCTACAGTAGCCCGTACCACTGGCATGTTCCAGTTGCTTTGAGAGCAGCGTTGGTGGGGCCAGGGATTCATCGTCTAAGTTATGACAAGAAGGTGGTTATTTTCACCTACCTCGACCCATCAGAGTTTTCCTCATATGTGAACTCAGCTTTCAGATGTTCTGCTCTCAACAGCTCTGCTCTGAGGTCCTCAGCCCGAGACAGAGCCTGGGATCTGAACTCAGGACCTGAACCATGGTCTCCACGCAGACCTGCTTGTAGAAAAGGATGTAATGAAATTACGTTCTGCTCTGTTCTGCTACTCTTTACTGTTAAAATCAAATCATTCCGTTTTGTTATGTTGTGTTCCATTTTATGCTACCTTTTATTTTTATCCAGATCTGTTTTGTTCTGTTCTACTTTGTTCTTTTCTGTTCTGTTGTGTTGCGTTTTAGAAGCTTAAAATATAATTATGGGATTTCCATAGAACATATACAGTATCTATAGATCTCTACTACATTTATGTGCAGTTTTGAGGTATGTGCAAAGTAACGCACAGCACTTAGATTTCAAAGGGAAATATTGTTTTTCTCCACTACAATTGCTACTACTACTACTATTACATTTTACAGATGATATTTCTGTACTTGAGTCAAAATCTGAATACAAGGCATAGTTGGAAAAGAATATTTTTACATCATGGAATTATTACATTTAATTAAATAATGGATCCAAGTACTGAAATGTATCCATGACTGTGTTCGTCCCCTGTGAGTACTCACCTGTTCCATCTGGAGTGGCATCCCAGGTTTCAACTGTTGGCATGTCTGGGTTGACTCGGGCTGGTGAGTACTTCAGAGTGCAAGGCCTGATACAGGGCACTGGGCTGCTTGTTGCAGATGTTCCTTGGGTTACAGTCATTGGGAACTCCCTTTTTGTCTCTGGAGAGTCCAGGAAGACAGAATATGGAGATCCACCGTCACCTCCCTGGTTGGAGTTAAACTGGAACTGAACTGTAGACTGACCTGTAGCAGAGCGATTCCTTGAGCTTGACTTCAGCGCTGACTTTATAGGAAATGACTGGGTTGGTGATTCTCTTAGACCACATGATGCTTTCAGCTCAAGAGCTATGGGGCTACCAGGAGCAAAGGAAACTGCTCTGTTCAAGTTGACCCTGTTCCTAGGGTTTGAGTTACGCCGCTGAGCCCATGACGGACCATAAGGGCCATGGCCAGACTCCAAATGGCTTTCTCCTTTCCTGCTCCTTCTCCGAAGTTTCCCAAACCCTGATGCCTTCCATCCTATGTTACTCTCTTCATTTTCTCCCAGAACATATGCCCCAGCAAAAGTGACAGTAAGAGGAGCCTTGGGACAAATATTTGCCTCTGGCTTGATTGGAGGCTCCCAGCGATGAACTGGTTTACCCTGTGCATCCTCAGAGTTACCAGACTGCTGTGGGTCATTGTTTTGTGGATCTGATGGTGATATGATTGACTGAGGTTCTCTGACTATAGACCCACATGCCTCACATTTCTTCACCAACACTACTATCTCTTTAATCACTGTCGTGGTCTCACCACTAACACATATATCTTCTTGCTTCTGTGAGGGAGGCATGGAAACACTTCTATGTCTTCTGCTCCTCTCTGTACCACTACTGCTGGACTTAGGGACTCCAGGCCTACCACGCTGTCTGACCCTATCCAAATACCGAGACTCTACTTCTTTGTCTGATTCATCTTCAAAGCGTACCCGTGTGGGTGAACAACCATACCGTCTAGACTGACCTCCTTGGTCGCCAGGGGAAGCATCTCTTTGAGTGGGTATGAGGAGGGGGCCTGACACAATTTGTGCTGTAAGATCTTCTTCAGTTTGAACAGCTTTCTTCACTGGTGTTGGACTGGGAGATTCAACTTGCTGGTGGTTCCTGCAATAAATAAAAGGGCATACTACAGACAGTTATTTTGTAAGCTAGTACCTTATTGAAAGTAAGGCAAAATGAAAGCACAATTGAACATGAAAGTAAATCTGCTCTTGGTCATCTCTGTTGATAGAAGATTGATCTGTGTATGTTTATATGGCACCCATTTTCTCAGTAATTAAATGATTAAATAAAATTACATGGTAAATTATTATAAAGTGTATAGAACAGATTTGCAACAGGTATGTCTCAGCCACCACAGACCAGGTTTGTTTTCAAGTCATGAATGTAGGGTCCATTGAAAATGCTCCTGAATGTAAATTAAGTGAAGACCCCCTGCTGACATACAGGGATTTCAGAACCAAAACAGCATGATGTACACACTGTTTCATGAGGAGAAAGACATTTTCACTGCATTTAGGGAAGGGCCATGAGGTGAAAAGAGGAAACATAGAAACAGACATAGGAACAAAGCAGTTTGTACAAAAACACTAATATCTTGTCAGTAAATTGAGTCTTATATTACAGCATTGATTCATGGCCATGCACACATACTCTATGCAACACCTTCCCAGTCTTTCACACCTAACTACATGCCAAAGAATCATAGCCTACATACTGTAAGTAGATGCAGCCAACTTACACTGTGGTTCTCTGATCAAAATGGAAGCATCTGCAGGGGTGATCAGCTTTAACATGACTGAAGCGAGCCTTGAGTCGTGCTCGCTCCAGGAGACGCTTGGCTTGCTCGTGTCTTGGGCTCAGAGGAAGCTCATCACTGATCACAAGAAGTGACATGATGATCATGAGAAAGATGCTTTTAGTACAGAAATGAAGGTAATGAAAACAGCAAGGAAATGCACAAAGTCAAATCTGTTTAACTGAACATTTCAGATATAGTTATAAATATAATTGAATAAATGTTCAAATATGTAAAGCGACATATTCCTCACAGTTTAACTTAACATAGACTGAGTTAAGCTGCATCTTCCTAAGCTGTCTTATGTAATATGAGATAGACACAGGGCATGGTGCTGGCAGTGAGCAGCAGAGAGAAACGTCATCTATCCATCTATCTTTATTCCCAGCAGCTAAGCTGCTCTGCATTGTGCTTCATCACCTGTATTTGTCTTTATCCCCTGGCCCAGTGATAAAGATAGCATGATACACAAGCAACAAGGATTATCATTGTAATGGACTGAGTGAGATTTATTCTTTCCTGTGTGTCTAGAGGAGAACATATTGTGCTATAATGGATTACAGTTTGTTGTGTTAATGTTCAACACTGACATGGTATAATTAACATCCTGGTTTGATATCTCACATACAGCTGTCTCATTCTGCACTTTATAATGATGGTGATCATAGTTCACTCTGTAATAATAATGACCTCAATAATATTTCCACCATTGCTACAAATAAACTGAAAAGTGTGAATTAGATGAGACACTGAAGAAATGAGCCAAACTCTATGTTGAAAAGCTGACAAATCAGTGTTTTTAATGCAGGGCTGCACAAACATTACATGTATTTAACTTCTCTATTTATTTTGTTTCATTAACTTAGCTTGTATGATCTTAAGTTTTGCTCTGGAGACTCATTTACAACAATTGCAATATATTGTAAAGTATCACAGTTTTTAAATTTCTTACAAATGGGAGCTTCACTGCATAAATTTGAGTGAAAATATCAGCTTCATCTGATATGAATGTATATATATTTGATTACAATAAATCTTCATTTATGCCTGCATCACCATTTGAAAATTATTAAACACTGTTGTCACTGTCAGTGCTTGTTTTGGCTGTGCACAAAGCAGCTTGTTTGTCACTCTAGCTTCTTTGGTTTGGGAAAAAATACACACATGGAGCTGTAAGAGTAGAATTTATGAGGAGAGGATATAAATAGTGCCTAGGAGTTGAATGTCACCGCCCATGCCAAGCACGTAAAAAGCATAGCATTGCTCACCTCAAATGTGGTTCAAGTCCCACTGAGCCTGAGATGTCCAAAACCCCACGGACACATGCTGCTGGCATAAAACAGAGTGGAAAAGTACAAATCTGAGGATGTGTGCTAATGCAATAGACTGGAATTAAAATGTCATATGACAGCACTGATGTTACATTTTGTGGTCAAAGTCTTATGTCCACAAAACATGAAGCTGCTCCAGTCTTTGTCTTCCTTTTACATTTAACTTGCCATTTAATTCAGTGTTTTAATGTTTGTCTGGTGCAAAGATACAATCTGTAGGGACATTGTGAGCATTAAAATAACTGGGTCTTTATATTATCATTAATATTTTCATACACCTTGATACTGTTGGATTCACTGACAGTCTTGTAGGTTAAACCTGACTGATAGGTTAAAAAACACAGGTTATGCAAGAGACAGATAATAGATTTCTTAGAATCAAGAGGGGAAACTCATCTGATCATCATAGATTTACCCATATGTCTTGCACTGACATATATTGGCACACATATACGAACACACAGAGCTGTCATATACAATAGATGCACATGAAAAACAGATCATCTGTCACACTACATGCATACAAAGACATCCATTAGCACATGGACAGAATTACACAAGTGGGGACACTTCCCCCCACTGCTCCGACTGCTAATAATAGCAACACCCTTGTGCACATCTGCACATCTGACATCTGTTCAACACTGGGAATCAGTCAGGTTACATACTGCATCTCTATCCATCATAGATATAGGATTGTATAAGGCAGCATAATGGCTGCAACAGCTGGAAAGCATTCTAACCAAACAATGTGAACAAAATGTTGACATTTCTAAAAGTGTTGTAATGTTGTTTGGGAAAGTATGCAATTGTACTATTCTCACTCAAAATGACAACATGCCACTGGAGCTTTTACACTGCTCAAAATATAGTAGTTGCAATAGTATTCATCTTAAAACAATCACTATATGGGCTGCAAGTGAAAATCAAACAGCTACGGCTGAACCGGTTGTTTAAAAAGAATAAACACAAGCCTTCATTTATCAAAAAGTAGAGTCAGACATAATGTATATCTGTGTTGTACTAAAGATAAAACCACCTCAGGATGGGGAGGAGGAATCTGTGACTTGGCTGAAGTTGTCTCACAGACCCTTAGGACAAGTTTTGCCTTATATCTGCTTTCACCCAATAATTCAAGTTTTTACATTTGATAGAAAATACTTGCCATTTCCCTTAACAGGCCTACCTTTACTTCCCACTTTGAGAGTCCTGTCTCCACAATATCTGGCACTTTCTTCTCCATTCTGCTCTCTCACCTCCTTGCAGTCTTGTTGTTTTTCCCTTAACATTGCATAAGCCCTCTGCTTCACCTTCATCTTCTCATCAGCTGAGGGCATCCCACTTTGTGAAGTCAAGCTCTGCCAGCTGTCTAATCTGCACAGGCCTTTGGCAGGGTCACCAGCATCTATCTCCTGTTCACACCTGTCCAAGTAGCATCCCACACGGTCAGAGTGCTTGACTTTTGATGATTCATTGCTCTCAACCACAGCACCCCCCACATCGCCCCTAGTGCCTGTTTCAGCTGGCTTAGACTTCTTCTGAGGCTCTGCCAGTGCTCCTGTCTGAGTATAGTCCTTCAGAGGTAAAGTGGAAGGTATGTTGTGAGGGCCAACACCATTTAGAAGCAATGTTTCTGGGCATGCTACTCTCCAGAATCCTTTGGGTGGTGCCCAGTGTCTTCCTGACATAGAGGAAGAAGAGGAAAATGTTGTGGAGGCAGAGGTGGCAGCAGAGCAGGAGGAGAGTGCAGGTGGTGGAGAAGGAAGGGATGGTTCATCCTTACTATTACTTGAGTTATCAGACAGAAGGCCTTTCAGACTGGTACCTTCCCCAAGCCCATAAGACTGGCTGGTCTGAAAGCTGACCTGGCCCTTGTTTCTTTCTGACCTCTCTTTTTGGGTTTCTTCTCCCCTCTGGAACATATGTTTCCCTTGTGCTTCAGCCGGAGGGCTGTGGCTCTCCAGCCTGACTTGTACCTCTACCTCCTCCTCTTCATCACTACTGCTTAAGTTCTTCACAGCACCAGATTGCCCCGAGGGTTCAGCCAGAGATACTTGTCCCTTCCCTCTGCGTCTCTGTCTCAGAGGGAGTTCAGATGATACCTGCTCTGCTGGACTGCTCCCACCTACCATATCTGTGTCCAGCCTTTCTCTGTCTTTCTCTCTGTCTCTGCCTCTTGTCCTTCTCTGTGTTAGTGACTTAGTGACCTTGATCTGTTGCGCATGCACGGCTGAACTCTGAGGAGGAAGTTGGGTGCTCAAGGAGGGTGCTGGAAGAACAGGCTGCGGAACAGGGCCAGTGATAAGCCCCCAGTTAATGGGAAACCCAATGGGTAAAGGGGAGCTGGATTTTGCTTGGATATTATCAACTTCCTTCTCTTCCTCCATTGGCTCTTCATGTAGTATAAAGTCCAGATAGATTCTATAGATAAAAAACACATTTTTATATTCATGCAGACAAAAGCATGTACCTATCTGTTCTGTTACTGGCCAATTTCCCTCTGATCTCCCCAATGAATAGATATGTAATGTGGATTCAGTCATGTTGCCTTATCCACAGTGGACATGATAATCCTTTAGAATCAGAATAAACACCTGCTGCGTGTATCTTAGCTGGCACTTGAATAAACAATGTTATATATGCTTTTTTGACAAGGAAAATCAAAATAGGCAATGAAACTAAGCATTTAAATCAATATTTTATTCAACAAAATGCAATGGCAGAGTATCTTATTTATTATTTACTCAGCCATAAGAAGCTGAAATATTTAAAAATTCAGTGTCAAAAGCCTACTGCCCAGATGCACAACGTCTTGCTAAAGCCTCTGAACAGACTAAGCTTTACAGTCCAGTAGGCTAAGCCAGATTTAGTTCAGCTATAGGTTAACACGCACAATAAATAGCGCAACCTACCTCAACCTTTAGTGAAGATGGTGTCCTCTAAAACACATTTCCGTTGCTTCCGAAAAAGACAACGTAACCGAGGAAGTATCACAAGTTCTAGCCTACTGCAATTGCACAAATATAAGTTACCATCCATAGGCTACTAATCGCGTAGATACTCCAGCGCGCATGGTCTATTTGCCAAGACGAGGCGAAGCAACTTTCCCTAGCGGATAATAAAAAAGGAGACCAAATAAGGTTTCTGTGTTCCTACAGACTGTGCTTCAACTCACTGTAGAGCTCCTAATCCAGAGTGTCAGGCGAGCCAGCAGTCCTTTAGAGATGATTGGTCCGGTAATCCCCTAAAAAATCGGAGGGATTAGACAAAAATGGAATACAAAAATGCATGCTTTAATTTCGTTGCCTCTCATGCCCGCTGCCGCGTGGAGCTCGCTGTTGCATAAGTAGCGAACGCACACCATCCCAAATAATAGGCTAAGCCAAACAAGCAAACAAACAAACAAGCAAACACATAAACAAGCAAACAAATAGATAAATAAGCGAGCATAAAACAGGCTTCGGGCTACATGAGGCGCCCTCACATTTTTTTTTTATTCTTGGGATATTCCGATGTGGATGGGATAGTATATGGATGGGCATCTACTGGGTTAGAGTGTGTTTTTAGAGAACGTGCCCAATTTTGTATTATAGAAACAACTGCCGACTGACTCTTAATGTCGGTACAGCTGATGCCTCCCACTATCTCAGTTCATCACAGCTCCACACATCTCCTTTGTTTTCATAGTCGCGCGTGCACACACATGCATACACATTAGCCAGTACACAGTCAACCTGACAATGTTTGTCTCCAGATGTGATCAGTCCCTGGCAGATGCTGCTGTTGTGTGTAGCTGTATATATGGTTAATGTCAGTAGAGGGCGCCATTAGCATATACACATAGACACAAGCAAGCAAACATACACACATCTTGTCCAGCTAGCTGTAACCGGCTAGCGAGTCTGTTGTCGAGTAGTTGACACCCTTCCTAAACCTCGGCAGCAGCGAAGCTGCACCGTCGATATGGCAAGAAAATATCGCTACAGTTTCCTAAAGAATGATGAACATCTTCCATGTCTTTTGGAATGAGTGAGTAGTACCGACATTAGTGGTACTTTTTCCTCATGGACCCCAACAGTAGAAGTTGCATATTTCGTTTTAGTCACATTTATGACGCAGAGCTATGGTTAGCAGTTGCTAACACGATAGTTAGCTAGGTAACAAGCTAACTGCTACTACGGGGAAGAGTAAGGTTTGTTCGCTAGCCTGTTAGCCTTATGTGTTCAGTCCGTCGAGAAGCGTTTTGTGTTAACTTCTTCTCAAAATGTGACCATATCACTCCCTTACTATATTTTCAACATTTAATTGGCATAACGGTAAAACTAGTATGTTTGGTGTAATAAATACATCCACAAGGCAGTTGGGTTGCTTGGTAGCTTCTAATGTTAGCGTTACATAATCTTGCTGTTGCAAGTCAAATGGCTGCACTCTCCGACTCAAGCTATCGTTTCCTTAACCAATATACGAGATGGTAACTAATGGTCTTGGCAGTGTAATTGTTTTAGGTTCCCAGCTATATTCAGAATAATTGTAGTGTCATGTCCAACCAGTGGCATGTATTCAATTGGTAGATGTGATTATTAACTGTGGCCTTTAAAAAAAACAAAAAAAAACAAACGACGTTTGCTCACTAGCAAACTAGCCACCCATAGCATATCCTGCTAAAAGTAAGCTAACGTTACCTAAAATTTGCTAGCTAAGGGATTATCACATAAATCATTAATGGGTCTTTAACCAAACATCAGAATGATTACAGCGACGATAGTTAACTCACGAGTCAAAATAAAATTGTTGAGTAATGATAGCATAACATTGCTGAACTCCATTAGCAAATGTTAGCTTTATAACAAGTTAGATAGCGCAGATGGACTCGGTTAGCCTACTCAGGATCCTTTGTCCATAGTCATAGTGTTACATGCTCGTCCAGGTAGGCCAAACAGCAGTTGTTTTGATTTTTCTCCGTTGTTTATCTCATCTGTATTTTATAGAATAATGCTTCGTCAATTCTGGTTAGTTTAGAATTAGTTTGGTGTTATGGTTGACAAACGTCTACAGGCGTGTAGTGGCCAAACTGGCTCGTACGTTTTTGATCTTTAACAGTAAAGAATCAATAGTGAAATGACAAACCTACTTTGTCATCCCACTGTCTTTAATGTATTCACTTACTAATTATGCGTTCATACACAATATAGCCATGCTTTGTTAATGCATGTAGATACTACAGGGATATAACATGAAGACAATTATAAAGCAGAGCTCCAGACATTTCATATTGTTGTCAGTGGTGCCACAGAGTCTCTCAGGTGGTGGCACCTGCTCTGTTTTACAATGTAATGCAAAAGAATCAGTATTTTTTATAAATTATTTAAAATAACCTTACCATCCAAAGTGCATAGCATGTATTTGTAATGAAATTCAGATAGAGATACTTATGGAACACAGTAAATGGGAAAATTACTTCTGGAACAGGATCCTAGCTCTTTTTATGTAGTTACTATAGTGCTCTATAGTCATTCAACGTGATTATGATGATAATACTGACGATGATGATGATTAGGCTATCATATTTCAACTGAAGTATAAACTGGTAAAGTAAAGTAAAACCTTTCCAACACATAAATAGGCTAATGGGTGATCTACCTGATTTAAGCAGCTCTCAGTGGCAAATACATTTAAAATGCACCAAAAAAAAAAAAAAAAACTTGAAACATAAAAAGGTGTCCAGGAATGACTTGTGTGTCTCAGAATAATTTTGGACTGGCACATTTGATGCCTCGTGAGATGTATGATTGACAGACCTGCAGATAAATGTTGCAGTGACAGTAGCACGGAGATTGTCTGTCCACTGTTTTTACAGTGAGAGCACTGTTTGTGCATAAGTTGTTTTTTCTGCAGTCGCACCCTGTGCGATCTTTGACAAAAGTCAGTTGCACCTTTAAATAAGTTTGGCCTCAAAATCTGAGTTCTCAGTCTGGAGCCCTGTAAAGCTACATTTGGGCTTGTATGTAAAGCTGTTTGAT
Organism: Monopterus albus; assembly: GCF_001952655.1. Lineage (NCBI taxonomy): Eukaryota > Metazoa > Chordata > Actinopteri > Synbranchiformes > Synbranchidae > Monopterus > Monopterus albus. The sequence goes on along the minus strand of NW_018127908.1, from coordinate 1,041,664 downwards.
TTGGTGAATTTGGATTGCACAATTTTAATTCACTTTGTCTTCTTCTTTTACAGTATTCATCACGCGATGTGATCCAAAATCCACAATGTGTGAGAACATTTAAGAACGTTTGTTCGGAAGAAAAAAATTCTTGATTCCAGTGGAATCTTCCATATATATAATTATTATTATTATATTTTTGTTTGTGTTAAAGCTTACACATATTTGCGTACACTTGTCCCCATCAACATATAACCATGCCAGTGCAAGCACCACAATGGACAGAGTTCCTGCTGTGCCCAATCTGCACACAGACATTTGAAGAGACTGTTCGCCGGCCCATCAGCTTGGGCTGTGGACATACTGTCTGCAAGATGTGCCTGAACAAGTTACACCGTAAGGCCTGTCCCTTTGACCAGACAGCCATCAGCACAGACATCGAGCAGCTGCCTGTCAACACAGCCCTGTTGCAGCTGGTGGGAGGCCAGGTAAGACCTGTGTGTTTGTACACTAGTTTGGCAGTTTATGACAGATATCTCATTTGGAAACACTTGTGCAGAGCCTTTGTTGTTGCTGGGTTGTGATTAAAGGTAACAGCTTTTGTGTTTTAATGGAACATTTTAAAATACTAGTGTTATTTTGACAGTCTTTTCTGTAATTACAGTTTATGGATTGTATTAGAACATTACAGACAGGTTGTCACATGTGCATGTAACTTGGAGAGTCATTTATGAGTCACACTCCAGTCATTGAGCAATGGATTTATTTCTGTTGGTTTACTGAGTGCAAGCATTAAAGCTATTTTTTTCTGAGTCAGTGTTTGACTGTCAGGGTGAGGCAAAGTGAATTTCCAGGTATCACTGTATAAATTCCAGGTATGCTGTATTAGATAACAACACTGTATTCACTATGACCATGTTGTGTATCTGATACAGTCACAACTCTGAAGTTGTATTTCTTAGCTGAGTGCCTTCCATATCAGAATCAGAATCAGCTTTATTGGCCAGGTGTGTTGGACACAGGAATTTGACTCTGGTACAGCAGCTCTCTTGATACCAAATCTGAAACTTGTTGTGCATTTATTGTCTGCAGTAGTAGATTAGTAAGCCCAGAAGGAAATGGAAAGTTAAGAGTTCTGTAGGAGTACTCTCTGTTGTCATTAGGGATATACCTATACCGGTATGGGTCTCTGGTCCAGTGCCACCCTACTGCTTTACCTGTACTCATAAAAGTTGTGTGATACTATGCATTAATACCACTTAACATTATGATAACCTCACACTTGTGATTGTGAACGGTGGTCGTTCTGCAGATTATATTGAATTGTTGTAAATAAGAAGAAACCAAATGCTAATTTTACATAGGCCTAATTAATGGCGGTATCTAATGAGCTCTGTGTATGAAAATGAGTTGAATCCTTTTCGACTTGAAGGGTGAGTTTGAGCAGCTTTTCTACAGCAGAGTATGTATGTGTCCAGCAGAGAGGACAGGATGATGCCACAGACAGTAGCCAGTTTAAAGTAAGATCATACACCCTTTTAACATTTTAAGTTACCAACTGTTATATTGTGCGCTCCTAAACTTTGACATTCTGGGCAGGGGTTGTGAAATCATTTCATCCTAAGGGAGGGTCACACTCCAAAAAAGGTTAAAAACCACTGTATGCTGTGTAGGAGGCTACAGTCAGTTACAGCTTATATTCAGTAGAGGTGATGGCAGTGCTGTGTTTATAAGGTTTTAAGAAAATTTGCATAGTCTCCTGTTATATTTTATTTAATCACAATCAAACAAAAACTCAAAAACTGCCTCTAAGGTCACACAGATTTTTTTGATAAGTTTTATAGCAGAAAAATTGCATTAAGCACTTCTGCCGGTACTCTGAGTACTCAAATATAAGTACTTGTACTTGGTCTGAAAAATAGTGGTATCAGTACATCCCTCTGTGTCACCCATGAAAATAATTTAACACTTATTGATTAAAACACCACAGAGCTTCAGGTTTCTTCAGTCAGTGTTAAAAGTCTAAAGTGAAGGGGTTACATTTACTTTTGAATTTTGCTGGATGCCTAATGGTCATTTAATTGACCATTGCAATGCTTGTCAATTGTGTCTGCTATTTGACATAACACTATTAAAGACGATTGCTTTTATTCAAAAATTGATTTTGTTTCAGTAGCGAGTTTGTGCTGCTGAGAGTTTTTCTAGATGTTGACAACGCAAAGTTCTTGTAAAAACTCGGAGACCTTTGACTGACTTACAATTTTACTTTGTCACATTAATGTCACAGATTCAGAGATCAGAGATAACTTGGTATTAATTACAAAACTCATTTCTGTGTAGTTGTTCTAAGTCTTACATCAGACACTGAACAGAGAATGATGACTGTGTTCCACTACAACATTATTGATACATAATTTTACTGAAGGTTTTCAGCTACCGCAGTGGGTTGTCTTTAATTTTCCCACTCTGTTCTGCTGTAGGTTCCCAAGGCTCAACCAGTTGCCTTGATTACCAGTCCAGAGGACTCTCAGCATTATGAGGAAGCCAGGCAGTGTGTGGAGGAGCTGGCTCTCTACCTCAAACCCCTTAGCAACACCCGAGGTACTTGCATGCACAAACACATGTTTATTATTTATAGTCTCTTCTTAGTTAATAGTGATCCAGTGACACTCATATGGCTGGAGGGTATTTTCAACATGGGAAGTCCACAGTTGCACAGTAGTTTTGGAGGCAAAGTGGTTTATGATGTGAGAATATTGTTAGGTGACTGATAATACACATGGCCTTGTTCCTTTTTCAAACACTACATTGTTTATGGGTTTGTATGTCCTACATGCAATGTCATCTTGGAAGCCAGTAAACTGTATGAATAAATGGTTAAAGTCATCAGTGCTTTCCATTTAGATCAGCATTTTTAAAAACAGCATGTTACAGCTCATGAACTTATGAATTTGAAGCTGTCTGAAAATTTCCACTTACAAAGTAGTAAATGACATTAAGTGTGTCTTAGACTGTACTCATAAGCACATTTAAACACAGCGCCATTCAAAACACAATAAATTACACATTGCAGGTGTCTATTGCATTTTTAATTGTCAGAAGTAGAAATAAATGCTACTATAACACTACTGTAATTTGCAATATAATGTAAAAGAGAAAAAATAGCGACTTTGTAAATTATTGCTTGATTAACAAAAACAACCTTTGATGGAATTTTAATGAAATGTATTAAATGAGTTGATTATTGCCATGTTTTATATGTGCAGCTTCAAGGCTACTCTGTTTCTTTTTAGCTGTTAGAGTCTGAGACACTGAATAAAACCACATGACACCATAAGCAACTCTCAGCTGCTCTTTGCTCCTCTCATCATGTCCTGTTTCCCAGCGATGACGAAAAATATCATGGTTGATTGCGAGAAACTGGAGCTGGCATTAGCTGATTAATCAGTAAATGTGGCAGTCCAGTAGAATGCTCCGGTTATTACTGATGTGACACAAAACACTAATATTACACAAAGCTTGAATTATTCCAAAATTAAAATCATGTTAATCCAATTCAAAAGTAAAATCATGACCATACTAGGTTGCTAATGTTGCCAAAACAAACACGTCAGCTTTAGATACCAACACATCCAGAAAGGAGGACATTACATCTGAATTCACTTGATTTATCAATGTGTAAAATAAAGAATCATACATTAATTGTTGTTTGTACCACTGCTAAAAATGAAACTGTAATTTCTAAGAAAGAGGATTAAATTGGGCCCTACACTTGTAGCATATATTGACTCATACTTTTTAACACTGGTGCAAGTTTTAAGCAGTTTGCTTAAAAGGTTGTCCTGTTATTATTTGAAAATGATTGATTTCTTGATATTGGGTTACTACTAACAATTGATAAGTCATTACAAGTTTGTAACATTGATTTTTTTTTATTTTATTTTTTGAAATAAGCATTTTCACAATGTAACTGAAACAAATTGGCTGGTGGTTCTAATAATTAGTCTTTCTCCATTGATATAAATGTGGTATACTGGTATGTTGCATTTTTCTGTATTTATTCCATGGGTGTACCAGTTGTCCTGTCTAATCATCAGGTGTGGGTCTGAGCAGCACAGCCCAGAGCATGCTGAGTCGACCTATGCAGAGGAAACTGGTAACACTGGTCCACTGCCAGCTTGTGGAGGAGGAGGGCCGCGTTAGAGCCATGAGAGCTGCCCGCTCTCTGGGTGAGCGAACGGTCACTGAGCTCATTTTGCAGCACCAGAATCCACAGCAGCTCTCCTCCAATCTGTGGGCTGCTGTCCGTGCACGAGGATGTCAGTTTCTCGGTCCAGGTATAATATTTTTTATTACCTTCAAAGAGAGAAAATCAAGCAGAAGCAGTCTATATGCTCTTTGTAAATGTTGGCTGCTCAGGCTTTTTAACAATTAACTGTTTAATTATGGTTTTGATGTTTTTTTTTTTTCTTCATTAGCAATGCAGGAGGAAGCTCTAAAGTTGGTGCTTCTTGCTCTAGAGGATGGATCAGCTTTGTCCAGGAAGGTTTTGGTTCTCTTTGTTGTCCAGAGACTGGAGCCACGCTTTCCACAGGCCTCTAAAACTAGCATAGGCCATGTGGTGCAGCTCCTTTACAGGGCCTCCTGCTTCAAGGTACGTCTCTAGCTGAGGACCAGGAAAAATCGTCATTAATTTTCTTTAAATTTCTGAGAAATAATGTAGGTCATGTGGTACAATGGGGCCCATCACTCCTTAAAAGTGACCATGAAAAGCCTTTTTTTTTTTAATAAATTCATTGCTAATGCAATGCAGTGATGAGTATAAAACAGACAATTAAGTAAAAGCTCTCATCTAAGCCTAAGGGGGAAATTAAAATGTCACCTAACTTCATCTGTGGCTGTCTAGGTGACCAAACGTGATGAAGATTCATCTCTGATGCAGCTGAAAGAGGAGTTTCGAACTTATGAAGCTCTGCGGCGAGAGCATGACTCTCAGATTGTTCAGATTGCCATGGAGGGTGGGCTACGGATTGCACCTGACCAGTGGTCTTCTCTGTTGTATGGGGATCAGTCTCACAAGTCACACATGCAGTCTATTATAGATAAGGTAAGGGGCAGAAGTACACATTCTTTTTGTTGATGTTTAACAGTGTGTTTGCTTCCACGTCCGCAAATATTTCTTAAATGTGATCTGCAACATGGTGCCATTTTCTAGCTTTTTATATCAAAGCATGTTCCTATATAAATATATGAAAGCATTAACTTTCTGTCTGTCTACTTCTGGCATAGCTGCAGACGCCAGCATCTTTTGCTCAGAGTGTCCAGGAGCTGACTATTGCGTTGCAGAGGACCGGCGATCCAGCCAACCTCAACAGGTTGCGGCCCCACCTGGAGCTGCTGGCCAACATTGATCCCAGCCCTGGTAAGAACAAGCTGATTTCAGGAATCTTGGTTTTGAAGTGATGTAAAGAGCAAGTCAAATATATACAGTGTCACAATTTTAGAATTTGAACTGTGACCTCTGGAGTAAATGTCAGGATATGTTAGGAGTATGTTGTTTAGATTTTAGTGTGTGTTGGTATTTGTCCTCCAAATGTCACAAGTTAGTGTGTTGTAATATAAAGATCTGCTCCAGTAGTGCAACACTGTGCTAAGGTGTTGAAAGAATGTCTTTAATCATAAGAAATTAAGCTGTGAATGAAATGCTGTGTTGCAAGTAGATCTCTATTGTATTTTGTAATGTTTTACCAGCAGGTATATAAAATTCAGCACCACATCTTGTAATCCTCACTAAATCATATCTGTTGGTGAGATCAAGAGAAGTGGTTGGCACACAGAGCAAGTGGATTGTATCATCTATTTAGGTTTATGTATTTAGATGGCAAAAAGTAGAAACATTCATAGCAACAAACTCTTGGGATTATGTAGATTAATTTTGAGTTTGCAGGCTAGACAGTTTTCTTTTATTTATCCATGTTTTTCTGTTTATCCCAGATGCTCCTCCTCCTACATGGGAGCAGCTTGAAAAGGGGTTGGTAGCAGTGAAGACAGTGGTGCATGGCCTGGTGGACTTTATCCAGAACCACAGCAAGAAAGGAGCTGATCCTCAACAGGTCAGTTTTCAATTGGATCACAGAAAAGCTGGGATTAAGAATGGTGTTGATACCTTCTGATGGCTCATGGGTGCAAAACACCTTAAGACACTTGATGTTGATGTTTCATTTAGAACACGTCTATATATTCTTAGGTATTTAGAAAATATTATTAATATAATAATAATATTATAGTTTTTACGACTTCATAAATAGTTTTACCATAATGAAACAAAAAGCTGAGAATCCTCTATTTTAATAATACTTGATGTCTTTCTTTAGCCTTCTCAGCACAGCAAGTACAAGACATACATGTGCCGTGACATGAAGCAGAAAGGAGGCTGTCCTCGTGGGGCCAGCTGCACCTTTGCTCACTCTCAGGAAGAACTGGAGAAGTGAGTCTTCAACATGATGCATTGTCTCAACTCAACTCAACTTTATTTATATAGCGCTTTACCACAGCACAGCTGACCAAAGCACTTAACATATCATACAAATATAAAAACAACACATAAAAAGCTATAGACAGTAATATAAACACTAACACCAGGGACAGAGTGTCATTCCTGGTCAAACGCCAATGAATAGAAGTAGGTCTTCAAATAAGACTTAAAAGTGGACAGTGAGGGGGCCTGCCTAATATAAAGCGGCAAGGCATTCCATAGGTTTGGACCTATCACAGCAAAGGCTCTGTCCCCCCTAGTTTTCCGCCTGGCCCTTGGTGCCTCCAGAAGAAGCTGATCTGCTGATCTGAGGCACCGCGATGGATTATACGGATGCAAAAGTTCCACCAGATAAGAAGGTGCCAGCCCATTTAAGGATTTATAAACAAATAAAAGAATCTTAAAACGAACCCTAAAACGCACCGGAAGCCAGTGGAGAGATGCCAGTACTGG
>NW_018127908.1:1018000-1030463 GCF_001952655.1 Monopterus albus | reverse complement strand
ACACCAAAAAAAAAAAAAAAAAAACTTGAAACATAAAAAGGTGTCCAGGAATGACTTGTGTGTCTCAGAATAATTTTGGACTGGCACATTTGATGCCTCGTGAGATGTATGATTGACAGACCTGCAGATAAATGTTGCAGTGACAGTAGCACGGAGATTGTCTGTCCACTGTTTTTACAGTGAGAGCACTGTTTGTGCATAAGTTGTTTTTTCTGCAGTCGCACCCTGTGCGATCTTTGACAAAAGTCAGTCGCACCTTTAAATAAGTTTGGCCTCAAAATCTGAGTTCTCAGTCTGGAGCCCTGTAAAGCTACATTTGGGCTTGTATGTAAAGCTGTTTGATTTGGTGAATTTGGATTGCACAATTTTAATTCACTTTGTCTTCTTCTTTTACAGTATTCATCACGCGATGTGATCCAAAATCCACAATGTGTGAGAACATTTAAGAACGTTTGTTCGGAAGAAAAAAATTCTTGATTCCAGTGGAATCTTCCATATATATAATTATTATTATTATTATATTTTTTTCTGTGTTAAAGCTTACACATATTTGCGTACACTTGTCCCCATCAACATATAACCATGCCAGTGCAAGCACCACAATGGACAGAGTTCCTGCTGTGCCCAATCTGCACACAGACATTTGAAGAGACTGTTCGCCGGCCCATCAGCTTGGGCTGTGGACATACTGTCTGCAAGATGTGCCTGAACAAGTTACACCGTAAGGCCTGTCCCTTTGACCAGACAGCCATCAGCACAGACATCGAGCAGCTGCCTGTCAACACAGCCCTGTTGCAGCTGGTGGGAGGCCAGGTAAGACCTGTGTGTTTGTACACTAGTTTGGCAGTTTATGACAGATATCTCATTTGGAAACACTTGTGCAGAGCCTTTGTTGTTGCTGGGTTGTGATTAAAGGTAACAGCTTTTGTGTTTTAATGGAACATTTTAAAATACTATTGTTATTTTGACAGTCTTTTCTGTAATTACAGTTTATGGATTGTATTAGAACATTACAGACAGGTTGTCACATGTGCATGTAACTTGGAGAGTCATTTATGAGTCACACTCCAGTCATTGAGCAATGGATTTATTTCTGTTGGTTTACTGAGTGCAAGCATTAAAGCTATTTTTTTCTGAGTCAGTGTTTGACTGTCAGGGTGAGGCAAAGTGAATTTCCAGGTATCACTGTATAAATTCCAGGTATGCTGTATTAGATAACAACACTGTATTCACTATGACCATGTTGTGTATCTGATACAGTCACAACTCTGAAGTTGTATTTCTTAGCTGAGTGCCTTCCATATCAGAATCAGAATCAGCTTTATTGGCCAGGTGTGTTGGACACAGGAATTTGACTCTGGTACAGCAGCTCTCTTGATACCAAATCTGAAACTTGTTGTGCATTTATTGTCTGCAGTAGTAGATTAGTAAGCCCAGAAGGAAATGGAAAGTTAAGAGTTCTGTAGGAGTACTCTCTGTTGTCATTAGGGATATACCTATACCGGTATGGGTCTCTGGTCCAGTGCCACCCTACTGCTTTACCTGTACTCATAAAAGTTGTGTGATACTATGCATTAATACCACTTAACATTATGATAACCTCACACTTGTGATTGTGAACGGTGGTCGTTCTGCAGATTATATTGAATTGTTGTAAATAAGAAGAAACCAAATGCTAATTTTACATAGGCCTAATTAATGGCGGTATCTAATGAGCTCTGTGTATGAAAATGAGTTGAATCCTTTTCGACTTGAAGGGTGAGTTTGAGCAGCTTTTCTACAGCAGAGTATGTATGTGTCCAGCAGAGAGGACAGGATGATGCCACAGACAGTAGCCAGTTTAAAGTAAGATCATACACCCTTTTAACATTTTAAGTTACCAACTGTTATATTGTGCGCTCCTAAACTTTGACATTCTGGGCAGGGGTTGTGAAATCATTTCATCCTAAGGGAGGGTCACACTCCAAAAAAGGTTAAAAACCACTGTATGCTGTGTAGGAGGCTACAGTCAGTTACAGCTTATATTCAGTAGAGGTGATGGCAGTGCTGTGTTTATAAGGTTTTAAGAAAATTTGCATAGTCTCCTGTTATATTTTATTTAATCACAATCAAACAAAAACTCAAAAACTGCCTCTAAGGTCACACAGATTTTTTTGATAAGTTTTATAGCAGAAAAATTGCATTAAGCACTTCTGCCGGTACTCTGAGTACTCAAATATAAGTACTTGTACTTGGTCTGAAAAATAGTGGTATCAGTACATCCCTCTGTGTCACCCATGAAAATAATTTAACACTTATTGATTAAAATACCACAGAGCTTCAGGTTTCTTCAGTCAGTGTTAAAAGTCTAAAGTGAAGGGGTTACATTTACTTTTGAATTTTACTGGATGCCTAATGGTCATTTAATTGACCATTGCAATGCTTGTCAATTGTGTCTGCTATTTGACATAACACTATTAAAGACGATTGCTTTTATTCAAAAATTGATTTTGTTTCAGTAGCGAGTTTGTGCTGCTGAGAGTTTTTCTAGATGTTGACAACGCAAAGTTCTTGTAAAAACTCGGAGACCTTTGACTGACTTACAATTTTACTTTGTCACATTAATGTCACAGATTCAGAGATCAGAGATAACTTGGTATTAATTACAAAACTCATTTCTGTGTAGTTGTTCTAAGTCTTACATCAGACACTGAACAGAGAATGATGACTGTGTTCCACTACAACATTATTGATACATAATTTTACTGAAGGTTTTCAGCTACCGCAGTGGGTTGTCTTTAATTTTCCCACTCTGTTCTGCTGTAGGTTCCCAAGGCTCAACCAGTTGCCTTGATTACCAGTCCAGAGGACTCTCAGCATTATGAGGAAGCCAGGCAGTGTGTGGAGGAGCTGGCTCTCTACCTCAAACCCCTTAGCAACACCCGAGGTACTTGCATGCACAAACACATGTTTATTATTTATAGTCTCTTCTTAGTTAATAGTGATCCAGTGACACTCATATGGCTGGAGGGTATTTTCAACATGGGAAGTCCACAGTTGCACAGTAGTTTTGGAGGCAAAGTGGTTTATGATGTGAGAATATTGTTAGGTGACTGATAATACACATGGCCTTGTTCCTTTTTCAAACACTACATTGTTTATGGGTTTGTATGTCCTACATGCAATGTCATCTTGGAAGCCAGTAAACTGTATGAATAAATGGTTAAAGTCATCAGTGCTTTCCATTTAGATCAGCATTTTTAAAAACAGCATGTTACAGCTCATGAACTTATGAATTTGAAGCTGTCTGAAAATTTCCACTTACAAAGTAGTAAATGACATTAAGTGTGTCTTAGACTGTACTCATAAGCACATTTAAACACAGCGCCATTCAAAACACAATAAATTACACATTGCAGGTGTCTATTGCATTTTTAATTGTCAGAAGTAGAAATAAATGCTACTATAACACTACTGTAATTTGCAATATAATGTAAAAGAGAAAAAATAGCGACTTTGTAAATTATTGCTTGATTAACAAAAACAACCTTTGATGGAATTTTAATGAAATGTATTAAATGAGTTGATTATTGCCATGTTTTATATGTGCAGCTTCAAGGCTACTCTGTTTCTTTTTAGCTGTTAGAGTCTGAGACACTGAATAAAACCACATGACACCATAAGCAACTCTCAGCTGCTCTTTGCTCCTCTCATCATGTCCTGTTTCCCAGCGATGACGAAAAATATCATGGTTGATTGCGAGAAACTGGAGCTGGCATTAGCTGATTAATCAGTAAATGTGGCAGTCCAGTAGAATGCTCCGGTTATTACTGATGTGACACAAAACACTAATATTACACAAAGCTTGAATTATTCCAAAATTAAAATCATGTTAATCCAATTCAAAAGTAAAATCATGACCATACTAGGTTGCTAATGTTGCCAAAACAAACACGTCAGCTTTAGATACCAACACATCCAGAAAGGAGGACATTACATCTGAATTCACTTGATTTATCAATGTGTAAAATAAAGAATCATACATTAATTGTTGTTTGTACCACTGCTAAAAATGAAACTGTAATTTCTAAGAAAGAGGATTAAATTGGGCCCTACACTTGTAGCATATATTGACTCATACTTTTTAACACTGGTGCAAGTTTTAAGCAGTTTGCTTAAAAGGTTGTCCTGTTATTATTTGAAAATGATTGATTTCTTGATATTGGGTTACTACTAACAATTGATAAGTCATTACAAGTTTGTAACATTGATTTTTTTTTATTTTATTTTTTGAAATAAGCATTTTCACAATGTAACTGAAACAAATTGGCTGGTGGTTCTAATAATTAGTCTTTCTCCATTGATATAAATGTGGTATACTGGTATGTTGCATTTTTCTGTATTTATTCCATGGGTGTACCAGTTGTCCTGTCTAATCATCAGGTGTGGGTCTGAGCAGCACAGCCCAGAGCATGCTGAGTCGACCTATGCAGAGGAAACTGGTAACACTGGTCCACTGCCAGCTTGTGGAGGAGGAGGGCCGCGTTAGAGCCATGAGAGCTGCCCGCTCTCTGGGTGAGCGAACGGTCACTGAGCTCATTTTGCAGCACCAGAATCCACAGCAGCTCTCCTCCAATCTGTGGGCTGCTGTCCGTGCACGAGGATGTCAGTTTCTCGGTCCAGGTATAATATTTTTTATTACCTTCAAAGAGAGAAAATCAAGCAGAAGCAGTCTATATGCTCTTTGTAAATGTTGGCTGCTCAGGCTTTTTAACAATTAACTGTTTAATTATGGTTTTGATGTTTGTTTGTTTTTTTCTTCATTAGCAATGCAGGAGGAAGCTCTAAAGTTGGTGCTTCTTGCTCTAGAGGATGGATCAGCTTTGTCCAGGAAGGTTTTGGTTCTCTTTGTTGTCCAGAGACTGGAGCCACGCTTTCCACAGGCCTCTAAAACTAGCATAGGCCATGTGGTGCAGCTCCTTTACAGGGCCTCCTGCTTCAAGGTACGTCTCTAGCTGAGGACCAGGAAAAATCGTCATTAATTTTCTTTAAATTTCTGAGAAATAATGTAGGTCATGTGGTACAATGGGGCCCATCACTCCTTAAAAGTGACCATGAAAAGCCTTTTTTTTTTTAATAAATTCATTGCTAATGCAATGCAGTGATGAGTATAAAACAGACAATTAAGTAAAAGCTCTCATCTAAGCCTAAGGGGGAAATTAAAATGTCACCTAACTTCATCTGTGGCTGTCTAGGTGACCAAACGTGATGAAGATTCATCTCTGATGCAGCTGAAAGAGGAGTTTCGAACTTATGAAGCTCTGCGGCGAGAGCATGACTCTCAGATTGTTCAGATTGCCATGGAGGGTGGGCTACGGATTGCACCTGACCAGTGGTCTTCTCTGTTGTATGGGGATCAGTCTCACAAGTCACACATGCAGTCTATTATAGATAAGGTAAGGGGCAGAAGTACACATTCTTTTTGTTGATGTTTAACAGTGTGTTTGCTTCCACGTCCGCAAATATTTCTTAAATGTGATCTGCAACATGGTGCCATTTTCTAGCTTTTTATATCAAAGCATGTTCCTATATAAATATATGAAAGCATTAACTTTCTGTCTGTCTACTTCTGGCATAGCTGCAGACGCCAGCATCTTTTGCTCAGAGTGTCCAGGAGCTGACTATTGCGTTGCAGAGGACCGGCGATCCAGCCAACCTCAACAGGTTGCGGCCCCACCTGGAGCTGCTGGCCAACATTGATCCCAGCCCTGGTAAGAACAAGCTGATTTCAGGAATCTTGGTTTTGAAGTGATGTAAAGAGCAAGTCAAATATATACAGTGTCACAATTTTAGAATTTGAACTGTGACCTCTGGAGTAAATGTCAGGATATGTTAGGAGTATGTTGTTTAGATTTTAGTGTGTGTTGGTATTTGTCCTCCAAATGTCACAAGTTAGTGTGTTGTAATATAAAGATCTGCTCCAGTAGTGCAACACTGTGCTAAGGTGTTGAAAGAATGTCTTTAATCATAAGAAATTAAGCTGTGAATGAAATGCTGTGTTGCAAGTAGATCTCTATTGTATTTTGTAATGTTTTACCAGCAGGTATATAAAATTCAGCACCACATCTTGTAATCCTCACTAAATCATATCTGTTGGTGAGATCAAGAGAAGTGGTTGGCACACAGAGCAAGTGGATTGTATCATCTATTTAGGTTTATGTATTTAGATGGCAAAAAGTAGAAACATTCATAGCAACAAACTCTTGGGATTATGTAGATTAATTTTGAGTTTGCAGGCTAGACAGTTTTCTTTTATTTATCCATGTTTTTCTGTTTATCCCAGATGCTCCTCCTCCTACATGGGAGCAGCTTGAAAAGGGGTTGGTAGCAGTGAAGACAGTGGTGCATGGCCTGGTGGACTTTATCCAGAACCACAGCAAGAAAGGAGCTGATCCTCAACAGGTCAGTTTTCAATTGGATCACAGAAAAGCTGGGATTAAGAATGGTGTTGATACCTTCTGATGGCTCATGGGTGCAAAACACCTTAAGACACTTGATGTTGATGTTTCATTTAGAACACGTCTATATATTCTTAGGTATTTAGAAAATATTATTAATATAATAATAATATTATAGTTTTTACGACTTCATAAATAGTTTTACCATAATGAAACAAAAAGCTGAGAATCCTCTATTTTAATAATACTTGATGTCTTTCTTTAGCCTTCTCAGCACAGCAAGTACAAGACATACATGTGCCGTGACATGAAGCAGAAAGGAGGCTGTCCTCGTGGGGCCAGCTGCACCTTTGCTCACTCTCAGGAAGAACTGGAGAAGTGAGTCTTCAACATGATGCATTGTCTCAACTCAACTCAACTTTATTTATATAGCGCTTTACCACAGCACAGCTGACCAAAGCACTTAACATATCATACAAATATAAAAACAACACATAAAAAGCTATAGACAGTAATATAAACACTAACACCAGGGACAGAGTGTCATTCCTGGTCAAACGCCAATGAATAGAAGTAGGTCTTCAAATAAGACTTAAAAGTGGACAGTGAGGGGGCCTGCCTAATATAAAGCGGCAAGGCATTCCATAGGTTTGGACCTACCACAGCAAAGGCTCTGTCCCCCCTAGTTTTCCGCCTGGCCCTTGGTGCCTCCAGAAGAAGCTGTATATTTTCTTGTGTATATTTTCAAATTAGATTTTGCTGTTGGATTGAAACCATTTTCCTTCTCTCATTTATCCAGAAATACCACAGCGTTTCATATACAATTTGTACTGTATTTATGTTTGTCAGGTATCGTAAGATGAATAAGCGTCTGGCAGCTCGCCTCCCTGGCCCTGGTGGGCTCATGCCAGAAGAGGGCCTTCCTCTTGATGTAGCAGTGACCCGGAAACATTCACCCCTTACCAATGGCACTGTTGCGCCCCAGCTCATTGCTCGTGGCACGGACACAGTTCCCTATGAACTGTTGCGTAAAACCGTCAAGATGGATGGAGGGAGTCCCAGTGCCCCAGGATCCCCACCTGATGTGTGAGTGTAGCGCTCTGTACAGTAATTTAGTTGGCACCTAAAGAGCAGGTAACTATGTGCCATGGAGCAAACCAAATTCAAACCACAAAACCAAATTCCTAATTTTTTGATACAAATGAAACATTTGAAATGATACTCCTTTTTCTAAGGGACTCTATGTATTAACCGTGAGTGCTGGCATCTCTTCGTAATACAGCATTTGTCAAGACTAAACATGTATGCACATTCTTTCACATTCCACTAATTTAATTTCTTATTTTTGTTTGTAGCTGTCATCCAAAGTTAATACAGTTCAGTTTAGTCTAAGAAAGCACAATAGTCAATGGAAAAGAGGGCATGTCGTTGTTTAGTATGTAGAATAATATTTGAATTATGAGTTTAGGGAAAAATGTAGTATGTAATATCTGAAATAATGCACTTGTGTAAGGCAGTCTAGCTAACACCACCACCAGATATAAAGTAGTCTTAGCCTAAAGTGGAAACCTGCAGACCTTTAATACTCAGAGGCTCACAGTTATGGTTTGATTTACATATACTGTATGTAGCTCACTGTCTATCAGCCCTGTTTGAATTAACATGACATTTATTCTTGTAGTCTGGATGCTGTGCCCAAACCTGGGATGCCTCTGCCACCTCATGCCATTGCTCATCCAAGGATGCCAGCAGACCACCTTTCTGGGGTGAAGCACATGCCTGTGGTACCCAGAGGTTCACCAGTGTACCCCCCTCCGCAGCTCTCTGAGATGTGCTATGACACTCGCCCACCACCTTCTGCTTCGCAGTATGAGCCCCCACAATATCCCACAGGTAAGGCTCAAGTAAAGTGAATAGTGTGCTTCTGTTTCTTCTGTGTTACTGATGCAAATTCATTATCTTTTTGCTTTATACTTGGAAGTAGTTTGTGAGATAGATGTGAATAAGTCTTCCATTTATTTTTCAGGGTACCCATACCAACAGCAGGGACAGTATGTTCATAGGGATTACATCCGTAACCCTCCAGCCCCTAGTGAGTCTGGACCCACTTACCAGGATCCCTATTCTGGCTACGGCCCTCCAGAGCGCACCTACCAGACCCCTCACTCTGGTCCAGCCTTCTCCTACCCTCACCCTCCACACTATGACCGAGGTCGCCATGGAACATATGCTGGCCCACCACCTCCCCCACAGCCTTACCCATCCCAGAGAGATGGCCTGATTAGAATGAGTCCCGCGCCTATGGATGTTGCCCCGCCGTCAGCAGGGCAGGCTAACTCGCTCTACCACCAGGAGCCCAGTGCCCGGGATAGATACCCACCAGATGGCTATTATCAACCAGGTGCCCAGGCACCAACCATGAGAGCTTATGTCAGGGTATGTTTTGATAGTTCTTCATTTACTCTATTTGCTTTTCTCTTTGTGTGATCATGGTAATTATAAAACACTAAGAAACAATGAAGCAATATTTATGTGTGTGTCTTAGGGGCCATCATATGGTGGTTCACAGCCCAGCCTGGACTATCTGCACCGACGTCGGCAGGAGCTGTTATCCCAGCTGGAGGAAAGGAAGGTTATCTCCCCTCCACCATTTGCTGCCTCTCCAACTCTTCCTCATCCTTTCCCTCGTGACTACCCTCCTGAGGTTAGTACTGAGTGAATTTCTCTGCGAGTCTTCGAGACTGGATCAGGTTGTGGCATTAAACTGTAAGATCTGACACATATAATTTTAGGATTCACAAACAGTAAGGAACATGGGGGATGTATTACTTTAAAATGAGTATTGGTTCACTGTAGTGATAGTGCTTTTTCTTCTGCATGTCCTGTGGTTGCAGTATGGTGAGGAGAGCTCAAAAACCATGGTGAAATGCAGAGAGCCTGACTACGCCGGGCAATACTCACCCTGGTCTTGTGAAACTATTGGCTCCTACATTGGCACAAAAGATGCCAAACCTAAAGAAGTCATGATTCCTGGTGCCATGGATATGATGGTGAGTTTCAGATGGATATAACCAGCGACATAACCAGTGATAATCATGTCAGTATTTCCCATTGGCTCTATATACGATTGCCACCACTTCTCTCCACTATGTAAAAGTGAAGCTAAAATATTGTGAATATGGTGACTGCCTCCTTGCTTTTTGCCACCAGATTCTGCTCAGTAGTGATGAGAAGTAGAGTGGCGGCATCAAATCACTAATCAAAACTGTCAAAGGAAAGTCACTTTCGGCTTTTCCTGTTTAGGAGTCGCCACAGCGAATCGTCACACTGACGACTCGCATGTTGACATTTGGCACGTGTTTTACGCCGGATGCCCTTCCTGATGCAACCCTGATTTGAACCCGGGCCGCAGTGGCAAAAGCGCTGCGCCTTAACCACTAGCCTACCAGGGATGGCTATACTAATCAAAACTCTCAAATCAACCAAAATACACCCATTTTTACATAATCAAATAACTTATTAAACCAGAAAAATGATCACTTGTACACAAATCAGCATGGTAATATCTACCAAAAATGATGGATATCATCTCTGGGAAAATTTTATTTGATTTGAGTTGTTAGTTTGGCTCATGTCCTATCCACTAACATGGAGGAGACAGGATTTCTGACCTTTACTGCAACCAGCCACCAGGGGGATCATTTCTAGGTGGCTTCACTTCTGGGAGCTGTCAGACTGTCTGTTGTAAATGCAGTCAGTGGTGTTTCCCATGTAAATATTTGAGGTGGCAAAAAACATTGTTAAATCACTCTTTCAAGTGAGAAAGGAATATGTTACTCACTTTGCCTCTTCCTCACATCTCTCCATACCATAACCTCTCCTCTCTCTACCCATCCCTTTCCCTGCCAGAATGTGGAGGCTAAGGGTCTGAGGGAGCCATCGTTGGAGGCTCCTCGGAGAAGTGCAGAAGTCAAGGACGATGACCCCATTATTCCTTTTGGCCCCCAGCCCACTGTATCACGATTCGGTGCCATCTCTCGCACCTCAAAGACAGGCTACCAGACCACTGGCCCCATACAGGCTATGGCCTCCACTCCCCAAAACCCAAACTCTAAACATATGGCCATTCAAGGTAACAGAAAAAAGATGTGCACGGCAACATATTAAACTCCATCTCTACTGTTTTTTTTTAAGTAGTTTAAAGTCTCCTACTCTCAAAGCAAGTGGTATAGAAACTGTTGTGACATCACACCCAATTGTGAAATTGGATACACAAGGATAAGCCAGCCCCTGCACAGATAGTGTAGGGAGCCTTTCTCAGCTAAATGAAAATAGCTGCACTAAAGCCAAGCTCTCTGCCTCAGGCTATATTTGAAAAAGGGCTGTGACTTTGTTGGGAAACTATTCTAACATCTTAAAGTGAAGTTTTGCTTTGTTGCCATTTACATAATTGTGGTGGTTATTCCGGTTTGCCAAGAAAATATGACAACCATTTTACCCTCTCACCTACAGCAGAATACACATATGGAAGCCATGTAGGGTGGGGTGGAGCTTCATACCCCTCCCACCAGCCTGCCTCCTCATCTCAGGGACACTTTAGTGAGCGGTAAGGCCTGTGTTTGCTTTTACTGTCATCTTTTTCATATTCATACAATGATCATGCTTTTGGGAAAAGAACAAAGTGCATATATGAAACAAACTTTCTGGTCTAGGGTGATGATCATAAAGCCACCTGTGTAAAATTTTCATTGTTTCCTCCTCACAGCTTACCTTTGGCAGCCCCAGACAGAGAACAGTTAAAGATTGAGCTGCAGCAGGTCAATCAACAGATCACCCAACAGACTCAAATGCACAGCATGGAGGTGTGTATACTCATTAACTAACGAGGACCTACGAAGGTCAGGGAAGGAAATGATGATAAATTCTGCATTTTTTAAAAATTATATGTCTAAAAATATTTTTTATTTGGATGTGATGTGACAAAGAATAAAAACAGCTGGCATGTTAGGCTGTATTTTTCCCTGATTATAGCCAGAAATGGCTAAATTGCACACTCATCCTGTTCACCTCCTGTTTTACTATTACAGGTTGCCAGTAACTCCTTACTGCTGCAGAGGGAGGCCAGTGCACTGGCTGGTCAGTCTGTGCAACCCAGCCAGGCCCAGGTGGCAGCAGCCCAGCAGCAGCAGCCCAAGTGGCCAGCAGGTGGAGCAAGTGCAACAGCAGTCTCCAGTGAACAGCTGAGCCTGGAGCTCCACCAGGTGGAGAGAGAGATTGGCAAGAGGACCCGCGAGATGGCTATGGTAAGGGAGTTGGATTGTTAGGCAACAGTAGGTAGAACAGTAATAATTACTGTATACAGTATATATGGATAGAATTTGGTATAGGGGGTAATTGTTGATGAAAGGTCCTCTTCCTGTGATGACTGGAGGAGGGGGACACAACATTCCACTGAGTCCCCAACAAAAAGGACAGTGAATCAAGTCTTATAACTGTCTATATGTATATACTGTATATATGAAGATGCAGTTTTCTTGAAGAATCACTTCATCCTCTCCCTGTGGAATCTATAATATACACCATGCTGCCTTTTTAGGTACATTTTGCCACAGTGGTGAATGCATATTAGCATACAACAATAACAGCAGCTAAGCATGTTTCAAGCCTCTAACCATGTTTTGTCCATGTCCAAACCAGGAAAACCAAGTAGCGCATGATGTTCAGCAGTACAAAATGAAGCCTGCAGAGAATGGCCAACTAGAGCACAAGACTCAGCTGGAAGAAATCTCCCTGGCTCTTGGGTGAGCATAGACATATTTAAACATAAGTATGTTATATTCCCTGAATATGCATATGTTCCATTATTAGCCTTCCCTCTTCCCAGTTATCACATGCGTCTTTTATGCCCCTTTCAGGGAGGTGTCAAACGGCGCCAGCAGCCTGCAGGAAAGTGCAGTAGGCGGGTCTATGCTGTCACTGACTAGTAAGACATCTTCATTGAGCCTGTGTTCTGATCCAGGTGCCAC
>NW_018127908.1:1017342-1017965 GCF_001952655.1 Monopterus albus | reverse complement strand
TATACAGTACACACATACACATGCACATACTCAAGATGCTCATTTGAAAAGCATGCAAAGGCACACATACACCCATTCTATTTAGAAGATGAGCAGTATCTGCCGTGATATAAATTTTCTTTCTTTTTGTTCTGTGAATGAGCTTTTTTAATGACTTCCTTGCCTGGAAACCAGGGCATATGATAACATTTCTTGTGTGTTTTTTTTTTCTTTTTTTCTAACAAGGCTCACAATAAATATATCAGGAAGAGAAATGGTGGTGATGTTGACAGTGTTATTGTAACTTCTATTAAAAAAGGAAAGACTTATTCACCCCTAATGAACATAAAACTATGGTCAGGTATTTGATTGAATCTCCTAAGATTTTTGGGTTTTAGTTGTCAAGCATATATGTAAATGAACGGTTCAACACAGAGGAACAGACGAGTCCTATTGCACCACAGGCACTTTGAGGAACGGCTTATGTTACAGACGGGAAGCAGCTGTGTGACATACTTGGTGCTCACCCCCAGAATTGTAAACAAAAAAAGTGGTTGCCCAGATTTAGATGGTCTGAGGAGGGAAAAGCAGTACAATATTCCACCAGTATGCAGTTGAAACAGAGATGTGCGGTGTTTCAGACA
>NW_018127908.1:1011338-1017305 GCF_001952655.1 Monopterus albus | reverse complement strand
ATATTTAATCAAAGCATTTTTTTTTAAAGATTGCAAACTTTTTTTTTTTTTGGATAATGAGCTTTCCATGTGTTTTCTATAAGGGAATCTACAATATGCTTCTCTCAGTTGCAGTGTGACCTGATGTGGTTTGGTTTCAGTGCTTTTTGTCTGTGCTCCGAAGGGTTGCATTCAGACCTAGCCAATTATGTTGTGAGGTTTTTCACAGAACACTCAGTTATTTTTGGGGGGGGGGTTGCGGGGGATGAATGCCCTTGAGAGAGCACTTCAATCTGCTCCTGGAGTCAGGTGAATGAGTGTCAACTCGACTTTATAATATCAGAATACGTTTTCCCTTCTCAGAGCTTCTCATCTGGTGACACAAAAGGCCTCCCCATTGGGATTATCTTGTCATTTGTTCTCCTAACTTCTATGAAGTTGCCTTCCCTTGTCTTTTTGTTTAATTGTTCATGCTTTACATTATGATTCTGGGGAGTGAGGCATATCTACTGAAGGCACCTAGAGCTTAAGTGGACACATGTTCCTCTTTTTCTCACGACATGGTTGAATGGAGCAAGACTTGCGTTTGTACTTGTAGAAAGGTAACTCTTGTAGTATTTTTAGCTGCATAGTACATTTGAAATGTTTGTCAGATTTGGTATGTTTAATATGTTCTATTGTTTCAAGTATATTTAAGCAGCCATATTGGTGAGTATTCTATTCAAACTTAGATTTTTTTTTTAAATTTATAACCTACTGTCATCATCACCACCATTACTATTATTATTGCTCTTTTCCCATTATGCAAATTGTTTACTGATGCTCAATACAGAGCTCCTTGCCTTCTGTAAACAATATGCATGACTGGCTACAGTTTTACAGCTCTGCCAAGAGTGAGTGAGTCCTTGCACTTGAACGGTTGAAGGATAGAGGGAAAAGCTCTGGATCAGGGCGTTTCAGTTTAACGTCAAGCCTCCGTTTTGGCCAGATGAGGCGTACTGAGACACTGGCAGAGTTTGACAAATCCCTGCTAGCTGATGCATCAGTTAAACACATTTTGTGTGTGTGACATCCTCCTCTGGGTTGTTTCATGGGCATCCAATTTGTCAGTGCCATGATAATGGATATTTTGGGCTTTTAAAAAACATTTTTTAAATTATTTTCCCAGCCACACTTCAAGCCTCTGGCTGCTCCTTGTAACATTTGTTTAGGTACACAGCTCACTTATACATGAGTATGTATACACACATTAATATACTAAAGCACTATTAATGTGCCACCTCTTAATCTACTTGCTCAGCATTTATATTAAATGATCTCTATTTAGAATCAGCATTTTTCTTTGGGGTTTTGATTTGTTTTCTGTCCACTGGTTGCCAACACAGACTTAATCCTTTCCCAGACGAAGGACTTCTGTGCGCATTGATGTGTGTTCACTTTATCTTTTGTGTTCAAACAAAGATGTTCTTTATAGACTATGCTTCCGAAGAAGACAAAAGTCTGTAACTTTGGAAAATTTATAGAGACATTTTGTGCGTGCTAGATTGTATTGTAGAAAGTGTATTCTAAGTTTTTTTTTTTTTTTTTTCCCCCTCAAAGTGTGTTGTACTGGGTGATAGTGTTGAGGTATTAGAAAAGTGTTTGGGTTTTTTTTCCTCACCCCCAAGAGGATATTCAGGGAGTCTCTGAAAGGTTAGCCTTAGAATCCTCTAACAATGCCTGTTTGGTACAGGAGCATGAGATGGTCTGAAAAATACTGATTAACACTGAATTGGTATGATTTTGAGAGCGGTCACACATACCCCCCCCCTAGAAAATGTCAGTCAAACCTGCAGTAATGCAAATCTCAAGATTTGAAGCTAAATGCATTTTCCTTCCTTTTTTTTCATGCAAAACTATCAACGTAGCTGAGTTTTTTCTTTTCATTTCTGCAGTAGTTGAGTGAGTTTACTGACCTGTGAATCTTAGCCTTAAGTGCACCATCTGGCCTGATGTGTATTCAGCAGCTATAACAGTATCGGAGTGACATTCACAGTATTTTTTTTCCCACTTTGACAACTCTTCAAACCAAAAAGAGGGAATTGGGTTTAGCCATGAATTAGTAACATTTTTATTGGTGGTGTTTCTCATTCTCTCTCCATTGCAATTCGGCCAACACTCACAATGCTGATTCTACCTGGTAGGTCCTTGCAGGTCTGAAGGAGTCTAAAACACCTTTAGCTTAGCACAACTGACATACAGTGATGCATGGGGTGATTTATAGTAAATAGCAAAGATATTCATTTCGGTCTCCTGTGTGTTTTTGTTTCTGAGTGGAACTGCTGCCTCTATCCCTCATTTCCATAACCAGTTAACCCCTCCACTCTCACCCTTGACCACTGAACTCTGTTACTGCTGTTTGAGGCTCACATTTTATTCCCAGACTTTCTGGGGAAATTCGCAAATGGCTTTTTTTATATAATTGCACCCATGTAAAATATCTCTTAAATTAAGGTACAGGTTTGATTTCAGCAAGAAAAAAAAGTTTTTATATGTATATTATACTCCATTAAGGAATGTCTAGAATTATCTTCCTCCAATGTGGATGTAACCATTATTACGCCATTTTATGACTTTGTAAGAGAATTCACTGTGTGAAAATTGGTTTGCATTTTTGTATAATACAATCTGCTTTTTTTTTTGTTTGTTTGTTTGATACGAGAGGTAGGTCAAACTGGAAGTTTGAAGAAAAAAAACCTGTTAAATTGAGAAAAGATGTAACTTATGTGCAACAGTGATTCCAAGCTGAGTGGGAAAGATTAAATGATATTGCTAACTCTGAATGTTTGGCATTGTTTTATTTGCTTAAGAGCAAGTTAGGGAACTACTTTGCAGTAGCTGACCATGCCTTTTCTTTCAGCTTTTCACAGTTGAAGGCTTAACTTTAAAGCCAGTAAAAAAATCAGAGAAACACTGCTTCTTTTTTTTTCAGCACACAGCATACAGTTTTACCAATATGCCAGTCTTAATCTTGTCAAAGAAAAAGAAAAATTTATTGACAACCTGTTTTTCGGGATGAAATGTTTTATATTTTTCATCAACAAATAAAAGTAAATCATAATGTAAGAGACTGACGAATGGACATGAAGTAAATGCTGTCTGTGAAATCACAAACTGTAGCTCCTGATCAGTGAAAGTTTCCTCTGCTGACCAAACATACCTCCTGTTCAGGAGCTGAATCAGCCGCTTGTCTAACTAATTTTGATGAGCTACCATCTTACATTCAGAAACGGTCTGTCTCTGTCCTATGGTGTTAGCGCTTCATGAGGATAAAACAGTTCTATGAACCAAATTCATCTACAATCAGATGTAACATTAAAGAGCACATGGCATGCGTTTCCTTGTTTTTTATTTAGTGTTTCAACGGTGAATTATCATCTTAGATGTAAAGCTCAAAAGAATTAGGTGTACCTACTGTATGTTCTAAGATTTCTGTGTGGAATTGACTCGGTTTATACATGTTTCACAAACTCTTGTGACTTTTTTCTAACAAAAAAAAAGGATGTGATAGTTCAAGGATTTCCCTGAATGGTCATAATCTCTAGGCAGTTGCACATTCATGGGAGCTTGCCTGACAGCCATCGGTGTTTTTCAATTGCAAGTGGTTTTCTGCCACATGCGATATGTTGCTGGTTAACCAGCAAATTAATAATCCATGATGTTATTGGCAGGGCTACACTACCAGTTGTAATTAATTTCACTTCTTTGGGACTGTATGTGGTCGTGTGGGGGAAGACGCAGCGACCACCGGTTGGATTTACCGACCTTGGAGCTACTTGAAAGGGAGTAATGTTTCTACTACTGGGTGGGACCTGATGTAAGTTTAAAATAAAAAAACTGTTATCTGATGATTTAACGTCACCTCTCAAGCTGAACCCTTTGAAGAGGAGTTTATGAAATGAGTCCAATTTCTGCAGAGCAGAGCAGCACTTTGTACTCAACAAAGATTAGGATATACAGTATTTATGAAAAATGATGAAAACTGGAATAAAATGCATTTAGTTTTTGACAAACTAATAAAAATCAAAAGACTAAATTGACTAATTGCATTTTTGTCAAAATTAAATGCAGGTGTCAAAGTTAACATTGCTGTGTGCTATTTTTGGTACTGCTTAGATACCAAGTATATCATGCACAAAACTAGGATCAATAAACCTGCAGAGTCTCCTTATAGGCAAATTTAAAGATAACAGCCAGTTAATTAAAAGATTAGCTCTTCAGCCAAATGGTACACACAAAACTAATACCAGGTCCGACACATCTTGTGCTTCCCTACATCTTGTTATTCCACGTCTCTTGGGTCCCAACCAACGTGTCTTCCATCATGTAGTCTTCCTAAAGCGGCCATGTCCGCCTCTTCCAGCTGGAATCCAAACACCTGTATGTATGGGAAAGAGCTTTTTAGAGGAGGAAGAAGAAGAAATAGATGAAATGAGAAAATTAGTGGCTATAATTGACATATTTAAGCCTCTGGCTTCTGATTGTCTCACTGCCTAGTCTCCTGGCTATTGTCACTGATTTTCACCAAAAATATACTTAAATCAATGTATTCTATAATACAAATATTTCATCATAAGTCAAAATGTTTTGCCCCATAATAAAAACTTCTGTTAATCTTCTAGAATCTAGGTGATCAATGACTAAAACATTAACCTGTGAACTTGCCCCCCACTTCTTATAGCATAGTCACTTTCAGGTGATAAGTTTAAGGGTCAGTGTGGTACATATTCTTACATACACATGGGCACATCAAAATTACTCAGACAGATCTGAAAAATCCTGAACCTACCTTTTAACTAAAGGTGCAGTTTAAACAGTTGCATGTTCATTCAACACCACTGACTGCATATAAATATCACCACTTCCCTCCACTATGCAAAAGTCAAGCTAAAATATGAATACAATGGCTGCTGTCTTGGCATTTTGTAACCAGATTCTGTGCACTAGCAGCCAAGTAGCAGAGTAATGTATCAAGCCCCCAATCAAAGCTGTCAAACTGCCCAAAAATACCCCCTTTCTATATCATCAAACAACAACCTACAATGATCACTTGTACACAAATCAGCATGATAATATCTACCAAATATGACATATCACCTCTGGGAACAATTTATTTGATTTGTTTTTAGTTTGGCTCATGTCCCATCCACTCTCATAGAGACAGGGTTTATGACCTATACTGCAACCAGACACCAGGGGCCGATCGACTCGTGGTGGCTTCACTTCTGGTATCTGTAAGGTCCTCCGCAGTGGTCAATACGAGTTTGAACCCAGCCAAAATCTCAAGTTAAGTACAATTTTCCATTTGTAGTCTGTCTTAGGTTTAATTCCAAGTATGATACTGTACCCTGATTAGTTAAAAAAGATTATGTGTACCCTGAGTAAGTGCAGTATTTTTTTCCCTATTGCCATTACATTAATCACAGAATATTAACCTTTCACATTTAAATGTATTTTATGATGTCATGCCTGCCTGTTTGCTCAATCATAACGTAGTTTATCTTAACACTTTTAAATTTTAAGTGTTTAAAATTAAGGACTTTCTGAACATTGAAAAGACTGCACCAGATGTTTGACTCACCTGACAGTTTTCTTTTATCCTGTTCTTTTTGACAGATTTTGGTATTGTGACAACTCCATTCTGAGGAAAATAAGAATAAAACTGCAGTTAAACAGTATTCACACAAGCATATGCCTCAGGCCAATTCAGCTTAGGGTGGGGAAGACTGTATCTGAACAATGTGACAACCTGAATACTCCAGCGGATGCAGATCTGAGCAGGTGTGCGTCCGTACTTTTCTGCTATCTGGTGAACAGTGGGGTTGCTGAGGACTTGACCCCTGGCTAGTGGGCAGTACCCTTCGAACACAATCCCCTTCTCATGACAGTACTCTATCATGTGAGTGGGCTGCTGAAAAGGATGGTACTCCACCTGATGGGTCAAGACAG
>NW_018127908.1:963139-1011286 GCF_001952655.1 Monopterus albus | reverse complement strand
ACAGGTTCATTTGTTTGACTTTGCATCACTTCTTGTCATATCAACGTGCACTGCTCTAAGCAATCAGTCTGCCACGTCTGGCTGTGACCAGTCGACAACAACACCAAACCACAAGAACACTTTTCAGTGCTGGAAATTCAACGGTATTTTCTTTCTGAAATCAGAAAAGGACTTTGTTTGGTGCCCATTCAGTAGGCGACATGTTTCAACAGTAATATATTATGTAACTGAAGTTGGGTTGAAGAACCTTTAACAAAAGTATGATGCATATAAATGTTAAGTACAGTTGTGAGGCTTACTCTGCCTGGTTTAAATTTATGTTAGGACTTTTCAGCTTTATTGCCAGGTTTAAAACATTTGTTTGACTAATCTCACAATAATTTCATCAGGGAAGAATGACCTGTGAAAAGAAATGTTTGCCCAAGAACTTCACACTACCCTCCCTTCAGTAAAAGTAAAAACAAAAAAACCCTACCTGGTTAACATGTGGTACCATATTACAGTCTTCCTCTAACTGCTCCAGGTGGTGGATCTTAAAGTTGCTCACTCCAATAGCGCGGCACACCCCTATAGTTCAAAACAATGACACTTGCTCTAGTGCCTTTTCTATTTCTAGTGACTTTCTATTTGTTCTGTGTCTTGTTCTTCTTTGCTCTGTACCTTCTTTATAAAGTTCTTCCAAAGCTCTCCAGGTCTCAGCTCTCACCTCCCTGTTGGAGGAACCAAGTTTCATAGAACCCGGCCAGTGCATCAGGTACAGATCTGAAAGCAGGCACACGTGATTTTGTAAGAGAAACAAAGACAAAAAAGGAAGATGACACTGCACTGACACAATGGTAGTTTGTTATGTTTCTGTATTACAATTCTTTATCAATAACAGCACATACCAAAATATTCCACCCCCATCAGTGCGCAGGAGTGAAGGCAGGCCTTCTTTGCTGCTTGGTATCCATAATCCATTGGCCACAGTTTATTGGTGAGCCACAGATCACTTCGTGGCAGCCCACTTTCTCTGATAGATTTGTTCAGTTTCTCTTCACAGTCATACTGCTGTGCTGTGTCAATGTGGCGCACACCACACTCAGTGAGTGCATACACAATGGCATCATGAGAGTACCCGCCATAACTTGATGTGCCTGCCAGGGAGAGGAAAGAACAAACAAAAACTGTCAGACTTAAAACTTTCAGAGCTGATTTCAACTCCCAAAGAGTAATTTTAACACTTCGGTATAAATTGTTGTTTGCTGTTGGGAGTTATTTGACAGAGTTGATCATATCAGTTGTTAGCTTAACTTGGAGATGTAATCACACTCCTCCTACAAATGTAAAGTCTTTGGTTGAACAAGTTGGACCATTAACCAAGTGTCAGGCAGTTTAAGTGTGAAAAGATATCAAACCTACTGCAATTTATAAGTGATGCTGTGACTACAAAACCTTGCTTGATGCCAAGACTGCAACCGCGTTAACCCCAGTGGCTCATGCGAGTCTCTAACGAGTGAACTCTGGACACTGATGGTTATCCATTGTGGAGATTAGGCTTTACATTCTAAGAATTTTTATCTAACACCAACAGTGTTTAACAAAACAACTCTTTCAAATGTGTTAAGCATTTACATGGTGATTTCCATACAAGCACTGGGTAAGTTTTAATTTTTAACTCTAAGCATGTTAAATGTGCAATTTCAAATTTGCTGTGTAACGTGTTTGAAAAAATAAAAATCAAAGTTTGCATTCAAGAAAAATTTTTTAGTTTGTGTGTGTGTGAATTGTTGAGTTACCACTGGACACTAAGAATGACACATTCATTTGACAGACACTTCTGTCCAGAGCACAGATGTATGATGGTTTGCTTCTTTACTTATAGCCTGCTGTATGCTTTAATGTTATTACTTCAATTATAAGCATTTAAATAAACTCTGGTTCATACTGCATCATATTATTTGTATAGTATATCGCATTTCTGAGTCTGCATTTGAGAGTTATATAACATGCAATGTGTCTGCATTTTTGTGTGTAGTATTTTGCATGTGTTGTAACTGGAAAAGTAAACGCACCTAATCCAAGTATAGGAATCGACAGACCATTGGAAAGTCGGACTGTAGCACACCTCATCCCTTGTGCTACTGACATGTTCCTCAGTGCAGAACAACCTGAATCACAAAGAAAAGTTATTGTTAGTTCTGCTGACTTCTTGCTCTGCTCTAGATCCATATCTATTAGGAATCTGCAGTACAATCACCCAAATCTTGCCAAAGTAATTGTTAACAGTACATGAAATCAGCTGAAGCAATGCACCACTACACAACACGTACCCGAGATTTGCAGTGTATGACTTCAGTGTTTATGCAGTCAGTGACTGACTTTGACTACTTGTAGATGACTTCTCTTCTCCTAATCCAACGACGTCGGCATAGCATTTCTGGATGAGGAGGAGATGTGCCTCCAAAAGAAACTCGGATAACGTGACTCCAAGCCAATGGCCAATCCGTTTGTTTAGCCCTAGAACGATGACGTCGATTTCCAAAGCGTACGAAAAATAGATGAAGGAAAGATAATGTATAGCTCTGCAATGAAAAACCATATTCACAGGGACGTTTTACGCATTTTGTCAATTTGACGACTTTCTTACAGCAGTAAAATGTTGAGCCGTTGCCTCCATTCACACACACACACACAATATATACACGTGTGTGTGTGAATGGATATTTTCACAGCTCTTCGCTTTCAGACTCTTTGGCTAGTAGTCGGCAAACATGGCGACCATGTAGAGCGAATTGTTTGCAGTTCCAGCCAAAATGAGGTCAGTTTCTTTAGTTCGGTAAGTGTATTTAATGAGTCGAAGTTGTTAAACGTGTAATAATGGTGTCAAATTGCAGCAAGGCAGTTTTCGCGTAAGCTAAGATTTCCTTGCAGTACAATTTCAGTATGTGCAGCGGTGCAACGTTAGCCGGGGAGTAGGGACTCTTTAAGGAAAAGTATTGTGGGACTCACGTTGCTAAGAAAATATAAACTTACACCTACATTTTTGGCCTTTTGTCCAGATATGATGAGCACGGTTTCTGTGCACTAGTGACGGCTAATGACACCGAGTTAGTATGTGACAGGCCCTATGTATTCTGAAGGAATCCAGTGAAAGTGTTCCCACTTGACTGTAAAGCCAGGCCTTTTAATCTCACAGCACGCATTTAGCATAGGCTATTTAACTGAGAGGGAAAATGAGCCCGAAGGACATTAACATTTGGTGAGCTGCCTATCTTTGTTCCCAATGCAGGGTCCGTAGTTGGTGCTTGGAGCTGCGGCGAACCTATTTGTTTTGGCCAGTCCTGCTTTTCCTCTTGTTCGGTGCAGCCTTGACAGCTCTGCTGCCCCCTACGGAGGACCAAGGCGGTGTCCTGGGAGCTCTACGCCGGGCTACATCACAAAAGGAGAAGCCTGCACAGAGCCACCATGATGACAGCACAGAGAGGGAGCACAGGTTCACCATCATTATCCAGACTTACAACCGCACAGACCTTCTGCTCAAACTACTGAATCATTATCAGGCAGCGCCTCATCTCAAACGGATTATCATAGTCTGGAACAATGTTGGGGAGCAGACACCTCTGAAGTTATGGAACTCCTTGGGGCCTCATCCAGTTCCTGTGGTCTTCAAGGAGCAGACCAGCAATCGGATGCGCAACAGACTACAACTACTCCCTGAGATAGACACTGATGGTCAGTATATCTGTCAGCTGCAGATGATTTGATTTTGAGTTATTCAAACTGTTTATATACTGTAGATCCACGGTTGATCTGTTTTCAGCATTTTTCAGTTTACTTTTTTTCTTCTGATCTTTAGCTGTACTGATGTTGGATGATGACACCCTGGTCAGCGTTCCTGACATCAGTTTTGCTTTCTCTGTTTGGAAGGTAATAAGCCTTAGTACCTGTACCTAAATTACACTTTGGTTTAACTTGATTGTGAATTGATTTATGTTAATAAAGCTGCATCAGCAATATGTGGTACATCAAACGTTACCATATACTTATTTAATCTGTGGTTCCACAGCAATTTCCAGACCAGATTGTTGGGTTTGTGCCCCGGAAACACGTCTCCACACCAGGAGGAGTGTACAGTTATGGCAGCTTTGAACTGCAAGATCCAGAAACAGCCGGCGGTGACAAGTCAGTCGTGCATTTTATTTTTCATAATCTTGTAAAGCTCCTTCTACACTGTATTATATGCTGCACTTCCATGTTTTGTCAGCCAAGTTTCTTATTTGGTCTCATTTTGTTGTGAAAGGCCATTTTCTGTACTTGTAACCTTAATCCACTCACTGCAGATACTCCATGGTATTGATTGGTGCTGCCTTTTTCCACCGCCGCTACCTGCAGCTCTTCCAGGACCAACCTCAGGCAGTACATGCGCTGGTGGATGAAACACAGAATTGTGATGACATTGCTATGAACTTTGCTGTAGCGCTGTATTTGAAGAAACACTTTAAGTCGATAGGCAGCATTAACAAACCCTCTGGCGTCTTCATCAAACCTGTGGACCTCCGCAACCTAGAAAACGATGCCAGCAGTGGGTACCACGGCATGTGGCATCGTCCTGAACACCTTCTTCAGAGGTCCTACTGTCTGAACAAGCTGGTGCAGATTTATGGCATCATGCCACTCTCCTTCTCAAATCTAATGGTCTCCCAGTTTGGCTTCCCCAGCTATGCTAACCACAAGAGTAGAGGCTGAGGAAATGGCACAGTGCTCACTATGGACTGAATGAAGACTGAGTTTGGTTAAGAACACGTTGCCTGTTGTGTGATCTGTAGCTGTAAACCATGGGTTACCAAATTTACATTTTCAAGCTGTGATTAAGAATATTCAGCTGGTGTGGTTGTTTTTCAAACCTTTGGCATTTTTTTTTTTTTTTTTGCATTTCATGATAATGAGCAGTTTCACACTGGAATCAGCACAGTAGTGATGGACTTTCCTCCTCTGGACAAGAGCAAGGATTGTTAAAGAATTTTCTACTCATGGACCAATCAGATGAAACCTCTGTATCTAATAAGTTAATCTGTATTGTTGCCAAAGCTGCCTTCCCTTCAGCCTATACAACTCTCTCAGTGGATTGTAGCATAGTTACTCTATAGCCAGCAGTTTATTGTTCTTGGATCCGATCTGCCTTGTTTGCAACTGTGATGTATAGAACTAATGCTTTTGCTTTTACATGTACATTTTTCTGTTGTGCTTTTATACAGTCCCTACAACTTTAAAAGAAGGGTTAGAAGATAGTGGTTTGCTTTAGCAACTTTTGGCCCCCAAAACTCCCCAGCAAAGTGCGAGTCTGTGAATGAATTAGAATTACTGAAAGTATTTTGTACATTTAAATCAAATCTATGCATGTGTAGACAATCATTTTTTTAAATGTCAAACTTATAGGAATAGACTATCATATTATCCCTTTAAATAAAGCCATGCACACTTTTCTCTGAACAGTATTTGTAAATGAATTCACAATTATATAAATGAATAAGAGATTCTTTAAGACTGAAAGCAAGTGGTATGCCAAATCCAGGAGTCGGTGGTGTCCCTCTGACCAACAGTGATGCATTTTAATTTTGTCAATTAGTATGGTTCCTTCACAGCTTTTAGTTTTAGTCTGTTGTCCTTTTCTTTGAGGTTACTCTGAATGGCCCAAATGACTGATAGAGAGAATAAATACTTTGCAAAATTGAAATCAGTCATTATTTGCATCCCAATAACAGTTACTGCAACAGTGGGCAGTGCCAAGATCCATTGCTGTTGGGTACAGTATTATGTGATTACAAAGTGGTGGTGTTAGGAAATTTGGACCTGCATGTCCCAGACCTCATTATGACATGCATTTATCTTCCTCACATTGGTTTAAACATCAAAATAAAAGAAAATTACAAAATGAAAGGAGCTACCCCTACTATGAACATTAGCGAGTTAACAAGTGTCAGCCTGGGAACATTGGGAGGGGGTGGAGGCTCTGGTGTGCCAGCTTCAGAGCGTGGCGCGTTTGTTTCTTGGCTGGCTTGGCCTTTCTTTGTATCCAGCAGTTCGGCTTCCCAGCGGAAAACACTCCTCTGCTGGTTGTTGGTTGTAAAGGTTGAATTTGTATGTAAAGAGCAGAATTTTTACAATGCCTACATGAATAAGCTAACACATTGTCCAAATAAGAGAAGCTTATTCAGAGGAACGCCTCTGAATATAATGTAGTCCAGTACAACACCACCTTTAACTATGACCTCAATAATGAACATATCAAATTTGACAATCTCACCAAAAACTGAAACATTTTGAGCTTCATAAACATTAAGGCAGAAGTGTTGGATTGAAATGCATACAGACCTACAGTTGTCATAATGTTAGGCCTGATCGGTGTATATCAGTGTTGAATTTAGTTTTTCCCCACAGCCTGCCTTGAAGCCAAGATGAGCTTGATACAACTGGGAAGACTTATTCCTGTCAACCCTCATGAGGACATTGTTAAGCAACTTCAATATTCATGTGCTTAATGACTCTAGAATTAAAATAGACATTTCAGAGGGTCTGTTTTCCAGTAGAACAGGAGGTATTACAGGAGTAGAATAAGACAAGTGTCACAAATATATATGTGATTTTTAAAAAAAATTCACAATGAAAATGAAGCTTCTTCATTTGAAGAGCACACCTGTCTGTGTTTAGTATTTTCTACACAATATGTAACCGTTATAGGCACTGAGCCGGTGAATTAACTTCACGTGTGGTCTCTCTCCGCTGCTAACCTAAAAAAAACAAGACTCCATTACTTGAGCTGAGCCTTCGAAGCAAACAGACTGAGTTGACAGAGACTTGGTTTGACAGTGTTGCATTCAGTACTAAAGATTCTGTAGCATTACTAAACAATGATACTGGGAGCAAATGAAAACAGTTGATGTAAGCACTGTAACATGCACACTGGTGGGAGTTGATAAAGGATCACAGAGTATAGTAGCTAACCTAACTCAAAATAGGTAAAACAACCGCAAAATAATGTGATTGGTTCTTGTGGCACATCATGAAAACCACAGTCTTGCAACAATGCAGCATGGTTTCAATTCCCAATAGAGCTACATGTTATTTAGCTCATCAATTAAACACTTGAAATGAGATCACATTTACCATCTAAGGATTAGGTATCTCGTTTCACTGGCACTCCAGCCATGTACCTCAGTGCCTCTCTCCATTTATCCATCGATGTTTTAATGGGTGGCACATTCTCATCACAACAACCACAGTGTCCTGCATCAATGATGCATTTTCCTGTAACGCATTTACAATCCAAAAGAATGTGGTCAAATGTGTCCCAGACCACCTCGGCAAGTGGTTTCACCAATGGGATCACAATCCATCTTGGTGGTCGTTTACACTTGTAGTACTGTCCACTTGTGATCCTATTGCCCAGGACGCGTTTTAAAACCCAGTCTAAACAGGGTCTTAGAATTCTGACTTTTTAAAAATTGCCATGAGATTAAAGTCAGAATTCTGAGAAAAACATCAGAACTCAAATGTTTCAGTGGTACTAAAGCTCTACCGTACGATAGGGATAAGTGACTGACATGGTCTGACTGCAGTAAAACCTAAGGAGAAGTTAGTTTAGGTTTCAGTTTTCAGCTGTTATGCTTGTTAGAGAAGATTTCAAATAAAATACATTTATCACAGGGTTTTTTCTTTTTTATAGGCAAACCTAAATTCAGCACCATATAAATCATTATAAATCTTTTTATTCACACTGGATGTTTTGTGATTTTCAGATAACCCTGTTTGTCCCAAAAAAGGACATGTGCAATACATCTACATCAGAAGAACAGAGGCAGGTGAATGCAAGTCGCACCAAAAGACAGGTAATATTTGATCCGAGATTTAGTGTTCTGCCTGCCTCTCTGAAGGATCCTTATACATTTGAATAACAGCTGTTATATCAAATGGCTGCTGCTTCTTTTAAACACTAGGAAAGTAGTTCATGTCTGAATAGATCCACGTGTTTCACAGGACTCAAGATGGTGTGAATTCATGTTTTTAACAAATGCTTATTGACAGCACCTGGTATCTGAAAAGACATGGGTGTAATGAGTCATCAGACATACTATTTCTGTCATCTCTAACAAGCAGTGAGAAGCAGAGAATTGCATTTAAATGAAAAGCCACCTCTAGACTTTTTTTAAAGCAGCAGCACAGAAAGTGAAACACTAGCAGGCACGTGTGGGTGGGTTTAGGTAGATGAAGGAGGGTGGTGCAAGGTGAAGAGTCAGGTGGCAGGCCTGAGTGGAGGTAAAAATGGAGCAGGTACAGGATCGCATAAATCAGTCTTGGTGGTCAGAAGGGTTCACTTTGACAAATTTTTCACGCAGACCTCTGAGGACATGGCAGAAAAAACAGTGGTGCTTGATTTGTTTGCTCCAGTTTAACTAATTGAGAGGATAAGATGCTACAATCACCAGATGCTACCATTTACAACAAATCAATAATAGAAATATTTGCAGGTGGGCCTTTGGAGCGTGAATGGAGCGGTCTGAAAATGACACTAAAATCTAAATTGTCGTAATGTATGTAGAGTTCACATTGGGATAAACCTAAAACGTATATAAGTAGTGATCTTCACAGCGTTCACTGTTGCTTTGGAATCAAATAGTAGCTTAAGAACGTCCTGGTGCAGTCTGAGCTGCTACTTCCACCACTAGGTGTCCATCTTTCTTCACTTGACACAGTGAAACACACGCTGTACTGGCTTGACGCTGACTCCAGTGGTTGGTGTTCAAGTCACATGCAGTTAAATGACACAGGCAGATCCAGTCTAATCCATTCTGATAGCTGACAAACAATTTATATCATATGATTAGTCTATATTTTACTGCTGATCTTTAATATTGAACATGTAATGTATTTTTTTTTTTTACCACTGGTATTTTTTTGAACTTATCTATATATGTTTTGTATTTATTTAGCACTGTTATGGGAGTTGCCACATTTTTTGTTGTGTAAGCAATGACAATAAAGATTGACTGACTGACTATATGTTAAACTAAGATGATGAACATGAGCATGTTATACAAATGTTTATACACAATGATTATGTAGTCTGATAGAACAGTACCATAATTTTTTTGATAATAATTTTTGTGGGATGCGAATTTAAAATTTCTCTCCAAACCTAATATGATTTTAAAATGTAAATAGCATAGCTCCAGTTTTGCTGAGAAAGTTTAGATAAATCTTTGAAATCCTTCACAATATGACCTTACAGTGCTTGTGTTCGTGATAGGGTGGGTTGTGGGGTAAAGGTAGAGAAGCACGGTCTCAGGAGAGACAGCCATCACGGCGTGCTCCGGTCCCTGATGCCGGTTACCAGTGTCACCCATCTGTTTTGGACATGCAGTGAAACGTGAGATATGTGACCCACTTTCTAACAGCAGTGTGACTGCTGTGCTCCTCTTTTCATCAACAAACCTCCCTCCCTGAGGACAGAGAGACAGGGAAGCTGAAATACACACTGTCAAATGTAAAGATGTTCTGTTTAGCTTTTCAGTTTGATTCAATTGTTTTTACAGAGCTCACTCACCCAATCCAGTGTTCTGAATACAAAAATACTGTTTTTCCAGCAGAAGATTGGAAGATCATCCACATTTTAGCAAGTGAGGGCATGTTTCTGACTTCCATTCACCTTCTTTGCACTCATTAGCAACCAAAACATAAAGGGACACACAAACCAAATTGCACGTGTCCACCTCTGACATTTCTGCTGCCATCCCAGTTCAGTGTAAACAGATGCAATTTTGATTGTGGTGTCCACGGCACTCTGAAAAATCTCATTTAAAATAATTGAACAGCAAAATGTCTTTCCATGGTCACTTTGTATCCACAGAACAAGGTGTCCGCTGTTTTCACTGGGACCATTTCCTCTCTTCAAAGTGTTCTGACAGTGAGGTCTGTGGTTTATCAAGAGCAGCTGGAACATTGCGTCTCCGTGGAATTACTGCTGTTGAATTTCAGGAAATGTCAGAGATGGGGATCTGAAAACATGGACAAAACCCTCCCCAGACTATGTGCATTACTAAATACCACTAGAGCAGTGGTCCCCAAACTGGGGGTCAGGATGCCACCAAGGTCAGAGGATAAATCTAAGGTTTCGCAAGATGATGAACAAAACAGGAATGTGGAACAATCTGTAGAGTGATGCTTATTTTTAGACTTTTTCTAATATTTCTTATGAATTAGTTGGCTTTTAAAGGCCTCAAAGCATTTAAACCTGCACCAGTCGATTTCTGGCCACTAGAGGGCAGTGTTATTAAGTAGTTATGTGAACTTTTTATCATAGTTACACATCCAGCAAATATGGAGCAACATCAGCATTTATTTGGAGTCATGATTCTGGCCACCTGATGAATTTAAGTCCAATGTTATTATTATTATTAATATTATTTTTGTCTCCACCAACACCTAAGGAAATATTTGGCTTGTTAGCTGCTGAATGCTCGACAATATTGACCTGTCACTAACTTTGTATGTTATATCGCAAGTAAAAAAAACTGCATTCAACATTTTACTTAAGTAAAATTACAGACATTCACTTCATGTGAACGAGGTGAAACGTACAGCTGCCTTTGTGTAGCTGTGGACTAGAGCTTTGAGAGTTATTGTGGTATCTCAGCTGTATGGTCAATGATCTAAGCCAATGTTCTCACAATCTACTGGAGAATGTTTACGCAGGAAAGCAAACGGCATTAATCTTCAGCATGAGGAGAGCATGACACGCCCAGTATTTTCAATAGGTTCCTGTTTATAGATGGTTGTGTTCCTCTCCTCTTACTGCTTCTCTTCTCAGTTACTTTTTCATTTTCCTGAAATATATACCTCTCTCTCTCTCTCTTTCGCACACACACACTTGTAGTCACCAATTTACAGGGTCCATACATATTCTTACATTCATTTCCAGGAGACTTACCCTAACCTTAGTCAGAACTGCTACTTGCCTAACCATAACCCTTGCTCTAACCTTACACCTGTCATTTTTGTAAAAGTCAACCAATTAGTTGTGGGGCCCAGCCTCCGGTCCCTGCAAAGCAGTGTGCTCCAAGGGTTCCATCCCCACAAGTATATATAAACAAAGCCACACACACACGAATCTGAAGATCTGATAATCAGGGAATTGATCTTGGCTTTTAGCTGTAGGCTTTCTATTGGTGGGTTTTCCACAGCTAGTGTTCCTCAAGGAAGAACACAGTGGGTGTATAGACTCTGTGTATGTGTGTGTGTGTGTGTGTGTGTGTGTGTGTGTGTGTAAGTTCAGCAGAGCTTGGTCTGCTCAAGGGGAGAGATGGGGAGGGGGTGAGTGACTCAGCACGGTGATTCATTTGTAATTGGTGGCTGTGCTTCAAGAGCACACACACACACACATCTCTTAAGGGTGGGTGCCCTTGTTGGAGATGATGGGACTGATTGAGTGAGCCGGATCATTAAGAACTGCTGTCTGCTAAAGAGGAGGAGAAAGAAGGGGACAAAGAAGGAGAAACTGCAGCATGTGGGCAGAGGAAGATCAATTGAGCTAAACGGAGATGGACCAAATGAGGAGTCACTGCACTTAAGGATGCTGGAGACTGCAATTTATTAGGCCAGAGGAGCTTTGTGATATAAAAAGGGAAGATTTATCTTCTCCAATGACTTATGCAGACCTAAATACTGAGTGTGGATCTCTGAGAACATTATAATTTGATAAAGATGATTTGATGCTTTCAGTTGTCTAAGTGGCGCTGCAGAAAGACTTTTTAGGTTGAATCCGTCTCCACAGATGTTAGCTATATGTTTTCTTAGTAAATTGGTGGTTAACAGAAATAGTCTCGGGGGTTATATAGTCCACATTTCTGCAGGAAGCCAGTCAGCAGGCAGGAGCTCACTTTGCTCTGACTATGTAGCCACCCCACCTCTTTTCCCTGCAGGAAATCCAAGAGCCTTTCCAACAACACTGAGCTCAAGACTGTCAGCTGGTCATTGTCACCAGTGAGTTATGCAGACTGGCAGCTAAGACAGAGGAGCATTGCTTCAGCTGAAAAGTTATTACAGTACATGACACGAATTGTGCATGATAAGTGTAGTGCCCCTTTAATTTCCTCCATGAGATCAGTAGTTTATCTTATTTTGCAAACATTTCACCTTATCTTACTTCATCTTTAGTTCTCTATAATTTAGACAGTAACAGCTGTTTTTGTCCCAGACCCTTTCAGTTACAGCCTACACATGCCAGCATACTGTACTATCAGTCGTGGAAGAAGTACTCCGATTGTTTCCTCAAGTAAAAGCAGTAATACTATGACATTAAAGTACTCTTTTACAAGTAGAAATCCCACATTCATAATTGTATTTAAGTAGGCTACAGAAGCATCACAAGTACTCATTATGCAGAATGACTCCTTTTGAATTATTTGATTGTATTCAGTATGTTATATTATATAGGATTCAACTGGTGAAGTAGCATGTAAACATTTTACTCTTGTAATCAGTTATACTTTATATATCATCTATAACGCCAGGCTGCATTATATGATAAAAAGAAATGTAGTAAATTAGAAGTATAAAGTAACATCACCTACTCAAGTAGTACAAGTAGCCTACTTCAATATTTTACTTAAGAAGGCTACAGTAGTTGAGACCATTACCACTAGTACTTTGCAAAGAAAAGAGTATATTTATGACTTAATACTCTAAGTAGTACAGAAAAACCAGTAACATTGTGATGTTTCAGTCAAATCTCAATAATCCTATAATAGGTTATAGGCTATTATGGAAGGATTTCTAGGAGTGTTATGAGAAAAGTGAAGGTACAGGCCTATTTCACCAGTGAGGTTTTATATAATAATGAATTCTACCCAGAAATCCTTAAAACAAAGTCTCTAAGCCTCAAAGCTGCTTCAGTATTGAGCAATTTCATCTCTCATCTGTTGATGTCACTCTTGCTCCTCTGCCACTCGAGTCTCCTACCACACACACACACACACACACACACACACACACACACACACACACACACGCACACATACTCGCGCTTCAACCCCGGATGGATGACTTCACCGTTCTGCCTGGGTTTCCTTTATGATCCCGGGATCTCCCACTTCCCTCACCAGACATCAGCCAGCAACAGAGGCGAACACAGCTCCCTCTCTGACTCTCGCACTGTCTCTGCCTGCAGCCGCAACTCATCCAGAGACTCCAGAGAGACCGCAGCAGCATCTCAAACACCGGTCCCTTACAGAATTACACTCACAAAGGAACTGGCAGGACAACGGGCAGTGCAACTTGCACAAAAGGGGATCTACAGCTGTTTTGAGCATATAGCCAGGGGAGGAAGACATTTATCTACGTTTTTAACCCCACACTCTTGTGCCCTTCTGCGTCGTGCCACAATGTCCGAGGTGCTGCCATACAACGAGGGGAAAATGAGCGGCTATGGGGCAGACAGCGAGGTCAGTCAGATGTCCTTTAGCTGCGGACTACAGGACACAAGCGCCTTTTTTGCTGCGTCGCAGGCGAAAAGACCCCCAAAGCTGGGACAGATCGGCAGAGCCAAGCGAGGTAAAGGACGCCGAATAACACTCAGGGATGTTTATGGGATACAAAATGAACACAAACTAGGAAAATGAAGGCACGCAGTGTAT
This sequence comes from Monopterus albus, assembly GCF_001952655.1. Classification (NCBI taxonomy): domain Eukaryota; kingdom Metazoa; phylum Chordata; class Actinopteri; order Synbranchiformes; family Synbranchidae; genus Monopterus; species Monopterus albus. The sequence continues at coordinate 997,616 of NW_018127908.1, read as the reverse complement.
TTGGGGACTTACAGTGAGTAAATTGTGGTCCTCCGTAGTGACTTCACTGATTTTAATAGTAAAGCTAAATCATGTATTCTACTTCAGTTTATGGTATTGTCTTGAATTCTAAATATTCAATACAAATGTGATAATGCACCACAGGATAAATAGACGTGTCTATTACAAGGTCAGTGGTTGTCGACAACATTCAGATTGTTTACATACATGCACCAGAAATGGTGCAACATGGGGTGTGATCACCCCATGTTGCACCCATCAAATTCCAAGGTTACATAGAAAGGATGAACGCCTGGCTTGTTACCATTAACGGGAATGAGTTGCTGTCACAATGTATGCGTATGAGGTTGCGGGTTTATTTATGCACCTGCAACCGCACTACAGTCACAGCTTGTCCCACTTGGTTAGTCAGTGTGCTATAGGCCTCCTTTATAAGACACTGACATTATAGTGAAAGAAATCGAGAGCTATACCAAATGCATCCCTATAAGAATATTATAGGCATCTCATCATGTGTCCCAGCAGTCCCATTGAACAGCTTGTTTCCCTTTTGTCTCCACAGTGGTCATCGAGGACGACCGAATAGACGAGGTCCTCAAGGGGATGACAGACAAGTCTTCGCCCGGCGTTTAAACGCGAAGGATGCCTTGCAGACTTTTTCATTTTGATCACCGATTTGAAGAAGCACTTGTCGGCTGTGCATGTTCGAGGACTGCAGGAGAAAACGACGGCACGAAGCGAGGATGGGATGACGAAAGGAAACCAAAAAGGGGGCAAAAGAAGGGGAAACTGAGAAAGGAAGAGAAACGAGGAAGAGAGGAAACAAGAGAGAAGGAGAAGGAGAGATAGACTCTGGAAAAAACCAAGATTTATCAAGGGATTGCTGGCAATTCTCCAAACGAATCCCGATTTTAACTACTGCTGTGCAGCACGATGTTGAGATGGCGGACAATGCTCTGTATCTCAACCTCTGCTGACTTTAGTGATGGATGAACTTGTCATTACTTCAAAACCATCTCCTTTTCCTTTCCAAAAGCGCTGTAAGCAACAAAATACTGCAACTGGAGGCTGAGGCTAAATCCCAGCCCTGTTTCAGTGAGTTGTACAGTAGGTAGGTAGGTATGTAGGTATCCCCCCCCCCCGGGCCCATTGCTTTAAAGGGCAACCCTTTTGTTTTAAAAAAGCAAACAGACCAACCAAACTCTCCAGTCTACTAAATACAAGAGACCCATTGTATGTAAACACGTATATACCGAGGATGGTGCAATGTTGATATTTTCTGTAGTAGAAGCCCGTTTGTTTTTGACCCTTAAAAAACAATAGGCCACAGATTAAAGCCGAACTACATTCTTCTCCTTGTTTACCCATCAGTTGGTTAAAGGTGCAGCCTGGCCCCTTCATGTAGCCGATTTTCACCTGCACATATCCTTTTCCCCCCTTCCATATTCTTCCTGGGTTTTTTTAATTTAGTGGGGTTTTTTTCTATTTGTTTTGCATTTTCCAATTCAGATATCTACAGAGGCCAGCAGAGATGTGGGGATTATAACAAATGTTTAAAATAACTGTCATAAAATTGATGGGAAAAATGTGGTTTCTATAATTTGGTTACTTTCATTTTGAAATTATTTGTGTTTTGTCTTCTATAAATTAAAAGTTTTTCTCCATCTATTTGCATGAACTTTCACTCCGGTGCCAACATAGGTGCCACCACTCTTTACCCTGGCACGCTTCTTTTTAACAAAAGTCATATTTGTATTTTTATATCTAAATATTTGTTATTTAAATGATATGCTAGTCTATCGTCTTACAATTCAACAACAAAAATATTTCTACTTCAGAGAGGATATACAGAATGAGACTTGGTTTCATAGCGGTGAATCTAGTTTTCACGGATTCGTCTCATTCTAAATCAGAGATCAGACATTTTTTAAAGACTAACTGAATGTGTCTGGGGTTTTTGCACACACATCAATGTTACACTATTATTAAGAAATCGTATACTGTGACTTGAGCTTCGTTGATGAATTTGTTAGAAAATGGCAGTTTTAGAGTCTATTGCACTGTTTACGAGTATCCTCAGATAACACGTTGTTATTTGACTGATTTTGGACATTGCAGTTTTCATTTTTTTATTTGGTTTATTTTGTACCATTACTTTAAAGAAACTGGATATGGTTTGTTGTGCATGAAACCTTAATATTTTCAATAATGAAACTGAATTATGAAGCAAAAAAAAAGCAACAAAAATGTCATGACATTCTAAGAATGAGTCATTGTATATTATGATGCCATTTTCACTGTATTTGGTGAATTAATAAATGGTGAAAGAAAATGTTCATGACAGCCTGTGGTATGGCTTTTTCTTTTTTTTTTTTTTTACAAAGAAGAGTATTTATGGCTGGTTGTTTGTTTCAAAAGAAGATAAAACAAAACAGAACATATCACCTTGCTACATTAAGCACTAAGATAAACTAAAGATCTTTTATGGAAACAAAACATATTTGCACATTTGGAAAGTAGAAAGCCTCCTACCTACAGCATTTCTGTGCAGCTTTATACATCAGTGAAGGGCTGTACTAGACCTCCATAGCAGGCATCTCAATGACAGTAAATATTGATCCTTAATTAAAGAGTGGGGAAGAAATATTGATCCATCTGTTAAGCCCTTAAACAGCTCTGTGCTAGCCTAAACTAGTGAATTCATTAAACCACAGACCCTCAGGGACCCACAACTGGCCAAACAATCATCTACCAGTCTGATTGTACAGTGTCCTCATACAGTAGCTCTCACACCCAGTCTACAGTAGCCGTGAAAATGCTTGCTTGTGGGTTTTTTTTTTAGTGTTTCCAATCTGAATCACCACAGTCCTATCAGTAAGTGAAACCCCTCTTCACTGTACTGTGCCACATGTTTTCATAAACTTGCTCAATAGCAGTACATTTCTGGCTTATATAAGTAAATCCACAAAAGACATTGTGATATTTGTTGAAGCTTGTTGTCTTTTCTCCAATCAAGTTTGCATTCATATAAAAACTATTTAGAGTGGCAGAAACGGGACATTTCAACCATTTCCCTATTATACTTAGCTTTATGCTGGTTAGTTTCCACTGGCTCTCACTTGTAAAGATTTGTATAAACCTTCTACAAGTGTTTTAGCTTGGTCAGAAACCTACTATCCATCAATCCTTCCATTACCTACACTATATTTCTTATACTGTCGAAGGTCATGGGGCTGCTGGTATCAATCCCAGTTGACAATGGGCAAGAAGCCTGCTCACCAATCCATCACAGGGGTGTCACCAGTCATACCCACACATACAGCAATTTGGAGTCACCAAACCACCCAACCTTTGGACTGTGGCAGGAAACTGGAGAACCCAGAAGAAACCCACAGAGGAACAGGGACAACATACAGACTCCACACAAAAAGGCACCAGTCAGCTGCAAGGTTTGAACCTGGAGCCTTCTTGCTGCTTGTGAGGTGACGGTGCTAACCACTGCACCACCGCTACCCACTACTAACTATGCAGACTAAAATAGTTAGTAATTTTCTGTGTCAAGTGCTGGGGAGCAGTGAACTACAGGTAATTAAACCAGTAATTTAATTACATTTTGCAGTAGCTTGCCTGTAGTTCAACTACTTTCATATCTGCATAACAATTCAAGTAGTGAAATTACTTATTAGATTTTTTTTGTGTAGTTATTAACTACTGAAACTACAACCTCTTGTGCTGTAAAAGGCAAGGAATGGTTTTTTATTTTTATTTTACCATGCTTCATGTGAGCAGCTCTTCAGTTTTAGGCACGGACATTTTCTGTGCCAAATGGACCCATTTGCTGGAAAAGAAATTGGAGAGACTACTCATGTTGTAAAACAAGAGATTCTGAACTGACAAGTACAAAGACAGGCCCGTCAGACCAGTCTTCAAGCTGTTCACAATGTATAAAAAGGTGCAACTTGTACATGTCAGATTTTACAGAACTGACAAGACAACAGGCCAATTTTTTAGACCAGTGCCTTTGCTGTAGTTCAACTTCTTCCAGTGTAGCTTCCCCATCAGTGTCGATGACAAGAGATATACTAAGTAACAGCATCACAGCCAAAAATCCAATTTGTGTGTTTATTTTCTTCCTAAACAGAAGTACTTTGATGCATTTTTTAAATCCAGTCATGCTATTTGTTAGTACCCAAGGTTGTGAATCTGTTTTATTACATCAGAAGATCTGTGAAATGAGGACAAACTGTCAGGTGGGAGAAAAGGTGACAAATTCTGGACTACACTGTTTGCCAACAGTGTCAGTCAGGAAATTGTGTCAGCTGATATCACTCATCTTCTATCCGTGGTACACAGACCTGCACGGCACAGATAGCAACTCAGTAAAAATGAATTTCCTTGTAATCACACTTTTCCTGGACATTGTACTACAGATATGAGTCTAATTTGTTTAATGTTTGGGGAAACGTATACACTATCAAACCACATCTGTAAAAAGCTACATGTTCTGACAACAATACATGAAAATTGCTCCTTATATTATCCAGAATGGCACTTCAATAACAACAGTACATTAACAAAGTGAGATCACTGGCTGTCCTGACACATCAGCACTGCACTGAACACAGTGCTATCGATCATGTCGTTGTGGATGTCGTTCCTGTGTCTGTCTCAGGCCATGGACAGTTATACCTCTCACAGTAACAGGCAGCCCCGGCAGGCCGGAAACAGGCCTACATATTTGGTCAGATATTGAACTGTGTCTGCCCTGCTACACGCCTCTCTCCCTGACTGTGGACATGGGATTTCATTAAAGTCCTACTACTAGTAGTGCTGCAATAAGGTTCTTACACCAGTGTTAGTTTGTTTGTTTGTGTACAGGCAGTTATGCTAAGCTAAACAGCTACTTCAGAACACCAATTAGCATGTTTCCAGAAATGTTAAAATCTTTTGGTAATTCCGGTCAAAAATGTTTGTTATGAAGCGATGAGGAGAATTAACTACACTGACTACAGATGAATGTCAAATTGCAAGAAAAAACATCATAGTTTTTTGGTAAAGTGTTGGACCCATCTCTCCACAATCTCCCAGAGGTGTTCAGACTCTGTACAGAGGAACCTGAATCTGTTATGTTGTCCATTCATTTATTCAGGTTTTTCCCTTCAACTATTATATCAGCCTTTGGCTACAGACAATATTTTTAGAGATGCTGTACAATCATTGTTGGTTATGGTCTTTTAATAGACTTTGAAGATAATAAAAAAGATAAAACACTCTTTTTTTAATCTGTAAGGTATGACTGGAGCATGTCATCAACAAGTAATGAGCTAACTCACTCTGATAAGAAATCCAGTCAGCATTTTGCAGCACTGAGGGCCAGAGGTTAATTGCCTAATAGCTGGAGCGGTAGACATTACCCTAGGTCATTGTGACTGACCTTGCAGATGGGCTGGGAGTGCAGGCTATGTTAGAGTGAGCACAGGCATATTGTAGATGCCTCCCAGGTGCACATCGCTGTGTAACCACACACAGAAACATTACAAACATGCAGATGTCCATGTGTGCAAAACAAATCAAATGCAAACGTGAAATGGCAGACCACTGTAAATGATAAGTGCCATACACACACACACACACACACACACATAAGAGGTCTAGATTCAAACTGAGTATGTGCAGCGAGGACAGAGCGCTTTGATCTGATTCCGCTTCTGGCCCATCCTGAGTGGACACCCATTAATATTCCTGCTCCTGTTACATAAGCCTGCCATACAGTATATTATGCCATTATGCTGTCCCAAAGGAGATATGCAGTGCCACTGAAAGCCACAGCAGTGCTTTCTTTTAGTCCACAGTGTATCTAACGCAGATCGTTTCCACTGACAAGAAAAACTGGTGATTCCTCCCTTCCACACTGATCTACAGCAACTGGTTAAACAGGCTGGAGGTTAAAGGACAGTTCCAGTTTATGACAACTTAGGTCTTATTTTCACAGTACTGGCCATCATTACTATCTGTTGCAATAACATTGTACTCTGGGGATACAGCGGTATTTGCTACAATGAAGCCTGACAGGGTAAGAAAGATCAAGATATTTTACTGAGCAGTATACAGATTCAAATTTAACTTGTATTGAAGGGGTGATTTCATTTTATTTTCTTGACTATCCACAGTATCATATTTTGGATGGAGATTGGCTTGATACAGGCCCTTAGTTTGCTTATATTCTCATAGTTTTACAATAGAATTTTTTTCCTTATAAATTGTAAATAAATACAGGGAAGTTGGCAGGTTGCTGAACAAGCTTCATCATGTTTTTCTCTTTGCTGCAGAAAAAAGTCCAGAGATGTTTGGTTAAAGCATGTGGTAGACCTTCTGACTTGCATGTGACCTAACATAACGCCCACACACCAAAGCACTCAGGGCCAATCAATGCAGACACACAGGGCTGGGTAGTGGTGGTGGTGAGAAGAAGAGCAACTGAGAGAGTAAAAGGGAGACAGAAAGACAAGTGAAAGATAGACAGAGAGGGAGAGAGATAAAGGCACCGAGCATGCAGTAGATTTGTGTTGTTGCTGCCCTTGGGCAATAGAGCACTGAGGGCAATTTGCAGCAGGAGAGAAAATTTACAAGTACACAACACTATATTAAATCATAGTCTCAGACACCTGGATAAGAGATGGTGATGAGCTGAAGAAACAAAACGCTGTACAAAAGATAGGACTTTCAGCAAAATGATGACTTAACCTGTCCTTCATGAGGCCTGTACCCAGTTCCGTGGTTATATAACTCCAGTCACCTTAAGGAACATTTTGGGACAATATACAATATATACAAAGGAGAAGTTTAACACTAAGCTAAAGTCAAACAAAACAGGAAAAGAAGAGCAGACGAAGGATGGAGGGTCAACCCCCTCTGAGATCTGAATCCATCAACTGTTTGTCCCATTGCTACAGTGTGGATGCTCAACCTTCTTTCCTTTAAATTGATGACATCCAAACATGTCAGCTTCATGTCTTAAGTGGACTCGGGCAAGTTCCTCATCTCAAAAGTCTTACCTGATGTAATGTTAAAGGTGAAAACCAACAGTTTGAAAATATAAAAAAGTGTGCAAGCTAAGCCAGACTAAAAAATATAAAGTAAAGAGATCCTATGATTTGCCTGATCATACTCACAATATTATGACTGTAGCTGTATATGCCTGCATTACTAGAACAATTATATAACTTTCTGCTTCTTTATTTCCCCCATCTTCTTGTGAGACATGTAGCTTTGTTCTCAGTCATTTAGCACGACGACATGCAGGCAGCCAGTGAGTGTATATTTAAGATCCCTTCTCATTTTTAAATGAGCCAGCTTGAAGTATTAAAAAAAAAAAAATCAGCAGGCGACTGTTTTCAAACAACTCATGGTGTCAATCTTCAGCCTAATTAGCTGGCTAGCTACAGCTGATAAAATGTGCAGACACAGACTAGACTGCTGTTGTCTGAAATCAAGGTTTTTTCAAAGTTCTATATGGGATTTGAGCACAAACTGTACATAAAGATGGATGACATGACAGTGAACCTTCCACAAGTCGATCGCCCCCTGCTGGCTGGTTGCAGTATAGGTCATAAACCCCTACCCCCTCTATGTTAGCTAAAGAGACGAGTCAAACCAAAAATTCAAAATACAAATCAAAAGTAATTTCTCTCATTTTCAGAAGATATCATCACACTGATGTGTGTACAAGTGGTCATTTTTGGAATAAGATTGTTTTAAATAGGTTGTGTGATGATATAAAAGGGGGTGTATTTCAGATGTCTGACAGCTTTGATTTGTGGCCTAACCCCATGGCTCCATCTCTGGCCGCTACTGCACAGCATCTGGTTGCAAAATCCATCACAAAAGAAAGATGGCCATCCCTGTATTTGAGATTTTTTGACTTCACTTTTGAATAGTGGCAAGAAGTGGCGATGTGTCATCCATTTTTATAGTCAGTCTGTGGTTTTGAGTCATAGCTGGCTCCATCATCATAGTAAACTGCATGTGTGTCATACGATGACCACAGATGTCTTACAAAGACCTGGATACCAGACTCACACTGCTTTGTGCCATGACTTTGTACAAACAGTTTATTTAGCTTCCAAGTTTATTTCCATGTTATGCAGCACACTGCACATGCATCTGTGGGGAAATGCGTTTTGCATAACAAAAGGTGGCCACGGGAAAAACTAGCAGCAAGACTGAGTAGCAGAGAGCTACCTCTCTTAATCTGTCCACGACGAAAACTAAACGTTGCCAGACCTGCAACAGTGACTCAGGAGGGCCGAGGCTTAACCAACAGTCAGTTCCATCTGCTGAAGAAAATTGTGTGATACAATCTTAACTTCCAGAAAAGCTACTAAACAGACCTTGTGGTGAGACTGTTTAGTCAACATCAAAGTTGAAGCGAAACAAACTACCACGTTACACCAGCAGAAAAATCATGGAAAGAAAGACAAGCCATTTGAAAAATCACACACCCTTTTCTTCCAAGACTTAAAAATAGGCAGTAATTAGATCTCAGTGGAGAATTAAAAATAAATGGTTTCTGCTTTATTAATGTGGTCCCCCTCTCCAGTCACCAGCCACCCTGCCTGTCTGCAGGCCTGCCTCTCTCTCCCCTTTCTGGTCTATATTTAAGCAGCACAGAGCACAGGACCCGAGACTCATCTCATGTTTCCTCAACAAACAACACGCAGGGTGAGCTACTACTTGTATGTGCGTGTGTACACTAGTGCCAGTGTCCTTAACAGGTGTGCCAGAGCCTGTGTTATCTCCATTAGCAGCTTTTGTCTGGAATCTAAAGCAGACATGGGACAAATGCAAACAACCCCAACAGAAGGGGAGACTCTGACATATTAACAGAAATTAGCACAGACTTTACATGCAGGCCAGTGCTGCTGTTATGTACTTTGTCTAGACAAGCCCATATGTCTTGCAAATTGCGTAATACAGACAGGTTTGTAGTGCCTTGCAGAATGGGGCACTGTTAAATCTTTCTGATATACTGGCAAACAGAACAGCTAAGGACACTGCAATGTAACATTGGCTTATGACTGATAAAAAATTCTATTATGTACTGCACTAGAACAGAGGATGATAGTAGCACAGACAAAAAAGTATGACAGAGAGAAGAGGAGCCATAATGAGTCATAGCCGACGTGGCTAGAAATCATTCAAAAGCAATCACAATTAAAGTGACTGTAAGGAGATGGCCAAAGGCACGTTTCTGTGGTGTTGTGTCCCAGTACCTGATTGCTTTGCATCTGTGAGCTCCACATCTGATCATTCACTGCAAACTTTGAATCTGAGGGATCCAATAACCAATAGGAACACCCTGTATATAAGGAGACTTAAAGCAAAGATTTAACACATTGTCTGATAAATCAAGTGAAAATGAGGCAGGACGTGACTGGTTCCCCAGTTGTAATACAGGCTGTTTTCATGCATCTGCGCTGGCGATAGCTGCAGCCAGAGGCATTATGATTCTGAGTTGTCCATCCGTCCGTCTGTCAGTCCAATCTTGTGAACACAATATGTCAGTAACACCCTGAGGGAATTTCTTCAAATTTGGCACAAATGTCCAAGGGGACTTAATGATGAACCGATTAGATTTTGGTGGTCAGTGGTCAAAGTATCCAATGTGACCTCGTGTCTGTTCATTCCCATGAATTCAGCAACCGCAAAGCAGTAAATCTAGTTTATTGGTAACTTCGGTCTTTTGTCTTCCAAAGGCAGAGGGCATTTCTTTATGTAGATACTGTATAGTAAATGGTGCAAACACTTTCTTTTCTTCCTGTTTGTTTTGAGCTTCCAATCAAGTATCTTGATCTTTAAATGCATTTAAATAATTTGTGCAGTAACAGCCAACTTTCATATTTGTCTTATAATAATACTTTCTAGATGAAATTTATAGATATATTTTAGTTTCTTTACACTATATCTCTACCATGATAGAAAATTACACATAATGTGACTTACTGTAAGATTTTATTTGAATAGGACCCCTAGTGATGTTAATTGGTATAAATCCAGAATGAAACTATTAAAAATACACAGTACACAGCAGTTCATTCTTGCAAAAGTTACACAATCATGGTAAGGTAACAGAGGACATTTCTGTTGTGTTTGTGAGGGTGGAGAGGTTTGAGTTTTTGAGGTCTAAGAGATAATGTATTCCTAAGAATAGAAAACCCAGTCACATACATTACAAGTCAATATTAGATAGGAAGTCTTCCTTATCCTCATTTTGTGCTGTGGCGATGCCGGTAAGTGGAGCTTTGGTGTCCTTCAGTAGCTTTTTCTCCAGAGCTGCATCTTCTGGACTAAGCTCCTCTCCTTTGGTCATTACATAGACAAAATATTGAAAGCCTTCACCATAAGTGTGATGTTTGACTGACCAGTTGTACTCTGTGCGAGCATAAAGGCGTTTCCTGAAGAAGGGCTGGGCAAAGGTAATGGAGACAAACCGTCCTCCAGGCTTCAAGCACCGACTAATCTGGGAGAACAACAAAAAGGAGGAGAGAAAAGAGTATTAGGACACATTACAATCACACTACATTACCACCAAGACACACATCATTATTAATCTCACCACCACTATCATCACCAGCAATCTCCTCTGCCACATGAGCAGCCAGATGTTTAATTATTTGAGACTGATAAGATAATTCATATGTTTGACAGCTGGATATGAAAAGCTGAAAATGCTTCAGCAGCAAACATTTAAGATATTATATAACCAACAATCAACTGTGTGTTTAAAGGGAAGCTACAGTTTATTTCAACTATACCAATGTCATAGATACTTCTGTACATCTGACAAATATCAAATTCCCTGAAATCTGCTTCTCTCAAAAGAGACATGTGCACTATAAGCCAGAGCAAACATTAAGTCCTGGGCTTTTCCGTCCACAGTGCAGGCTGCTTAGCTGTGCAGCCTGATAACATGGTGTGACAGCATGAAAACTGCGAGGGTCCCTCACTATGAATAACTGTTGCTCTGGCTCTATCACCACTCCAGTGTGTTTAACCTTCGTGTGAAATACACATGTGCATCACGGGTGGACAGCAAACAAGATGCATACAGAATATGAAAACCGACACAAACCCGAGTGTGCAGAGACGCATTTAGTTTGACTTTGGCAGGGAGTTACTCCAGAGACAGAAGCGTGTGTGTGTGGGAGTGAAGGGACACAATCTGCAGAACACTGAGTGGTGATAAAAACTTTTTGTTTGATATAACAAACATGTCAACAGAGCCAACATGTTGTAATACATTGCCACAGAATCATCATAGGCGTGCAGCAGAGTATTACGACACCTCTGCATACTCTTGTACAACCATGGAACATTTAAAACCATTTAAAATGTTAAGAAAAACTGAATTACAACAACATAAAAAATAATTAAATAAAAATGAACTTAAATAAGGCTAAACAAAACTCAACAAGACTACTGTTCCAAGGGTTCAGAGCTAATTCTTTCACCTTGTAATGAGCTAATTCATGAAGCCCTCTGTCATGTGTTATGTAAACACCACAATATATGGATGTGTAGTGAGAAACTGCATGGTCTCTGGGGATAGTTCCATGCCTGTGCTTTGCAAGCAGAGGAGCCGGTGTTGAGTTCATGTGACTGCCATGAAAGCTGGGATGCTAATGTTATGCACGCTGCCAGGATGGAGTTGTTGTGGCCTGTGCAGTAAGCTGTGGTGGAGCACGGTGGCTCCCACTCTGTCCTGGGGTCACTGGAGAGAAGAGTCACGCTAAGACAAGCACGTGTATCCTGCTCATTTCACGTGACTGATCTCTACCAGCAAGCAGCCCAAACCATGAATTATTCACTCTCTACTGTGACATGGAGGAAAAGCAAAAGGAAAAGATGAAAATGGGATACAATGGTTGATATAATGCAGAGAAATGGGTGTTTTTTTTTTTTCAAACTCTTGCTATTACTTTCCAAGGTGGTCCACAATTTTCAACCAAAAACATCCCCATACCATATACACAAAATCAACCAATCCCCTCATCTACATGTCTCTGGACAAATATTTGGTAAAAATTCACATTTAGTGAGGAGAAATGTAAAGACCAAAACTGTGACACATCAGAGCAAATGTTGGTTGATCATGAATTTTGTTAGCAAATCGGCACTTTTAATAGAACAAGACAGCTAACAGGCAAAAATGTCCCCGCAATGAAGACTTAGAGTCCAGTACAAAGGCACGGATGTCTTTAGTCTAGCTCACACTTATGGTCAAATGACAGAAGCAGAAGTAAAATGCTAGTAAAAAAATATATCCACAAACATGGTTGTTAATTCTTGTGCTATGAGCTTTTTTTTTGTGTTAGTAGTGGAAATATAATAACATAAATAAACCATCAAATGGTAAAAGTGTGGGCACATCTTTTCCTTTTTTTTTTAAAAACATGATTTCTGAGAGGACCATACACTATCTCTTGTCAGATTACTTCAAGTAAACTAAAGTCAATGTAGAGTACAGGCCCCCAGAGGTTTCAGAGAATGAGTAAACAGAAGTGGGAGTTCTGACTTCACCCCTTCAACTCATGACACAGATGTATGGGGGCACACTCCGCATCCGAGCAGTGTAACTCCAGAGGCTTTTGTCACAGGTGACTGGAGGACTGACGTCAGCGTAACCCAAGACCACACTGAACTATAGCAAACAAGTCAGCTATAACCACGACTGCCTGACAGCTAGATCAGCAGTTGGAGGACTGCTTGAACAGTAATTACAGCGATATTTTGGACTATTTCACACAAACTCACTCGCAGTCACACATCAGCCCACTTTATGTGTTTGCAGGATACATTGCTGACCCAGATTCACAAGCTCAGCATGGCAGTGAATGTATGTATTTATGAGGAGGAGGATGCATTGAATGTGATGAATCTTTATGATATCAGCTCACACACTGCAAGAGCAGCTCTGGCATTAAATCATCCATCCACATGTCAGGGTCTTGGTATTATGATGATACAGAATCAGCATTGCCAAGTCTGTTCAGATATAACATTGTGCTCCAGATGCTACAGACAAACAAGTGTTTTACTGACAGGAAAGATACAAGGTCGCTTTCCAGGACAGGCAGATAAGCTGTAGTGTAAAGTGTTGAATTCAGAGTGTCTCATGCAAAGTAACAGGTGGATGGAGACTACGCCCAAACATGGGAGTCATGGAAAAAGCCTCCCAGAACACCAAGTCAATCCACTGGCACACAGGCTGTGTGGACCACAGGTCTTCTCCAAGAGGCCAGAGCAAACTGCTCTGCTAGTGCTCATCTTCACACACATATTTTGCCTCATCAAGGAGGGGGACGAGTCAGGTTACAGAAGCTTGGTGAACGACATTCTTGTTTATGGACAGGAGAATGACCTCATCCTCAACATAAATAAGACAAAAGAAATAATAGTAGACTTCAGGAAGAACCCCTCCCCTCTGCTGCCGCTGACCATCAAAGGGACTGAGGTGGAGAGGGCTGACAGCCACAAGTTCCTGGGCCGGCAGGTGACATCTGACCTGAGCTGGTCACTGAGCACAGCTGCCAGTGAAGAAAGCCCAGCAGTGGCTATACTTCATCAGGCAGCTCAGGAAAGCTGATCTGAACTGTCGCCCTCTCACCCAGGCTTATAGAAGAGAGAAGCAACACGTGGACAGAGAGAAGAAAGTGGATCAGAAGAAGCCATGAGAAAGATCAGGTAAGTGGTGCAAAGAGAAGAGGAGGTGAGTGGGGTGAAGATGGGGAGGGAAAATGAGAGGAGAGTACATGGCAACAAGAGCAGAGATGGAGAGCCGCAGTAAGGCTGATGGCAAATACGAAAATGTGAGAAATGTGAGAATATATGTGCAATATCCCCTTACTAGACATGCGCAATAATAATACAAAAATGTTCCACAAGGCATTTTTGTAAGAGCATCTCATTAACACTGTGGTGGGACCTGAATTATAGCAGGACATTCTCTACCAAGCAATGGAAGCAATCTTGAATATAAACTGTGTTTCATTATATTAGAACCCCTCACTACCTCTCCAAGTGTAATGACATATCCAATTCCACCATGTGAATTACTAAGTGCAATGTTTGAAGTTCACTGGAGAAAATACTATTACCCTATTTTTGTGTATTGTGGATTTAATGCTTTGTTGTCTTTATGTAACTTTTTTTATTTTAAGACTAAGTGTTCTTTCTGGCTTTTGACTCCTTACCCGACTCCAAAGGAGAGCTGCACAAGAATTCCTATATGCCTAGACTGTCTGTTTATGCATAAATGGCAAATAAAAAATCTTGAATCCTTGAATACACACTCCACACTCATAACATGGAATCCTTGAATACACACTCCACACTCACAACATGCTCTGCTCAGACACACACACACACAAGCGTAGCATTGTGACCTTTCCTTGATTATTCAGTGCGATTCTGGAGGCTTGTGTGTAAGTGGCCTGACCTGTCTTGAGTGCATTGTAACAAAGAGGATAACCTGAGATCCAGAGATGAGATTCTCATGAGAAATCCCAGGTAATTCCACTGAATTTTATCAATTTTATCATGTGACCGGTGTGAAGCTGGAAGAATACAAACATCTGATGGTGAAGAATCGTTTATAATGAACACACCAACAAAAATGTCTAAATGGAGACACATTGCAGTTCCAGAACTTCTTTTATTAAGAGCCAACGCAGAAATAATCATTCCCCCCTTGCATAAACCAAACGGAGTACAGTGTTTGGGTCTGACAGGGGACTGCCTCCTGTTGCGTGCTACATGTGTGAACAGGCAACTCTGGACAATGTGCAGGCTTGATTCTGGAGACATTGTCCAGAGTTCATATGTGAAAATGGCTTTACAGTGCATTGTTGCATTAGCATGCAGCAGTCATGGAAGAGCCTAGTTAACCAAGTCATAACTGCTTTGTTGCTCAATTAGAATAGTGATATTTTTTTCCAAAATGATGTTTCTTATCGTTAGAGTCTGCGCTCACTAATGAAAAACTTGCAGTCTTCAGCTTTTAACAGTAATTGGCTCCTTTTGCCTCCTGATGACAGCCTGCACAGCTCCTGGCCTTGACAGACAGTACAATGTGGTTAATAATGTTAAGAGCTCAAAACATTACTCAACTGACACCACTGGCCCAGATAACAAATGCAATATCTACAATGTGTGCATCATTCCCCTTGGTCCTAATTTATATAAAGATAATACATGCAGATTTTATCCTTATTTGGGATTCATACAATTTAATGGTTTATAATCAGGCAATAGACAAGACTGAGACACTGCCACCCAGGCAGCTGATGCTACATTGCTTCTGACTGAAGGAAGTGTTGACAGGCTCTTTCCTCTAAACATGACTGATGTGGCAGCAAGAAATTCCAGTAGAGTAGTTGTAAGAAGATGAAGGAGGTACTGGCAAGAATTACTAAGGATTAGCACTTCAGGAACGATCGACTCAGGCTGCGCTTATTTCTTATGTGTATCAATAGCAGAAAGAGGAGAGCAAACTTGACTTCTTGTATCCTAACTTCAAGAATAAATTAGTTGAAGTTGTTCTGTTTTCTTTTTCTTTTTTTTTATGGAAACTGGCCTGCCTACATCTGCAGCAGTTCTGTTCACAAGGTTTTCTATTTCTCTCTACAGTCACCCAGTGAAAATTACAGTAAATTAGTGTTGCTGTTAAAACACACTATATCTATTTATCCACACACTATTTATCCATAAGCAAAACTAGGACTCACATGGCAAAATAACATAATGTGCGGGGACAGATGGATGCTGGGTGTGACGACCATAAAGGTAGGAAATGACAGCATAGTGTCTGATAAGAAGCTCAAGAGAAAACATTATGAGCTTTACTGATTGCTGCTGTCCTGAGTACAAGACACGTCCTACTGTGCTTATTTTTAATTCATACTTGTTTACAGAGCAGGTATTTATTAGTTTTTTACTATTAGGATCAGACTTTTCTTGTAATGCTGACAAATTATGTAGTGTAAAAAGGGAGAGGGAGAGAGAGGGACAAGGTCAGAGCATCAGAACCAACATTCCTGAATAATCTCCTCAGAGCCACCTTGGAAATATCGAGGTGACACCGGTGCCAATACTGTGTCAAATAACATCTCAGTTCTACAGTTCCAGTTTAGTGGCTTCCCTGTGCTACTGGCCCAGTGAACGGACCGGACCGTGTTCCCTGTCCCGCAGGAGACCCCATCAGCAGCCAGACACACTGGCCCATTTTCTTTCTTTATGTACTTCTCCTGCTGTGTGGCCCGCCTGCTCTAGTTGCTGCCAAACCCTTGATCTCTGGCTTGTCATTAAAAAGGACAGAAATACACTTTATTGAAGCAGTTGTTTCTGTTTTGGCTCTGTTGATGCACTATTGATTGACCGTTTCAACTCTGTCCAAGCAGTGAAATATTCAGTTAAAATGTAATTAGCTGTTATGTAAGATTTAAGCTGCAAGTGTTTCCAAATAGAGAATGGCTACAATAAACTAATTACCCAGCCATTGCTGATGCAAGTCTACCCACAAGAACTTAATGGATAATTACATATAAGTGCAAGTGAGGGCTTGATAAGTATAATAAGTGTTTTGGGCTTTAAAGGTGGCATTAGATATAGAGACTACGAAAACAGTGGTGCAGAGACAGTGGAGGAGAGCAAGCCAAAAACAAAAAAACCCTCCCTTCTTACTCCGCCTGCCTCTACGCCAACCATTTCACTGTAGCAGCTGCTCACGTTTTGCTCTAGTTTCTCTGTGGCTCATTTTGCTTTGAGTTTCATGCTTTTTTCTTACTGTTCTGAAAGGCAGATGAGTTTATTAATTACACATTCACTGACTCTGTGCCTTCTCATCTAGTGCAAACTTCTTCAACAAGTCTGCAATCATGTTTTCATAATACTGCACCAAGAATAGCAGGCAGTGGTTAATTAATTTAGCGCCTCTGATTGTGGTGATATGCCACTTGTGTGTCTATGACTGCTATACAGTAGTGACCAGGCATGGATGAGGCGAGGTCTTTATAAAATTAAACAAAGCAAATGTTCATGCTGAGGAGTATAGACATTAAATGCTGAGAGCATGACAGTGGGCGGGTGCGGGTGTCTGAAGTGTGTCTCTGCCTTTCTCCTGGGGCGTGAAAAGTAGTTTGGTAATTAAAGCAAACCTCTCTCTGTTCCCCAATGGAAAGAGAAGGTGGAATTGGTGAGGAGGCAGTGAGAGAGATGCATAAGAACGCAGAGGTAAAAGCAAGAGAGGGTTATTTTTGATGAACAAGGAAGAAAGGGAGGTTTTAATTTTAGCTCAGTGTGCCAGTTTGCCAAGAGGGGAGAGGGTGGCAGCTAAATGCAAAGATGCACAATTCGGGCGTGAGGGGTGGGGGGGTTGTTTACACAGTCAGTGGGCGTACAACACACACACTGGCATTACATCTCAGTATGGACATGCAGTTGAAATTTAGCCCGAAGACAAGTTTTTCTCATTTTAAGGAAAATGACCGCATCTAAGCGTTCAGCTTTGTAACTGCATCAGCAGTAACAAAGTTCAGAGCTGCATTTACTGTCAAAAATAGTAAGTCCTTGCCTTTACTGAGCTTGTGCATTCCCCTAAAGTCAACCCACTAATTAGGCTGCTGAGAAATACTTTATGACACACAATCGTGCTCATCGGCTGAGTGAAAAAGCCTCAAATCTCCGAGAAATGTTGATTTCCTCTGTAAACATTGTTTACTTTACTGTTTGAGCTTTTTTCCTTCATATCAGTGAAGGAAAAAAGCTTATCCGAACTTTCTGGTATTCTCTTTTAAAGGCGTGAGTTTTACTGCCTCGTGTTTTTCCTTGGTCCTGTTCTGACCTACATACAGTACTGTGACCAGCACTAA
Organism: Monopterus albus; assembly: GCF_001952655.1. Lineage (NCBI taxonomy): Eukaryota > Metazoa > Chordata > Actinopteri > Synbranchiformes > Synbranchidae > Monopterus > Monopterus albus. Next base: position 979,689 of record NW_018127908.1, on the reverse strand, counting down.
ACTTTTATTGCCATGGCAACACGAGGTGTGAAAGAGGGATGTGCCTGCTCGAAAGGCAGGATGTTGTTGTCTTCCTACGAGTAGCTTGAGTCTCCACAAGCCCACACAACCTGCGCTCAGATTTACATTAGAACAGACACAGAGGCAGACACTGAGCGTAGACATCTCCATTTTGAAGCAGCATCAACTCAGTGGATACATGATCTATATGATAACCGAAACACAAACAAGCTGTTCTGTCAAGGCAAGGCAAGGGTGGATAGATGTAGAGCGAGAGGAGAGAAAAGGAGATAAGGTCTCTGATGTATAATTTATTTGTGCAGTTGGTTGGCGGGAGGAGATGCTGTGTGAGCTGGGTGAGGGGAAGAAAATTAGGGGGAGGAAAGGTGGGTGGGCAGAGATGGGGGGAGAATCCAACACTCATGTTTTCCCAGTTATCCAGTGTCGTACCAAAAACACTAAGTCTTCCAGTAAAACTATGAGTCTGTGTGTGTGATCAGAATTGCTTATTGTGTTGCTTTGTTATTGTGCACCTAGATTTAGCAACAGCTGATGTTATTTTTTAATTTATTCTTTTCAAACATGCTTCAAAAGAAGCAGCAGCCCACTGTCTCAGGCAAATTTATACCTGCACATGCACAAAGCTGAGTTTCCCCAGGGCACTTGGTGCCTTATAGCATTTCCAAATTTGGCTCTTCAAGGCAGGTGGTTGAAGAAAGGAGAAGAGAAAGAAGAGGATAAAACAGGGATGGAGGAATGGGGGAGGCTGTTGCAATCCTGGAGGGTGGAGCAGAAGAGCAGATCTGCTTTGTTAGGACACTAGCTTTGACACCTCATTCTTTCTCACACACATACACCCCTCCTTCCTTCCCTGCCATCTTTATTCTGTGTTCTCTGTCCTCCCCTCCTTTTTCTCCATGTTCCCGCAAGAGTTTACACGTTTTTGCCATCCACATGCCTGGCTGCAGATTACGGGTGGGGTGAAATGGTAAGGAAGAGAGGCGGTTAATTTCAAGTGTACATCCCTGCAGGGTGGGGTGGGGTCTGCAGAACAGCATGAGACCAGTAAACAACCACAGAGAAGATGGAAAATATAATGTGAAAATATGGCCTAAATAAGTGGTGCACCCCCTCCCTGCTTTTATCTTTGCCGTAGATCCAGCTTGTGTTCATTTGTGCACTTTTAATGGCAGCACAAATGCATCAATTTGTGCGTTTGTGTGCACACGTGCACGTTCACGTTTCTGTGTGGGTGTGCGGTATCTCAAAGAGAGACAGTAGGCTGTGGTTCGTGGAGGACTGCTGTCCAGAGATAGCACTCGGTTGTTGTTTCAACCCGCTGATCAGCTCTGCCTCACCCACAGAGCAAGGTGCACACAAACACACACAAAGAGCCATCTCCACCTCTGCTTGCCCCTCACTAATCCTCACCCTGCATACTTCAGCTTTCGTCATCAGGTCGGAACAGGCAAACAAAGACTTTCTTGCCAGGCAAGCCACAGTCTTCTGGGTTCTGCTCCTAGAACATCCATCATGGTGGATGGTTTTAAAGCATGAACATTTATGCAGCAAAGTCGCTCATTCTGTTTCTTTGTTAAAGCCTGGTACCTACATTACCCACAGTCCAAGTCAGTCGCCTACAGTTCACTCAGAGATTTGTGTGTGTTATGCTTGTAGAAGATAATGTAGCCTTGAGCTGCTAGCCTCAAGCAGAAAATTATGAGCGCACTTACATAAGTCTGGTAACCTTGCATTTCTCGAACTCCACACTGTGAGATTTTTTTTCATTTTGAAACATGAGGTCTTCAGCCCAGCGAACACTTTTTAATAAATTTTGCTCAGGTTCCTCCTGAGCGACAAAAGGCTTTACACAGACATTACACAGACTTTACACTAGGGAGCTGGCAGGGTAAAGTCCACTTACTGTCCAGGTCAAGAGACTCACACACTTGTGTTCTCACATATGACTCCTCTGGGTAATGTCTAGATAGTTTCAGGGTAGTGAATTTCTGAAAAGGAGTTAAGTGTAAACTGACTTATAATGGTGCATTTCACAACTCAAGCGGGCTTTGAAAGTCTGTGAATCCATTTTAATGATCCATAAAGTTTGGAAAGCAATGGATCAAATCCCAAAGAAACTGCAGTAATACAGGGTATGGACACACAAGCTACAACAACCAACTGCACAAGGTGTGGTCCTTTAAAAAGTTCATCTCTCAGTCAAGGAAAGGTGTGCAGTTTAACTTCATAGACACGAGAGGATATGTCTCTGACTCCGATCTCTGGTCTAGGATAAGGTGTCTTCAAACACTGCAATCACCTGTCAACTCAGTATGGATATGCAAAAAAAAAATAAAAAATCGACGCCGATCTTTTTTCCTGTTATAATTCTAAAATAACACAGCTAGCCTTTTCTACAGTTAGCAGCTCATCACAGAAAATCTGTCCAAAACGCATTACATCTGAGATCATAAAACTGTTCTTTAGCTACCTCTGCTGTGCAAGTGTTGAGTCTTCACAGTTAGGCAGTCATAGCTGCAGACTCAGGGGAACAAATGATGGGTTTGCGCCCAGTGTAGTGTGACTGTTCTGTGTGTGAGGGAGGACAGGAGTTATTGGATCCACACTACAGCAGTGGGGGACTACAGAGGAAGAAAGAAGAAAGAGACAGAAAATGGTGGCTGGAGGTGTAGACCACAAAGTGAAGAGGAAGTGGAAGAACGGGTTAATAGGATAAAGCATGTAAAAACAACAGTGAGTTTCTTTAGGATAACATCAAATTTAACTTAAAATCAACTGATGCGAGGGGTAAAATATGCCTTTAACCTAGTTCACTTGCTCGTTGTTGCATGTTAGCCTGATTCCTATGGACAGTAATGACAAAGAACACCAAGTGCTTTGCCAGAGCTAATCCCATAGGGGAGTGAACAAATCGCTTAACATCTTGACAGTGGCATCAAAGCTGGAGATGGTGACATTGTACATCAAAGCATGAAATGACAAAAAAAAAAGTCACTAACAGCTGATAAATTTAGCACCTAAAATAAAATCCACCTCATTCCTTTTTACTGTTTCTGACCCATCCAGTGAATAACAGCAGACAATCAAATGCTCACCGCTGTGAGCTGCTTTTCCAGCCTTACAATGTCACATCCAATTCAACAGACACTCAATAGTGTCCTGACTCACAGTAAGTACTGGTGAACTGTTGCTATTATTTGGGAGCAATTTTTGTGGCAGCAGTCAATCCTGCAGGCACAATATGCAGCTTGGAGACCACTACAGCAGCATCTACTCGCGTGTCCTGAACCAGGATAGCTAGAGCACAGAGTGGGCTGAGGCTCACCCACTTAAAGTATGTCCCCCTCAGATCCTCCGCCCTTTAGCATAAAGTACTGCGTGAACTGGGAAAACGCTTCGGCTTTTTATGTTATACAAGACTGACTGCTATGATGTCTCAGGAATCATTTACATTTTGGCAGTTGCAGGAACTGATACTACCAGGCGTAACACGGTTGCTTCATCGTCACTGTCACATCTTCTGTTTGTCACTCTTTTTCAGTCTGTCATTCTCTCCACATCTCCCTGTCTGATCGAGGACGAGATGAGTGCTTGGATCCCTGAAGCTGTTATTGTTTTGTGAAAATTCAATGATCCCCAGGCTGTTGTTTTTCATAATTAATTACGGGAGGAACAATCTGGCTACACACAAAACCCACAGCAGGCAGGGACATTCATACTGCACAGTTATTCCAAAATACAGTATTTCTCTTTTTTATATCATTACTTTACAGGTCAGAACAAAGTGACATTAATCCCAAAGAGTTTTAAGTAAGTGGAAGCACTTTGCAGCATTGTAACTCTTCTCAACATGTAAGACAGCAGAATCCACCCACCCTCCTCCTCCCTCCCTTCACAGGTGAGCAGCTTGTCTTCTGAGTGCTCTGCAGTGATCGCTTTCTTCCCATCTAGTTCTAAATTTGAAGCGACATAAAAGCAGAGATCATTTCTTTTGCAGTTTCTGTATAATTGCATCATTTGGCAAGTGGTACCTTTATTTCAAGCCCCCGGATAACTCTCAGTGCACAATGCAGAGGCTCAAAGGGACATAAAATCGAAGATTTCTTAGGGGCGGAGGGGGAACTCACACATGCACATGCAAGGATGCACAATCATAATCAAGTGGGTCAAAGAGATTCAGAGACGACCCAGACAAAGGTCAGGGAAACAAAATGGTCATGGTTTCGAAGCTTTAAAATATCATGCTGCAGAAAACACAGTTTATGAAACTTAAAACTAATGTTAAGCAGCCGCATTTAAAGTTATAACCTCAACATGCAAAACCCTTTCATTCATTTGGAGATGTTTAAAATAACTGAAATACCGTCTTTCTCATAAACTCCATGAGTGCTGTATAGACAGGACACTGTATGTGTGCAATATATAAACATAGCATGCAAACTTTAATTTACAGCTTTCATTTCTCTGTGGGTTTAAAATGCACGTTTCAAGGGCAAAATCAAACCCACAGTTTCATTTCATTTTCAGTAAACAGAAGACAGACATTAAAGGGGGAAAAAAAAAACTTTCCCATTCCAAACACCTCTCGCCTGGTGATAGCAGGATGGGATGCACTGCACTGTCACCTAGTTTCCATGGTAACCTGCTGCTATGGAAACAGGAACAGACTCAGGAGTTGGGTGGTGGAGATTTTGTTGCCAGAGAGGCAGAGGGAGGTAAGGATAGAAGAGGAGGAGGCAGAGTGAAGGGGGGAAAAATGAAGAGACAGCGAGAAAGTAAAGTGAAAGGCTTCAAATTTGATGCAAGCTCACACGTCAAGTGCTATTAAAGCACGGGAACAACTTGCAACTGAAAAGCACATTTAACTCTAAAGTATATGTGACCAGGAATGGCGGGTTTAGTGTTAAGTTTTTTTGGGAGGGATTCAAGTGTTTCATAATGAACACGATCCCACAGCGGAAAAAAGGAGGGAGCAGCTTCATTGACATTCATCTCACTTGTGTACAGCAAACATTACATAACCGCTTTGACGGTTGATGGCTGGCACTACAGCCAGAGTCACTTTATCTGTGTTCCACTCTTCCTATCTTTGTGAGGATCAATTTGGGTTTCAGATATTCAGAAGAAGGACACTGTCACCTCCCTTCAGCTGTAGTTTTACAAGTTTTGAGAGGTGTGAGTGAGAACTAGTTTAGGCATACAGTAGGTTAAGCCTTGGTGTTGGTTTAAAAATCAACAGAGGGAATAAAAACGAGGGTCTTCAGAAAAGGACAGGAGTTTGTGTGCATGTTTGATGTGTGAGTGAAGTGAGAATAACCAAAGGTCATTTAACAAACACACTCAATCACGAATAATTTAAAAGAGGGAAGAGGCTAACACATCAATTTGTTTGTTACTGAGAAAATAAGACGGAGGCAGAGCTGACTGCCAGCAGGTGAAATCCAAGCCCAACATACTCATTTGCAGATGTCAACAAGAAACAAGGCTGTTTCCCAGAACCGACCAGCCACTGGACCACATTTGGTTTTCTGCACTTGTCACCACCACCCCCTCATCTCCATCTAGACCTTTAATCCTTCTCTGGCTGAAGTTGGACTGCAGCCTGCTGGGTTAGTCTGTTTAGCTGCTGTCATGCCTTGGAGCATGTTGTGTACTACAGGCAGCGAGAGACGATATGGGCAGCAACTGGCAGGAAGCACTGTAGGACAGATGGACGCATGCACACACAAATTAAGAATGCACGCTCATTCACTCAGTCTGAGGCTTATTCCCCCAATCACGCTGACAAACTGCACCAGAGAGTTCACCCTGACTTTCTACATTAAGGCTGTTACACAAACAAACGTGCCTGGAACAAAAACAAAGCTGACAGCAAATATGTGCAAACAGGAAGTGAATTATTCACTCTATACACATAAAGCAGATGCATGCATGCCCCAAAAATGTCTAGGCTTTGTGTGTGTGTGTGTTTTAATAACATTTACAATCATAGAGAATTTGACTATATTTACACTCACGGGTCACTTTATTAGGTACACCTGTTCAATTGTACACAACTCAATGCAACATTTCCGCCTTAACATAATCATCTTTATTTGGCCAAGTATGTTACACACACAAGGAATTTGTTTCCGGTACAGAACATCTTTGTTTATGAAGCTCAAAATTTTTGTTTTTGGTCAAATTGCCATAAATGTATAAATGTAGTTATATGTTTATTATTGAGGCCATAATTAAAGGTGGTTCTGTACGGCACTACTTTATATTCAGAGACGTCTCTATATTTTTGTCCTCCCCAACTACATACATGAGAGTCAGAATATTAGAAACACCCCTTTCAAGCAATACAAATTTAATGGTACTGCAACAATGCAATGAGCACAGATTGAGCAATCTAAGGCATGATCGTAGATCTACAGAAATTCTGAATGTAGTACCAAATTAAATTTTTGTATTTCAAAACAAAGATTAGTGGGTTCACTGTTCAAGTTATAAACTTCTAAAACCCAATTTCTACTGATATCACCTTTTGGTTGATTATGCTTTTTGTTTAATTCATGGGAAAATGAGATGTTAAAGGAAAAGTTCAGCATTTTGATACAGTTTACAGGGTGTTGGACTTTTTCTTGTGTAGGACCAGCCTGGCACACAACTCCCCGTAAAACAGTGTTTTGTCAATGTTTAAACTAGTTTTTATACAGATTAAACAAACGAGATACAGCATGCTAATTAGTGAGTTTTAAAGGGACTAGTAGGCGGATTTGTTTAAGTTTCCAGTCTTTGTGCTAAGTTAGTCAGCGGGTGGCAGAACCATCATATTTACTGTACATGACAGTTGTATCAATCTTCTCAGTACTCATCAAAACAAATAAACACTTTTCACAAAACGTCAAACTTAGTGTAGGCTCCTAAACCTTATTCATCATAGGAAACACACAGGGGCCTCGGAATTAGAAGCAACTGTGAAATTTATGTGATACAGTTAATGAGATTGTTACACTACTTCACAGAGTAGTATTGCAGTATTGTGAGAGCTCCGCAGGTACTGTCTTTTCTGTGTAAAAAAGGTGAATGGATATACAACACAAAACTGTGATCTGTGTACTTATACAAGCTTATGGGTCTGTGCGTTGACATGCATAGTGTTTCTATGTGTGTGCTTGTCTGTTTTTAGCAGCAGTGGCCGGGTGATCAGCAGTGGGATCCCTGCACATCTGGCAGCGTGCTTTGGCCTGGAGTTGACAATATATCTGCCATGCAGCAATGATGAGGGGGGTGGGAGAGAGATAAGCAAGAGGAGGAGATGGATAAGATTAAAGACAAAGGGGAGGCAGAAGGCTCACAAACAAGACGAGAGATTTATTGTCAAAAAGAGGCAAAAATGAAATTTTACAGTGAGATATCAGGGGATGAGTTGTGTTTGTCGGAAACCAGGAAAGAAGCTGAATAGCCTGACACTGAATCTTGTAACTTTACATTAATCCAATAAAAAGAAACAAATGTGGGAAAAAAGCCATTATTGCTGTTAAGGCTGTAATGTGGTAAATAATGTGGAGCCTACAAATGAGATGCAGTTTAATGCTTCTGGTTGGGGCCAGAAGACCAGAATGCAATCTCACTGGGGGGGTCAGCCCACACCACTTGGGCTCATCTTTCTATTATATTAACTGGAGCTAGCAGAGAAAGAGCAGTACAATACTAACTCTTAGAAGTATTAGAGCAGACACACACAAACAGATGCTTTCCAGATGTCCTGATTAGATTGAGCATACATTCAGAGGCAATATGCTGAGCCGTGGATTCATTCGTACTAAGTATATTATAGGTTAGAATTCATAATCCTGTGATCTTATGCCTAGCACATGTAGTAAAATCCAGGACTTAATGTGATGGGGCCTCGATCACTTAAAACATTTCATATCATAACATCATTTTAAAAAGCTGTTAAACTGCCACCACAGCCAGAAACTTCCCAATAAAAAATATAAACAAAAAAACTATTACCGCCTAAACAAAGCCTGTTTTTAATGTGAAGTCACAACTTAGAGACAACAGATTTTAAACAGTAAGCTTGTGTTACACACTGGGGGAGTTTGAGAAATGTAGGCAATATTTATCTTTGTCTATTATCTGTTTTTATTTTTTTAAACATGTAATACTAAACTGCTGGAGAACTCCTTTAAATATCAAAAAATAAATAAATAAAAAATCTTGCCTACTGAAAGTGATCCAGGCCTTGAGCAAAAGCTGAAACAAAATTATCTCCTCCTCCACAACCACACAAAAACCTACATAGCATATTATTTAACTACAGAAAAACAACACACTTATATAACAAAACATAAACAAAACAGTAGCAGATTATCATCTTTACAAAGTCACAGAAGACCAATGGGACATTATCAGCTCAGAGCTCGGAGTTGGCTGGAGCTTTCTCCAAGGTCTCTTCATTCTGTTTCAGTAAAAGCAGAGCCAAGATGATTCTGCAGCAGACAATGGATGAGTTACATGATCTGTTCATACCTACAAGAAACAGGTCTATTTCTGGCTAGAGGGTCAAGCCTCAAGAGTCCAAATCAGTACCCTCTCCTGGTTCATTAAGCTCACTACTTTAAGCAACAAACAGCCGTTACCTTAGCTGTCCGCTCTGGTCCATTAGCTCCAAAGTGAGGAGGTCATTTTGGTCACTTGAGATGGAACCTTATGTTGTGTGGATCTCTGCCAGCAGTGTAAAAGCTGTTTCTTATGAGGCTTCTGTGTGTCTGCTGGGGGACCGGAGTACGGTCAGACAGAAGATCGCTAGGCTCAGTTATCGACCGGGACCACCTTTCACTGGATAGTGAAAGGTTCAGGAGGAGAAAGAGAAAAATAGAGTGACCCAACTGCAGGCTTGACTGATCTGCAGTGTGGAGGGAAACCGTTTTCACACTTGGCTGGGTTTAAGTTCTCCAGAAACATCTCGTATGCTTGCAAACACCTGCATGGGCATACATCAGTGCACAGACACAAAAAGAGACACATGCTTCCTTCTATATGGACAATGATACCATATCCTCCAAATATATCTACACACACACAGATAAAAACAGCAGGGTGTGGACTGGAAGGAGCACAAAATAGACTTGACCTCCTAAAACTCAGCTGCAACTTTCAACAGGAGAACTCCTGACAGATAAACACACAGCACTGCAGTCAAGCCTCCTTTCCTTCCTTCCCTCTTCTCTGATTTTTAAAGGCCTTTATGAGTTTAATCTGTATTCCCCTGCATTCTAACACTGTGATCGCACAACAAAAGAGAGGAAAGATATGGATGGAAAGGGAGACAGCATCCTATCGAAGAAGCTTCCAGACACAGCGGCCAACTGAGGAACAATGCATCATGTACAGCATACATAATACAATTTATTACATCTCAAATAACAGGAGCACCCTGCAGTCTGCTATAATAGCACTACAATAAAATTCACCTTTGGTAAGTATATCATATTTTTGTTAAAGCAAATGTTCAGTGTTAAAAACTTATTTGCTTTCAGGGGAAAGTTTTAAGTAAGGATCGATACCTCTCTTAAATCTGTCTTTGAATAATAAAGCTAAAGCCAGCAGCTGGTTAGCTTAACTTTGCACAAATACTATAAATGGGGAAACAGCTACTGTAGCCTGACTCTGTCTAATGTAGCAAAACCCATGAAACACCCCCTATAAAGCTCACTAATTAACACAGTCTCTCTTTTGTTTAATCCGTACAAAAACCGATGTGTAAAAATGACGGGTTGCCAGGCAACCGGTGGAGAGTCCAGGAAGTTACTGGCTGTGGCCATGTATTTCAACTGGCACAGCCACATAGTGTAATAAGAATACAAACTTGACCAAATGTACCTGAACAAGAACAAATAAAGAAATGGTAAATTGGCTGCACTTACATGTGCTTATGTTAACTTGATAAACACCTTATTAACGGCAGTGATTAGCATAAAGGAAACCTGAAAGGATACACTGATACGGTAAAAACAATCCACCCTTGTAATAATTTATTTTAAAATGTATGTGTTTGTCTCTTCACATCCCCTCACCACACCTCTGCCTAGCTGCACCTTTTCTCCCTCATTATCTGGTCCTGTGTTTCTTTTCCTGTCCCTTGTCTGTAGTCCTTCTCATTTCTCCTATATTCTCCTATTTCAATTAATGAGATCTTCCTCCGTTAGGCAGCCATTGTTTCCATAGGAACAGGGCTCTGTAGTCGCCTTGGCAACGGTGAGCCGGGCAGGACATTATGTGTGAGTGTGTGTGTGTGTGTGTGTGTGTGTGAGTGCTGCACATGTCACATGTTTACTTAAATTTGGGCTTGCCCCTTCAATTAGCCTCAAATTGTCAGACAAAGTTTCTTTTACTTTGTGTGTTTTAAAAATATCTCATCTCATATCAAAGAGAGAACCAGGCTGTGAGGCCATTCTCCTCTTCACTTCTGCAACACTATGTATCATGGTGCTGGTAACACTCCTTTAAACTTTATCCTTAGTGCACATACTGTACAGTACAATATGTAAGAAAAATATTTTACATCTTGCCGTCTGTCTACTTATTACTCATCCTCTCTCTCACACGCACTCACTGTAGATTAGTCTCTGTCCTGTACATTGATTTGATTGTATCTGCTGTGAGAAGAGGCTGAAAAGCTCCTACAGTAACACTGCAAAAAGATGCACAGACGACAAGACAAAGAGCTATAGGACTGAGACCACACTGTGCATTTGTGTGTAAAGCATGCAGTCAAATTTATGAGATTACAGTAAGCAGTGACTCATGATTAACACAGTTGCATCTGCCAACCAATGTCAGCACATTACTGAAGGCTGTATATGTGTGTGGACAGTTCAATCAGCTTGAAACAGGCTTTGTTTGTGTGTACGGCTGTTTTTCTGTGGCTGTGTGGATAAATGTTTAGTTCAATACCACTGTTGTGTGGACATTTTGAGGCTTAAGGCTTGGTTTTAGGTTTAGGTTAGAATTAGGTTCAAGTGTATGTGTGAGTGAGTTAAGTGAGATATGAAGCAGGGGAGCATGTGTGTTGAAGAGAACATAGAGAGCCTTCCTCTGGGGGCCTTCCTTTTTCACAGCAGGGACAAACCTAGATTAACAGCAGTATGGGTACAAATGAAGAGTGTAGAAAGAAAAACAAGTAAAAGCAAAACTGTTTTAATGATTGTGATGATGCCCTAATGTATCCGTTTGTCTCTCAAATCCATTTTTCCTGATTAAATTCTTCATTTCTGATTCACAAATGTACTTTTTATAAATGACCCAGCATTTAAAACAGACTGAATACAAAAAAAGAAGCAGACTGAAACACATGGCTCCTTCAATTTGTAGATTCTAATGGAAAACCCATGAACCAAATCAAAAACAAACCATGACATTAAATGTCTATAATAAAAGCTATAAATGACACACAAGAAAAAATTTGACACTGCAAGAATGTATTTATTTGGTAGTGTATGTGTGCGCTTCCAGACATCTGCCAATGCGAGTGGCAAGTGTATGTGTGGTATGACTGACCGTGTGCAGAGAATCACACTTGAGGTGTGTGAAAATCTGTAAAGAGCCGGGTTGCCCTAACTCAGCACAGACACGCACACTTGAGGTGTGTGAAAATCTGTAACTCAGCAGTGCATCCCCTTACACACAGACACACATTTGTTTTTAGCCTCATGGGGACTCTACATTGACTCGCATTCTTTTCCTGCAGACTTATCCTAACCTAACCTCACCTCACCCTAACCTAAAACCAAGTCATCATTATTTCAGTGATTTACATGACGGGGACCAGCAGGCCAACATGTAGATGAGGATGTAACATGAACATCTACACGTTGTAAACCCATGAACACACAAACATCAGAAGAAGTAAACATGCAAATGAAAAAATAAAAAGTAAAAGATGCTCTGCAAGCATACACAAAGGCACTCGCAAACCCCGTCTTTGATCTCATCCTCACATCTCTGCGCATGTGCAACCAGATTTCTAAATCACCCACGCTCCGTCTCGCTCACGTGTGCTCCACTGGTCTACTGTCCCTCTGCTGGACCTGGAGAGGGGTCACCGGGACAGCATCCACCCATACACACACACACACACACACAATATAACAAATCAGGGCTTGGGATGCACATGCATGTAGGCTATGTACCAATGTCACAGCCTGTATGTGCATGCATGTGGAAAAAAGGTCTCGCAAGACAGGGAGATAAACTGAAACACAAGCTGTGATTTAGAAAATATACTTATGACTATCAAAATTAATCAAGTTGCAAATATTACAGATTCACCAACAACTACATCCATTTGGCTGTGGAAGAGAGTTAAAGGAGCACAGAGGGTAACATGAAATAATGAAGGTATTTTAAGGTACTTTAAAACCCTCAGCGTCTGCCTGCTGCAATTTGCACCAAAATTCATACTACTGTACTTCCCAGAGAGAGAACTCAGTCAAATCTGAACACACAAACATGAAACACATTGTTATATTCAGTGTGTGACTTACATATCCCAGGGATATCATTTCTCTAATGTTCATTACAAATAAACATCCATATTAACTGCTTTGAAAAAGGAAAAAAGATTATCTTAAGTTGCATCTGTACATCCATGAGTACAGATAATAGATAACTGGGGATAGTTTAGATGGTATTTTCCAAAATGTAAAAACGATATATAGTCTAAAAATGGGTCTCAAGTAGCCTACAGATGCTGTTTTACTGATTCCATGGCAAAATTATTCCAAAGCTGCTGGACATTCAGTAATAAGATCAGAGAAACTTTACAAATTTAACAGTGCTGATAAAAAAAAATTAATGTTGCCAGATGAGTTTATCGCCATGTACATGTTTATGTAGCAAAATAAATACACACAGGAATGCAGAATATTTAAAGCCCAGATTGGACTTGATTCCAAGTTAAATATGTTGGAAATGAAGTGGACGCCTACAAACTGCAAATCATTTCGCAGTGTCTTTTAAACTCCATCTTTGTCTGTGCAAAAGCACGGTAGGTGGTGAGACAGAAAAGGGAGAGTGTGAAAAAAAGGGAGAGAATAAAGTGGATTGGTGTAATCCAGTTAATCCTCGCACAAAAACTTGAAACAGTGATGAAAACATGCAGACGCCAAAACACAGACACACACACAGTGCTCAGTGTTAGGTGAACATATAAAAAAAACATTTCTCAAACTGAGAAATAAAGCAGAGGCTTATGTGTGTGTGTGTGTGTGTGTGTCCTGATATGACTGTGCCCCTGGGGCCATGTACCCGGCAGACGTCCAGGCTTCCTGGTAATGGAGCAGGAGAGAACTCTCCACCTCCAGGAGCCAGGACAACCAATCAATGTCAATGAATGTCTCCGTTTTTCTCTGCACTAAGTCAGCTCAGGATGATGTCATGCAATGAGCCTCTCCACAGCCATGGGTGGGCGGGCACACAATCAGGTTTTCTGATACATTGGTCTAATAAAGAGATTCCTCGGTAATGTGGTGTCACCTGATTTTAGTCAAAGCATGAAAATGTCCTTTGACTAAAATGTGCCTGAAACCAAAAATGTTGAGTAAACTGAACTGAATGATGTACAAAACTATAATTTCATTAACAAAACAAGACATGAACAAGTTAAAGGATCAGAAAAACACTAAATATGCCACTAGGTAATATGCCACTCCACTTTTCAGATTTTTTTTTTTTTTGTGTGTGGTAAACCCTCACCTGTTTCCGGTACATGTTCATGTTTTTAAGCTTCCCTGTATCAACTGGGCACAATGACAGTGGAGCAGTTACTGCTGCAGTTTGACTGTACACAATGGGTAACGCAGGCATCTGCTGGATTGCACAATATTACAGAGAAGATACCAAGAGGTATGACTCCTTCTGCACTCAGCCTCAGCTGTCACGGGGAGAGAGGTGCACCTTGAGTTATAAGACCTCCATTAGGCCCATTAAGTTCTTGAAATTAACTACAGGTGCCCACGGACTGTGTGATGACAGTCTTGCAAATTGGTTCCATGTCAAATAATAAAATAGACTTTTTTTGCTTAATGCAACAAAAAAAAAAAAAACAATGCCAATAATCATTTAGATAATTTCCTCATAGTAAGTACAACAGTGCAGTGATATGTATCCATAATACAAATGAAATACATATAAAATATATAATTAAATGTAGCACTTTATTTAAAAATAAAGCAGATGTATGTAGTATATAGTCCAGTTTAGGATTACACGATGCCAATGATGTCATTTTGAAAACATGTGAATAGAACTTTCTCACTGAGGTGACAAGCACATGGCCAGTGCCTACACATCACGTCAGTACTTGTTTTTCATGCTATGACATTTCAATATGTTTGTCATGAATGACATGACACTAGAGAATGCCACAATTTCCCTCTTCAAAACGGAAAAGGCAAGTTAAACAAAAAACAAAACACCAGCAGTTCTGCTTCTATAGCTTTACTTGGCCTGGTGTAACCAGCCAGTAGCTTTGTGTTGCTAATGTTAGCTTAAGTTGTTGATAGATTTTGTTATGCAACTGTCATTACTTAAACAATTTACTGACCTTTTTTATTCTATTTGTACTGTTTCACTACATTTTAGCATGTCACAGCTAAAATGTTATCATCACAGTGGTTTTATCACAAAAGTAAAACTAGAATTAAAGCTTTGTAATGGTTTGGTTTGTATGCCACCGCCCACCAGTCAAATTCACAAGCATGGGACAGAGGTGAGGTGACTGACCTTGACCTTTGACCACCAAAAACTAATCAATTCATCCTAAAGTCCAAGTGGGCATTTGTGCCAAATATTAAGAAATTCCCTTAAGGAGTTCCTGAGATATGAAGAATCATATGAACAGACGGACAAGCTGAAAACATAATGCCTCCAGCTGTGGCTATCACTGGTGGAGAAGCATAACAAGAAATAACAAACTGTGCAAATTTGTGCAATGTAATTACCAGTTGTGGCCACATTTTTGCAAATTTTGATTTAATAGCATCACATGTTGAAGCATTTTATTGTTTTGTTACAGTGAAACCTTCCTCCTTGAAGCCAAGGACACACTATATGATTTGAAGCCTTTCTATAGCCTCAATTAGTCATGACAAATGATTTTCAGAGTCTGAACTGATCTGGCAAAGGCAGGTCACCATAGACCATCGGAAGGTATTTAAATTCAGTGAAACCTTCGATGACTCCTCGGGCTTATTAAAAAACCATTTTAACATCCACAATCTACACATAATGGTCACAAAACAAACCACTTCTTAGCTCTAGCAGAGTTTACACCTTGGAAAAAATTATGGAAGCAAAAGATCGGCACACCAACAGCTCCTTTCTGTCAAAACTTTTAAAAGTGCAGCTTTAATTCTTTGGGGAAAGTTTTTTTTTAAAAGAATGACTTGGCTTTCATTTAGGTTTCCTCACTAATTCACTGACACTGTGCAGAATTACCAAACTTGTAAACTAGGCTGAATTTCCAGATCGTGCATTATCAAGAATCTCCACTTCAGTGGCCATGAGCAAAAACAGAAAGCGCACACATGCGCGCACACACACAAAGCAAAACTCCAAGGAACTGTATTTCAGCTGACTCTGCACTTTGAAAACACAGTGGAGAAGGAAAAAAAAACTCTCTGTGCATCAGATTTATATTTGCTCCTTTGAACAGGACACAAAAACAAGTTTCAGCATTTTAAGTCTAGACCTCACCCCTCTGAACAAGGCCAAGGACCCGTCTTTACCTCCTTAAACAGGACTAAAGGTTAGCAATTAGAAGTGTTAGTCGGAGATGATATCCAACTTAGGAGTCGTCATAGCAACAGTAAGAGTGATTCACTGAGCGTGTCAGTCTGTGAAGTAAATTTCACACCTCAGTGCACTGCAGCCTGTGAGACTTTGGGTGTGTGTGTGTTTGTGTGTGGAACAAAAATAAAACACCTACTGTGACATGATTCTCTATACAGTATATGTGTCTTTAAAACACACCAGCAGTGACTGTGGGACTGTGCTGCATTTCCTGGTGTTTTTGATGGTTGCTCTACATATGAAGACAAAAATCTATGCATTTATCTTAACACACTTGCATACTTGGAGCCATTTGTTACTGTATCATGCTGATCTGCGATAGATGTGGTGATGTGATGTTTGACAGCTGCCACCAGTAAATGTCTTTATCTCAGCGCCAATGCTTTTGTTAGAAAACACTCAAAGTGGACTTTAGGTTTGATTTCGATCTTTTCCTCCTCTTCTCTTTGTCCTCTCCTTTGCTACCTTCTTCTCATTGGTCTCACACTGGCACACTGCTCATTAGCTTTGTGTCAGTCTTGGTTTCTGTCTCCAACTGCTTCCTTTTTTCCTCACCATTTTATCTTTCTCCTGAGCTGTCGTCCAGTTTTCCCCCCCTCTTCCACTCCCTTCAATCTCTCCTTCGTTGTGTGTGAATTTAACAATAAGATTCTTCAAGGATCATCCTCTATTCTCATCACTCT
>NW_018127908.1:952527-963127 GCF_001952655.1 Monopterus albus | reverse complement strand
CCTAAACCATTCTCGCTTTTCATGTTCTTGCATCTGTCTTTGTGTGTCCCCTTTTCTTCGTTTTTAGTGAGAATGTGTTTTGTAAGAAATGAAAGTAGGCTCTGAACCCACCTCCCACATTTCTGCAAAATGCACGCATGCATACACATAAACTGGAATCGTGACTGCTGTACCCATAGTCACAGTGAGAGAGCAAAAATACACCAGTGCAAGGGGTTATAGACTTCTCTGCAATCTCACACACACACACACACACACACACTCCAGTGTTTGCAGACTTTAAGGAGCACAATGCTCAGAGTGCAGCCGAAAGACAACGGGAACACAATCGCACATTACAGGGTTACACAGCCGTGAGCGCAGAGCAGGTGAGAGGAACGAAAGTGGAAATGAGGGTAAAATGGAGCGAGAGGCAGAAGTGAGAAGAAGAGACGTGAAGGGAAGCAAGTGATGACTAGTGAGAAGGAACTCGACTCTCTCGCTGTAAAGGCGTTCACACAGGGCTGCTTCCTGAGATCAGCTTCCTTTCTTCTGAAAACAAGCCCGATCCTTCCATCTGTCCCGCAAACACACTCACTGATCCTTCTTCAATACTTCCTTCTGTTAGAGGAAGACATCCAGGACACTCTCTACTTTTTATGTGTTGCTATTGTCAGACGCTGTGCTGAAAATCTTGGCCTGTACACAGCACAGTATATGCCTTTGTTTATCTCATGAGTAAAGCTGGCCCGTCGTTCGGCTTGTAGCTTCGGATGCGAGTTGATCTGAGGAGATCAAAAGATCCCTTAAATACTTCAGTCTGATAACGTTCATCATCTTCTCTCAGAGAGGGCTGTTTGTTAGGATGAACTGTAACAGTAAATGCATGTAATGATTCAAGCTAATCCCTGTATCAATTAAGATTGTCACTTTTTAAACAAGTGAAGGTAAAACAAATTTGAATTACTGCAGAATTCAAGCTGCAATTAACGACATGGTACAAAAGTGGTGAATGCCCAGCTGGAGCTGACCATCTCTTTCATGGCAAAGCTGAGGTTATAAGTACAAGTATGCTTTTATAACTACAAGGCAAAAAAAAAAATAATACAAACAGCACAGTAGAGAGGACACACACTACAGCACACAATAGAAGGAAGTGACAATAAAATCTTTGAAATGCGGTATAGTGTCATTTTTAACTTGCCAAATATCCAAAGATATTCAATTTACAATCGTATAAGAATCAAGAAAAGCAGCAAATCATCACATTTCAGAAGCTGGAAACTATAAAAAAAAAAAAATCAAAAATGAAGTGATTATCAAAATTAACTATTTATTTAAGGTCAAATCTAAATTATCAGCAAAAAAAAAAACCCTTTACATTTGAGCATAACTTTAAAATATCCAGTACGAAGCCTAGTATTTTTTCTAACTATATTAGTTAGTTGTACTTAGCCCTTTCTAGCTGCTTCCATTAAATGGTTCACACATTCTGACCTTTCCCACGGTTGCATTTAACATTTATTATATATTCACTCTGTGTTTAAACACTAAACTTGAAATTATCCATCATTTAGTAGTGCTCCAAATGCGGCAGTGAGTACATCATGAGTAATTCTTCCCCATTCAGAGTCACCTGCTTTACTTGGTGATGATGTCCTATTGTCTTAGTGTGTCAAGGTCAAGCACCGCTTATGGCCAAAACACTGTCATTGTCACACTGACACAGTGGCGGTTTAGAGCTGCAGTCAGCAGCCGAAGGACACTTGATGTTTTTGCAAGTCATCTCATGGGCTGCAAGAATGGAGCGGGAATGCAAAGTGGCACAATTACTGATTTCACTGTCAAAGAAAAGTCATTTACAAGTAAACTCCAGCTGTAGCAGAGTATTCAAATTATCAAAGGTGTTCCCACTGTCAGTATTGCACAAGCGCCTCTCCACACCAGTTATGTAAACAATCTACAGAATACATCACTCAGCCACAACAATTAAAACCACCTCCATAATAACATGCAGATCCCCCTCATTCATACAGCTCTGAACCCCTCGAGGTGTGGACTCCACAAGACCTGTGAAGGTGGCCTCTGGTATCTGACACCAAGACATTAGCAGCAGATTCTGTCCAGTTCTGATGCTCATGTGCCCATAGTAGGTGCTGCTCGCTGTACTTTTTATTATGTGGCATCACTCTGACAAGAAAGTAAATGTCTTCGCATCTTCCAAAAGAAATTCATCCTCCAACTTCCTGTACTAGAGAAGTGAATCAGGCTATGAACGTTGCTCGTTAAAGGACAGTTTACAAGCTCCACTGTAGGTATGGAGAACAGAGTCACCGACACAATAACACCTCAGGAGCTTAAAAACACACTGGAATCTACAGTATGTATCAGCAAGGTGCTGAAGTTACTGCACGGTCTTCAGAAAGTGGGCCTTGTTCTCGTAAGGTTCAAACTGGCTCAGACACATCCATCTAAACTAACTCAGACCTGAATCTGAATGGACCTCAGAGCAAATGGAGCCATTTTAAAGCTTGTGTTAGATATTTCCAGGATTTCTCCTCATAAATGAGGTTTGATTTGAAACAAACCTGCAGATAATTACTGTATAATGCATGGACAATTCTTATTTTGATGTTATTATTTTATGTTATGTTTGATTCTGTGGTCATATTTTTAGTAAAATCACAACACCAAGTAGGGAAAATCTGTCGCATACAACCATTGTTTTGGTGGTATGAGACACAGGATCATTGCTGTTAAATATTTAGTTGTAATGTTACACCTACACTAAGCCCATCTGAGTGCTCCTCAGTAATCTGAATTGGAGTTAGCGGCCTGCAAGTTTAACTGAGGAACTTGTGACCTTTATGTTTGTACACTTGACTGTGTTCATTCTAAACTTTTGCTAAACAGCTGAAATGTTTAAAGCTGAAATGAAACAATGTTTTATGAAAGTTGGAATTTTGTATTTTGCTCTGAGAGCTGGGAGAGAGATGTTTTCATTACACACACACACAGAAAGGCAATGAATATATGCTAAACGTCCTGAACTCCTGCAAGTAATATTATATTTAGAACTATCATCCCTAGTGAGGATTCGCAGATTTGTAATGATACCTCTGTGAGTGCTTGTTGAATGAAACAGGCTGTCTGAGGGGACACCTCCCAAGGGGTCTTCCCTTCCACCATGAAGGCGTCCAGCGTGGCCTTCTCTAAGATGACATCAAAAGACGTGTCGGGAAAGCTGAGCCGGCGCACGTCCATCTGATGCCAGGTCATACCCGGGCAGTCGCTGTACCTGGCACTCATTGCACTGATGCACACAGCGGAGTAGTCTATGTTGGTGATGGAGTGGTAGCCTGCCCTGTACATGTCACTGCTCATACTGCTGTTTCCACACCCTGAGGAAAAAAAATGAGAGAAGAAGAAGTGAATACAAGACATGTTGGGAGTAGAACGAACACAGAAGTGAATGAGGAAATAGCAGAAGAAGTCCAGAGAGCAGGGAGGCTGAATCCAACACGTCTCTGATAGCTCAAATCCCCAATATGGTTTTCAGCATGAGTAAATGATAGTGTGATCAATATAGCAACGGCATGTGATTAAACAACTAGCTGCTTTTATGACAACAAACTTGGCTATGACTAGGACCACCTCGTGTGATTGATGAGACGGAGACGAGCACACACACACACACACACTCACACACACACAGTCTCTATTTGATTAAGTTGTTGCTCAGTCATGAGCAACAAGCAGAGATGGAAACCTCCCACTCCGAGGACCATATGGGGCTCATATAAAGTACTTTCAGGGACTGGAGCCTATTTTGACATGATGCCAGGCTTCAAAAACATCATCACCAGGAGCAAGGTTTCAACTTGAAGTTTGTCTCTGGGTGACAGATAGAAGAAAGCCAAGGAGAGAAATAAGAGAGGACAAAAGAAAAGTGAAGATAGATTCTTCTGTAGCAAGACAAGATGAAAATAATCTACTGAATGCAGCATCACACCTTTTGGATCAGATGACTCATAGATCATGTAGACGGAGGAGGAGGAGTGGGTGGAGAAGACAGGCAAGAAAAGAGGGAAAGAAAGCAGTAGGAGGAAGACTTGGGGGAATATACACACTACCTTCAAGCACATATTCAGTTTCAGTAAAGATGAACTCCATGTGATGGACTACAAAATGGTCATTTTATCTTCAAGTGTCTTGCATGTGTGTGTATATCTGTGTTTAAAGGTATTTGCCTGGTAGAGGGAGAGAGAGAGTGTTAGGTGGGGCTGTGACTTCCAGCAGCGCATTGTCACCGACACCTCCGTTGTGAACGTGTGGCTGGCGCTTGTTATCGCATTGCTGCTTCCACTAATTATCAGCTTTCAAAAGCACGTGTGTATGTGTGCATGAGAGTGTGTGCACAAGTGTGTAAGACTAATCCAGTTGGCACTCTCACACACTAAATAAGACATGTGTAACCTCTTTAGAAGTGTGTGTGCATGCCATACACATACACCTTGTGGTGTACAGTCACAGCAGGCCTCAATTCACATGTATAGACATATGTAATAGTAACTTAAAGGCAGCAGATGTGAGAAACAACAGAGAGAACAGAGCTAAAATCATAAGTAGGGCAGAAAATGTAGTCATGATGTTCTAAAGCAAAGGAAGCCTGTGCCAAATACACACCAGTGATATTAGCTGCTTATGCATGTAAATGTGTGTGTGTTCCGGACATCAGAGGGCTGGAGCTGCGCTGTCCCCTGATGGCTTCAAAACAAGAGAAGTACTACAGTATTGTTCAAAATAATAGCAGTACAATGTGACTAACCAGAATAATCCAGGTTTTTAGTATATTTTTTATTGCTACATGGCAAACAAGTTACCAGTAGGTGCAGTAGATTCTCAGAAAGCAAACAAGACCCAGCATTCATGATATGCACGCTCTTAAGGCTGTGCAATTGG
This sequence comes from Monopterus albus, assembly GCF_001952655.1. Taxonomy (NCBI): domain Eukaryota; kingdom Metazoa; phylum Chordata; class Actinopteri; order Synbranchiformes; family Synbranchidae; genus Monopterus; species Monopterus albus. The sequence goes on along the minus strand of NW_018127908.1, from coordinate 958,186 downwards.
GCAATTAGTTGAAAGGGGTGTGTTAAAAAAATAGCAGTGTGGCATTCAATCAGTGAGGTCATCAATTTTGTGAAATAACAGGTGTGAATCAGGTGGCCCCTATTTAAGGATGAAGCCAGCACTTGTTGAACATGCATTTGAAAGCCTGAGGAAAATGGGTCGTTCAAGACATTGTTCAGAAGAACAGCGTACTTTGATTAAAAAGTTGATTGGAGAGGGGAAAACCTATAAAGAGGTGCAAAAAATTATAGGCTGTTCAGCTAAAATGATCTCCAATGCCTTAAAATGGAGAGCAAAACCAGAGAGACGTGGAAGAAAACGGAAGACAACCATCAAAATGGATCGAAGAATAACCAGAATGGCAAAGGCCCAGCCAATGATCAGCTCCAGGATGATCAAAGACAGTCTGGAGTTACCTGTAAGTACTGTGACAGTTAGAAGACGTCTGTGTGAAGCTAATCTATTTTCAAGAATCCCCCGCAAAGTCCCTCTGTTAAAAAAAAGGCACGTGCAGAAGAGGTTACAATTTGCCAAAGAACACATCAACTGGCCTAAAGAGAAATGGAGGAACATTTTGTGGACTGATGAGAGTAAAATTGTTCTTTTTGGGTCCAAGGGCCACAGACAGTTTGTGAGATGACCCCCAAACTCTGAATTCAAGCCACAGTACACAGTGAAGACAGTGAAGCATGGTGGTGCAAGCATCATGATATGGGCATGTTTCTCCTACTATGGTGTTGGGCCTATTTATCGCATACCAGGGATCATGGATCAGTTTGCATATGTCAAAATACTTGAAGAGGTCATGTTGCCTTATGCTGAAGAGGACATGCCCTTGAAATGGTTGTTTCAACAAGACAATGACCCCAAACACACTAGTAAACGAGCAAAGTCTTGGTTCCAAACCAACAAAATTAATGTTATGGAGTGGCCAGCCCAATCCCCGGACCTTAATCCAATCGAGAACTTGTGGGGTGATATCAAAAATGCTGTTTCTGAAGCAAAACCAAGAAATGTAAATGAATTGTGGAATGTTGTTAAAGAATCATGGAGTGTAATAACAGCTGAAAGGTGCCACAAGTTGGTTGACTCCATGCCACACAGATGTGAAGCAGTTATAACAAACTGTGGTCATACAACTAAATATTAGTTTAGTGATTCACAGGATTGCTAAATCCTAGAAACAAAAACGTTTGTACAACATAGTTTTGTGTTTGTACAGTCAACGGCAGACACTGCTATTTTTTTGAACACACCCCTTTCAACTAATTGCCCAATTGCACAGCCTTAAGAGCGTGCATATCATGAATGCTGGGTCTTGTTTGCTTTCTGAGAATCTACTGCACCTACTGGTAACTTGTTTGCCATGTAGCAATAAAAAATATACTAAAAACCTGGATTATTCTGGTTAGTCACATTGTACTGCTATTATTTTGAACAATACTGTATGTCAGTACTGCTTTCCACATTCATATAGCTGGGCACTTTCTTTATGGATGACAGGAATGAGAATGTTCTAGAGTTGAATGACACACAGTCAAGAGGGTTTTTAGTAGGCAACTTTAACGTTACATACGCCAAAAGCAAAAAGCATCTTTTAAAAATATGGAGAAAAGGCAAATAAAATACATGTGAAAGCAGCATTCAAGATTCTTTCCAGCTCAAAAAGGGTCACAAATGACATAGAAAAAGGGGACTTCATCCTTTAACAAGCACTAGATTGAGGGTCTGGTGCTCAGCAGAGAGGGTTACTGCAATGCATGCCAGACATTGTTTCCAAAGGGGTTTCCCCGCTGACACAGCTACATATACATCCAAGAGTGTCTTCTTTTCCGTGCACTCGGCTCTGAGGAAGGGGTGTCACATGACAGAACATTCCTAGTGGCTTTCATGACAATTATAGTTGCCAGGCTGTCATCAAGAACACTATTCTCATTCGGGGTCTGCGACATCAGCTGGTGCCCCCACGACCTCTGACCTTTATACACACCTGTGCACTCTTTAACCTGCCTGCAGGCGCATATATACACTGCCAAACAAGAGCTCTGACAGGGTGTATTCTGTACAGTATAAGTGTGTGGTTGTGTGCGTGTCTGTTTATGTAACAAAAGCTTATTCAGGATACTAGACCAGTCCACACCAGTCTGGAGCCTGGAGTCTGTTTTTCCTCCAGCTGGAAACAAGGAAGCCAGAACCTCCTGATCGCAAGAGAGCACATCCTAACTGGAATATCCAGAGCGGCAGAGAGGGACGCTAAAGTTAGAGGTGTCATATCACCTCATTCTACTGGCTGTGTGAGTGTGTGTGCATGTTCTAGTGTGATGGAAAATTTGACTCCTGGTCTTAAAAATATCAAACCGCTCATAACAAATCAGGAATGTGTAAACTGTCTGTTAGTCATGTTTCCTTCTTTGCGTCCATTTATACAAAAGATTCTGGCCAAAACAACACGTGTGTGTTACTAACGCAGAGAGGAATGTTAGCCAAACATAGAGTTCCCTCCTGCAGACACAGCGACGTGCTATCCAACAATGGTATCAGGTTGCACGACCTGACTGAGCCTTTGATATTCAAAAAAAAAAAAAAAAAAAAAAAAAAAAAAAAACTGAACATGCGACTCTCACAGCTGTGGATTACACCACAGGAAAGGAAACTTATGAGGCAATCCATTTTAATAACACAGTAGTCCTCTGCTGTTCATAAACACCATCCAAATGAGCAGAAAAAAGAAAACATGACCAAGAAATAAGAGTTTTCAAAGAAATATGCATTCATTTTGCCCCGATTCAGGACGAGGCACTTGTGTTTGATTTGCCCAGAGACTGAGAACACAGAGGTGAGGACAGCAAAACTTTACACCTTTTGTTTGTGAGCTCTATGACACAGCAAGCCTCAGACAGTCAGTGGCATTTTTTCCACTAGGCTTGAATGTATTGTGTCTCAGACTGTCTTAAACCTGAATGTGCATTCATGAGCCACTTTATTAGGTACACCTGAACAATTGTATGCAATTCAGTGGAACACATTTGCCTTAACATCTGTGTTTATGAAGCTCAAAATGTTTCAGTTTTTAGTGAAATTGTCATAAATGTATAAATTCGATTATATGTTTATTAGTGAGGCCCAGTTAAAGGCCACCTTACATACTATTGTTCAGGTGTACCTAATTAAATTGATCTGTGAGTGTTTGTTGCTTGTAAGCTATAAGAAAGTTTAATAAAAGTCATTTGCTTATCTCCAATCATTCCGGATCTTTGACCTTGACTAGAAATCATATTAGGACCTTAGAACATTATGTTTGAGAACCCCTGCTCTAGAGTCCATCTATGGTCAGGAGGGGTGCTGGGTGGGGAATCCCTGAGAGTGAGCTGGCAGTGTGAAATATCAAAGCTGCCATCTCTGAAATGAGCTGAGCACAACAGTGGAAACTCCATGATGTCACAGGCATGTAAGATATTCATTCTGATCCCAGATTGGTTTCGTCACATTAAGGTGCTGATGATCACATTCACTCCAGCAACAACACCGAGCCCCACCACCCATGCACATCCAGCACACCCTGGGCGAGCCTGGTAAACTGACACCATGGTGATGCTACACGGTATGTGCACATTAATCATGTGGCTGCATGTGAGTGTACTGTTTTGCTTTTGACAAACATTTAGCAAGTGTACTTAGACGCAGAAAATATTTACCATTATGTTCACAGATGTTGAAGCTAATATTGATGCCCTTTTGTGCACAATGTGTGATTAGCTTTGACTGTGAGTGGTTGTGTCAAGTCGCAAGAAGCTTGTACATGTGTGCACAGCAGACAGTGTCACACCAGCCCTCGTTTTAACCAATTATCTCTTGTTATCTTCCCTGTAAGTTAAGGTCCACTGTAATCATAATGTCTATATGACAAGCATTTGTTGACATTTAGACACAATCACATTCTTTCATTTATCTCACATAAATATACACTGTGTGTTGGAGGGGGGGGCTTGAAATGAAGTAGTTTGATGATATGCCATCAGACCACATGTTAAAGCTACAGTATGTAGCATAAAACTGCAAGTCAATCGCCTCCGCTCTGCCCAACGCTCCCTCTCCCTGTCACTATGCTCTACTATGATCTGCTACGCTCCGCCACGCTCTGATTTGAAAATCGGTGATCGGCGCTCAATGCATGCTGGTTAGTTTTCTGTCCAACTTGATCCCAACTTGCTCTGACGCAACACCCACGTGGTCAACAATATTCTCACGGGATCGAGGTGGCTGCAGTGTTTGGAGCCAGGCGCCGCTGTTGCTCTCCTCCGACTCCAAGAACTCAGGGCATGATGGGAAATGCCTGGCTCTTACCTGATCTGAGACCTGATTGGTTGAAATGTTTGATCATGAGAAATGTAGCCCAAATACATTTTCAAACACAATAGAACATCATTAAAACAACAACGGTTTGTAGAAGCTGAAAAGTTTGGTTTGATGACATCTTATTAAATTGGGATCAGATCTAACAGGAAGTGAGCGCTTCTATGACCTCCTGTACAGACCGAAGGCTGCTGAAAAACTGTCCGTCTTGGCTGTGGATTTTTGTCACTGCCCCCTGCTGCTGCCGCCTGTTCTCATCTCCTTACCAGGTGAGGCGCAGTTAATCTCGAACAAGAATAATATCAAAAATTTCTAGCTCTAAAATGTTTGAGTTTTGTTTCTCATGAAGAGTTGCGCTGATTCAGAGACAGAGGAGTCAGAGCAGAGAAGATTCCAGAAGGAAGGAGGAGTAAAGCTTGAAAGAATGGAGGAAGATAAAACACTGGAGGAGAGAGGGGACAGTGGGGATGAAAGAGAAGTCATGGAAGGAGAAAAAGAAAGCAAAAGAGGTCAAAATCAAGAGGAAAGAAAAGGGAAGAAAGACTTTTTTTCTATTATAAAACTGCATGTCAGAAAAAAGAATGAAGTGAGTGGAGATAATAACAAGATAAGGAAAAGCAAAGAAGGGAAAGAAATGAACGGCTGGGGGAACTGAGCAGCTTCGTCTCCATGGAGCTCAGCATCTATTGCTCAATATCCACCCAAATCCTTTCGCTTACACTAAATGTCTTTATATCCCATTTGTACATACATCACAAACTAGCATCCACTTATAGAGCTGAAAGGATATTTAAATAGCCGAGTGGTTCAGTGCATGTGCAGTTTGTCTCTCTGGCACCATCTTTGCATCTACACCAAATATAGATATTCTTTCTTTTTCTATTTTGCAAGTGGTTTCAGAAGCTCCAGAAAAGTTGCATCAGCAGCACGACCAGTCGAAATTTCTCTCAAAGGCTCAGCTCTCCCAGCAAGTTCTCCTCCTAACAAGTCTTTTCTTTCCTCCTTTCACAAAAGCAATCTCACTTACCTAACTGGGTATATGAGATAATTAGTGACTGAATAATTAAGTGTATGCCTGAGACAGTGTGACTGTTAAGTGTGTCTGTGCATGACATTTGGAAGGACTCCATTGTATGAATCTGCCTCTCTGTTGTGGCACGCAGCCTAAAGCTTCTCTCTGATCCAAAATAAAAACAGGCACCAGGAATGTGGACTTGCATCTTTCCCATCTTTTCAGCTAGAGCCAACAGCTATTGAAAGCCACCCACCAGGTTCTTTATACACCATTTATGCCGTGTTACTTTCC
>NW_018127908.1:922698-952479 GCF_001952655.1 Monopterus albus | reverse complement strand
GACCAAAGTACCTTACACTTCACCCTCTTCTCAAAGAAAGACACGTGACTGTGGATGCTGCAGCACTAGAATCTGCATTTAAAGCCATCTCTGTCCTCAATGGGGGTCAAACAAGGATGGATAGACTGCCAACATGAAGGGTGGGCAGCTGTCAGACAAAGTGGGTGACCTGAGAGTGACAGGGGTGACTGACAGTGGGAGTGGAGAAAGAAACAGACAGAGAGAGCGTGTGGTAGAGAGCACAAATGGTGGAACTGGATCTGCCTTGGCTGTGTAACAGAAGAACAATGGGGGCATGCGGCACGAGTACGGTGTGTCACCACAGATCAGGTTCTTGTAAAGGATGATGTTGTGACTCGTTATATGTACCGAAAACAACCACAACAACAAGTGATCCTTGTTTAAATAGATACAGAAAGCAGGTGAATCAAAAATGAAGTGCAATATTTGTACTTCTAGCCGCCTGTGTGTCCATCTCTCGCTCCCTTTCTGTTTTCATCCCACTTAAGTGGCTGCACAAAACTCTCATCAACACCTCACACAGCATATCAAAGTACACTCATCATCATATCATGGCATCATCTGTCACAAAGACATTTCTGGCAAATGAAATCTCTTGAACTCTACTGGAGGGATAAGCACCATTTTTTCCTCATTTGTTGTTCTGATAATGTCGAGGAGGGCTGATCCAAACTCTCCCTTAAGCATTCACCTGAGGTATGATCTGGTGACAGTGTCATAGCATTTGATTTCCATAACTTCCATTAAACTTTCCAGTCAGATTTGCTAAGTGAAAGGAGACGTCAGATCTGGAAGCATTTCTGCCAACTGTAAATTGCTGAAGCAACAGTAACAAAGCGGCTCTAGGCACGGCAATGTACTGCAGGTCAATCAGTAAGTCAATGCACGCTGCATCACTACAACTGAAATATCTCTGCAACTACTGAAATTTTGTACAGCCATTCGGTGGTGATCACATGACTTTTCCTTCTACTAAACAGTGTCATTGTCATCACTGTGAACTGTTTAAAGGTACAACTATTTTTTCTATATAGGCTACAAAATGTGTCATTTACATTGTAGACTTGCTAGCAGAGCATTTTTATTTATTTTAAGGTCACTACATAATCAAAAAAATGTACGTTTACACACTTTAAGTTCACATAGGGAGTGGTTTCAGACACCGCCTCAGTAATCATCTTTTCAATATGCTCAGTGTATCCCAGCATAGAAACACAGGGGTGTCTCCGATAATCTAACGGTGGTTTCACGTTATTTTCATTAGTTTTAAATAATGTATTTCAGAGTTGATGTAGTTGGAAACAAAAAAGGTTTCACAGTTGCAAATCCATCCAAAATTGACACACATTTTGAAAGTATAATCATTGTATTGCAGATTATGTTTGCAGTTTTCTATAAAAGTGTAACAGACTTTTAAGATTTTATAAACACAGCTGCCAATCATTTGTACTAATGATTCAACCAGGGGTTTCTTGCACACCTAAGATGCTTCATTCATTATACTTCTCTATCTATTCTATCTATTTTTTGCTCAATTTGACAGTAGTCTTACTACAGTTTGGCTAAACAGTAACCTCCACTGTCATCTTCCATTGTGCTGCACCTGTCACATCACAAATCACCAGCATGCTCACATCACAGGCTCAAAAGGCTACAACACGGTGTATATCCTAACTGCATGATAAATCTGGCACACGAGGGTTTCACATTATGTAAATTAACTGGTATTTTGCCACAAGAACAGATGCAATAACAGCGTCCTCGGTTAATTTAAATAACCAGTGCGTCATCATGTCACCTCAGTGGAAACATCGTTATTGTCACAGCCTTTGTCAGGTTATACAACCTATATGTGTTACAGTAAACCGAGAAGCTTGTCCATGGCTGTTTGCTTGCACATTTATGTTAACAGCTGTGTACGTCAGCAGCTTTCTCCTCTCACTCCCTTTGATATTTACTATAGCCAATCAGCGAGTTGCAGAGGTGCCAATATTTATTTTTCCATCAGGCTATTCCAGCAAGTATGTCCCTCCTTGTGTGTGTGTGTTTTTGCATAACCACACTCCTCCTGCACTGTTTGTTCCCTCTGTGACTGGCAGTGTTATAATCTGTCAGTCAGTGATATAGCAGCACAGAGAAAGGTCCTGATTCATCATAAAACTCAGAGTGTGACTGTCAAGTCAAGTGAAGTTTATTTATGTAGCACGATTAAAAATCAACCAGAAGTTGGCCAAAATCTTTTAGGAAAAGACACCACCATAAACCATCAATGGCACTGTGACCTCCAGACCAGAAAACAAAATTACAAGTGCTTTGAACAAGACTAAAAACCTAACACTGATTTAAAGCAAGGGAATAAAAATAAGTTTTATGATGACATAAAAGCACAGAAAGTTGATGCCATCCGAATATGGTTAGGAAGGTTATTTCACAAAGTACAGGCTGCAAAAGAGAAGGCATGCTTACCTCTGGATTTTACTTCTGAACTATTAGAAGCATCTGGTCCTTAGACCTAAGTATTCTAGTAAGGACGTAAAAGACCAATGATATAAAAGAGGGAGCAGAACCATTTAAGGCTCTATGGGTCAGAAGAAGTATTTTAAGGTGAATCTGGAACCATACTGGGAGCCAAAAGAGTGAAGCAATAGATGTAATGTGCTCCCGTTTGCAAGTACCTGTCAGCAAACAAGCTGCGGCATTTTGGACCGATTGCAGGCGATTTAAGGACAATAGATTTATGCCCACGTAACAGGAGTTACAGTAGTCAATTAGGCTAGAATTATTAAAGCTCATAAACTGTTCAACCTTTTTCAGAAGTTTGAGTTGAAAAAAATCCAGCTTTAACAACAGAATTAAGTTTATCCAACTTTAAGTCATAATCCATATTAACACCCAAGTTTTTGACAGTAGATTTAGTCAAAAGAATTAAATGCCCTAAATCAAACATTTTAGGCTCCGCAACCTGGTTGATTAACAGGATTTCAGTCTTCAATTCATTAAAATCCCAAAAAGATTTTAACTATCCAATTTTTTATGTCTGATAAACACCTTGACATTTGTTTCAGTTGCTCAAGAATACTACATTTCAAAGGTAAATACAACTGAAGGTCATCTGCATAACAGTGGAAAGAAATGTCATATTTCCTGATGACCAAGCCCAGGTGAAAAATGGACTGTGAAAACAAAATCGGTTCCAAGATAGATCCCTGTGGGACTCCATAGGAAATGGACACAGTGGAGGACTTCGAAGTGTCCATACCGACAGAATACGAACTGTCAGACAAATAAGAAGTAAAGCACTCAAGCTCTACACCCTTAACAACAACACAGTGGTCTAAGTGGCTGATAAGGATGTCATGGTCCACTGCGTCAAAGGCAGCAGTCAAATCTGAAAGAATAACGATCACAGAAGCACCCAAGCCAGTCACTAAATGATGTAGCTTCAGAAATGACAATTATAAGTTAGAGAAAGACATTTTACTGCAGGTTTAATCAGCGTTATCTTCTAAAACCATATGTGATTTAAATGAGGCCAAAACTTGGAAAAGTCTCTGTGTCCCAGTGGGTATAATGTTGGTGGATAGTCTGACACAAGCTGTGAACGAGAACACAAATACACAATTAAATACACACAAAGAGACACACACAATGACACACAGGCACTGTTGTGCAGAGGGGAAAGGAGAAAAAACAGCAGCATAGGCATTTTCAATTAGCCACCCACCAAGACCACATGAAATGGCTGGGGAAAACAAAATCACAGGTATTCACACACAGATACTTTCTATGAACCTCCTTACCCTTACAACTCAAAACTAGTGCGCGCGCACACACACACACACACACACACACACACACACACGACTCCAGCTTTACTTCAAATGTTCTGGTTTTACAGACGAGTGTGGGAGAATTATACAGTAGCTGACCAAGCGCGTTGATCCCTGCAGAAGGAAATGGCATGTCTCTCTGCAGTGTCATTGTGTCAGAGTCTGCTAGAAACAGCTCACTCAGGGTCCTGAAATCATTCAGTGTCATTTAGTTTGTAAAGGCTTTACCTAACTCTCTTTTACAACATGACTGCAAATCTTTCTGTATATACTGCACATGATCATTAAATGGTTTGGTGAAAATACTGGTTTATCAACCAAAAAAGGGCAGAATTATTGAGGCATTTCTGGCTAATGCTGCAATTATTATTACTTTTTATAATAATGCCATTATTATTTTAGATAAATTAAACACAGAGGGCTACACACTATTAAATAAAATGTATTCATAGCAAGAATAATCACACTCATCTACAGCTCTGGCAACTTGAAAATTGCACTCTGAAACTGTAATCAGTTAATCATCATCAGGGTAGTTGTAGTATGAACAAAATCATTTTACCATCCTACATTTTGTGAGACAGAGAGTAAAGATAAAGATAATAGGCAGGGAAAATGTTGTTGCTGCATCACAACGTAAACTTGGCTTAAATGGACGAATGCTCAGGGTTCATGAGTCTGCAATCCCTCCTCAGCTCCACCAAGACCCAACACTCTTTGCCAAAAGTTGGGATTTTGTGGATCAAATAAGTGTCAAAAATGGAGACGAGTTAAATCAAAACATTAAAACATCCTTTTAAACAAGGGGCCACGGTGCATCCATCCAAACTTTGCTCATTAACATATGTGCCAGCGAGCCAAAAGGCTAACCCTGCTGTAGGTGTTTTTTATGGTGATGAAATAAAAAATAAAAAAACTTTTACTGTTTTCCACAGTGAATGTCTTCATGCACCAAGTGGAACTAGCACTTCAGAACAAAACGGTAACCTTGTGTTGATTCCATATTGCCCTGCATATAATCTAATTAAGTCATAGAGTTGTATCAGTCCTTTGGAGCCTGTCCACGAGAGCTTCACAATAGTTTGTACTGACATGATCGTGTGGCTTAAAACCTGCTTTTGGGCCAAAAGCGAGCAGCTGACAGCAGTGAAGTTGTTAATAAAGAGTGAGTCATCTTTGAAGGCAGACCGGTTGATGAAGATGGTGATTAACGGTGCATGCTTCTTTCACTCCCCTCTGGTCTGCTGCTACATGCAGCCACTACTCTCCATCGCTCTCTGACAGACACACTTTGTTTCCTCCGATCTTCCAGGTGCTCATCTGATACTTCAGAAGGAAATGGATTTAGAGCAATTTAGATTCAGTTCTGTCTTCATATCTTTCAATCATACGCATATGACCGCTGCATATGTACCAGAGAATGGGAAAAGTAAGGTCACGCTGCAAGCATCTGCTGTCCTAGTGACTGAGAACTGTACCAGACTGGACACTTCATTGTGAGATACACACACTGACACTTACACGATAGCCTGCTTTCAATGAATCCTGACCACTTCCTGTTTGGCTGGAACTGCGTGTTCTTTAAACTAGGAGTGGAGGTGGTGAGAAGGACATGAAGAGAATTGTCTGTGACACAAAGGCATGTGGTCAGTATCTCCCAACAGGCTCCTTCTAAACACCATCTACTCTCCATCTTTTGAAGAAAAAAAAAAAGCCCGACCTTTCACTGCAACTGCTCAAGTCAACACTGTGATGTCACTCACTCAGCCAAGAGGAAGCACTTATATGGTCATGGAAACAGGAAATGAAAGAGGAGCTGTGAGTGTCATGGTAATTTGTGTGATGCTCTGAGGCTACCCACAGTTTGAGAGGGGCTGGCGAAGCAGCTCTTTCCAAGCGAAGGGGGGATTGAGAGAGAGAGAGAGAGAGAGAGGTATGAATGACATTCATTTTGGTGGAGAGCAAGGGATGTGAATGGCTGGGGTTATGAATGGGGATAAGAGCAGAGGAATTTAGTGGGTGGGGCAGAGAGTGAAATGGAAGAGATGCGGAAGAAGAGCAGGCTGAGAGAGATGAGTAATTGGCAAGTGTGATGATAAAGAGGAGAGAAGAGCGGCTGGAAGTCAGCGGGTGGTGTGATGTATACAGTCGTTCACCAGCTCTCTGATGTTTTCTCTATTAGGCAGCACTGCTGCAGTGTCGACTCCAACTGCATACCTGATGAGAGAGCCAACACAGGTCCAAGTCTCAACATACACACACACCTGAACATTTGCTTTCATTCTTTGTGGGCACTTTACATTGACTTATAATCATTTCTTGAAGATTTACCCCAACGCCAACTGTGAACTTATCCTAACAGTCATCCTAAAATTAAATGATTTATATGCCACCATCTGGTCCCACAGTGAGAGTGTGTAAACAGGTTTTGGTCTTCACATTGTGAGTAATGTGAGACCCACAAACACAAAAACTCAGTTTGATATAGCAGTGCCAGGCTAAGTGTTCAGTCTGGCGCCAAACCTGAACCCACTGCTACCACTGCCTGACTCACTCTCTCTCTACCGAGACACACACACACGCAGACACACACACAGCAGGTTATGAGAGCGGGTTCACCATTTTCAGGCCATGAATTTTTTGTGCAGTGAAAATGCGTTCATGAACACAAAACTGCATAGATACCAACTGACAAACATCTGATTTGTGCACATGAGCACCTTTGTATAAGAATTACAGCTAAACACATGTATTTTACTGTACATGTTAGCAATAAAAAAAAACTTAATTATACAAAGTATATTCTTTAATAAAATTAAGCTTACTCATATCCATTGCTGAAAAGAGCTTCATAAACAATTCTGAAATATTCTTTTACTCCCCTATTCATGAATATACGTATCTACAGCATGAACCAAAGTCTGAAAATAATTATTTATTCTGCTAAAAAAAAAAAAGTTTGTCCAAAAGTTTTTCTTAAAGGCCTTTAGCATATTAGCATGCTAACATTTACTGATTAGCACCAAGCACAACTTACAGCTGAGACTGTCAAATAAATTGTTTTGCTAATATTTAATTATGAACTAAAATATGTGACACATGACCAAGTCAAGTGATGCTTAGTGATGCTAAGTGAAAGGTCATGGTGTTACCAGTCTGTAGGCTTCATCCCCCTGCGACCTGGGAAAATGTCATGGCACCGCTGGTGTGAATAAAAAACAAAGAACAGTTTTGTTTTCAAACCTTGTCTGTCACTGTTGAACATACTGCACATTAAAATGTATACTTGGAGAAACCAGCTTAGTCTTTCAAATACAAAATTTATACCAGCTGAGGTTTTTTTTTATCACAGGCAAAAAAAATCTGTTGTCTCTCTCTCTCTCTCTCTCTCTCTCACACACACACACACACACACACACACACACACACACACAGTAAGCCTGCAGATTAAACAGCCCTACTTCATACTGTAATAACCAGTTCACTTCTAAACACAGCAGAACAGCAGCACTTCTCCTCCTACGCGCATGTGCAAACACAGACATATAAAATTACTGAACGCAGATTAAAATCAGTGTTGGTGGATGACTAGCCGAGATGCCTTAATTGTTTTTTCTGCTGTCAGTTATTCATGAATATACGTGCAAAGACTATGAGGTTCTAAGGCCAAGGGCCGTCTCGTGGTACATGACAATTAGAGACAAAGGATTCAGGTAAACGGAGCCAGCATGTGTGATCAGAGGGTGATGTCATGCAGGTTTGCCCCTGTGAGGAGGTTAACATGCCGAGAGTGCTCTGATCACATGGGACCTTATTTCCTGGCCCACGAGCCTGATCTGTAACAAAGCTCACACCTCTCCGAGGACCGTCTCAGGTTTCGGTTCAGACCGCAGGGGATTCAATTACAGTGACAACAGGGAGCGCGTCCTCAAAGCAGTGTAGGCTTCTGTATGTGATGAAGAAGTCAATTACAAGGTGAGAAAATTACACAAGCTCAGTGGAATATGTAGTGTATATCATTTTTTATGGATACTTTAAGATTCAAGTGAACCAAAGCAGCTGAATTGTGTAACTGTTGTAATTCAGTCTTCTATTTTGTACATCATGCTTTATGAACAGGTGATGCAGGAGACCAAATCAAAAGGCTAGAGGCAAAGTACATGCCCCGGTTACATTTATGAGTCTGCTCTCTCTCTCTCTTTCTCTCTCGTCTCTTAATGATACTTTGTCAAGTCAAGTCAAGTCAAACGGAACTGTTAAAATATAGAAAAAAACTTAAAAATTGATATTTATTGAATGACTGCTGGTGCCTCAGAGAAAATGTACAAACAACATTTCTCTCCCCCTTCAATCTCATTCCCCTCACCCCTCATCCTCATTGAGCCGTTGCTGGGAGATGCACTGGGACTAAGATTAAGACCTTTAAAAAAAATTGCCAGAGCAGGATGAGAAAATAATGCTTGGTGAATATAAAGTCTGCTCCCAAAACGTAGTTACATCATTGCAGGTCAGAGAAGCAAAGTGTAATCCTGAGAGAGAGGAGATGATGAGGGGGTGAGGGAGGGGGGAGGGGACATGCAGACCAGATGTCAGCTCCTGAAGATCTATGGTACTGGGGAGGTGGGGTCTAATTGGACATAAGAAAATGAAACAATTAAATCCAGTGCATATACCCACAAAGCCTTCAACTGCACACAAACAACAAAAGATCAGATTAGAATTGTAAAAAATAAACAACCAGACTATGTCGTGCCTGACGTTAATTGCTCTAACAGCTGAAAACATCAGGTTTCCCAGAAAAGCAGCAGGCTATCTTCTTCCACTCCTCCATCCACTCCTTACTTCAACCAGTCCTCCCTCCCTCTCTCACTAATGCATATTATATTATGTAAGCTGAGCTACAGACTCTAGAGGAGGGGGTCCAGGGATGGAGAGCAAAACACTGCCGTGCTTAAGGCAAGGACAGAAAGACAAATACATGTAGACAGGCGTAGAAACAGACAGGACCACAGAGCGTGAACACACAGGAGGAAGAATGAGGCGGGGGGTGCGAGGTATGAGAGCAGCTGCCGAAGTGTTGAGGAAGCTCTTAAAGGAAAAGAAGGAAGCTGCAGCAGAGGGTGGAAAGGAAGGGGGTTAGGAAAAGGAGTCAAAAAGCAGGGCTGGGAGTAAGGGAAGATGCAAGACAATGGACATTTTACTAATAAATTAAAGAAGGAAGAGATGCATGCAAAGCTAAACAATAGTCTGGATCTCAGAACAAATGGGAGGAGGACAAAGGATAAAGAGAAAAATAAGGAAAACCAACAATTCAAACAGAAATGTAGTAAATGTGACAGCTTTTTAAAAATGTAACGGTGCACAGTACAAAAACCAGAGAGCCTCTCAGATTCTTTCACCATCAAATAGTCATGAGCCAAGCACTCATCAGCTTTCACGCAGCTTCATGAGCAGCATACTGTGACATGAAGTGCATTTATCATCCAAGCCTACACAGCATAGCAGACAAGTGGGGCCTGGGCACTTTAAACTAAAAGCCAAGTCTTGTTGCAGGGACTGTGGAAACTTCCTCAGTTGGGACACGAGCGTGGACACACACAGCCAACCAAAAGAGGGTATGACAGTGTGCGTCCTAACACAGCACGCTCTGACTGGTTTAGGTTTATGTATCTTGTGTGTGTGTTGATTGAATCTGCATGGTAACACACGGTCTGGAAGGACTCCCAGCAGTGGGATTTATGAAAATCTGAAGCTCCAGTTCTGTCATTTTGACCAAGCTTTCCTCCTTCGCTCTACCTTTTTACTCGTTTTCATCAACCCAATAACAGGGTGCACTGGCCATTCACTTAACTGCGCCCACCAATCGGTGACTGTCCAATCATATCTTAGCAAATTTAGTTTTTAGAAATTTTTTTTTGAAATTGCATATCAGTTTGTCAAATTTAGATTTTTAGTTTGTCAATAAAAAATGATGATTACAAAAACAAAGTTGTTTAAAAAATGACCACAAATTCTTCAATCTGTCACCATTATCAACGTAAACTTTAAATGTACTGTGCAAGTACAGAACATTTGACAGTCACAGCAAAAGTAGCTCGAGGACCTGACACAGTTCAGATTGAACAACCATACTGTCTGCTTTAGGTCAGTGCTTGCTGGGTGCTCCCACTCACAACAAGAACACCACC
The DNA here is from genome assembly GCF_001952655.1 of Monopterus albus. NCBI lineage: Eukaryota > Metazoa > Chordata > Actinopteri > Synbranchiformes > Synbranchidae > Monopterus > Monopterus albus. The sequence goes on along the minus strand of NW_018127908.1, from coordinate 942,440 downwards.
TTCTTATTACACTCCATAAGTAAAATAAATGCATGATGTGTTTTTAAATAAACACTGTCTTGTGGAGTAGGTAGCCATGGCAACAGGCAGAGGATGGTTAGTCTCTTGGATCTCTCAGACTCCAGCATGATTTAATACTGTGGGATGGGAGGGATTGTCTTGATAATGTGTGCTGCAATAGAAGCAGAGCAAACCTGTCTCACCATTTTCTTTTCTTTCAATTGTGTGTGTGTTTAAGAATAGTAGGCCCCATTTCTCAGGTTAAGTGAACAGAGCATTACAAACTATGGCAGAACATCTGCTCTTTGATTCCCTGAGCAGGCTGAGCCATGCATGCACCCAGTTGTTTGTTATGCTCTAATGGCGCCAGTTAATCCTAGCACCGCTGGACAAGATAACCCTCGATCCAAACGTGAGACTCTTCCTCAAAATACCTCCTCACTCATAACTGTGCCACTGTCCTTTAGCGCATTCCAGATTAAAAACAGCCACAGGATCCATTTGGAACCTCTTCAGCAGAGAGCACTGCAGATGGGCAAGAGAAGGTTAAGTGCAACTGGATCATGAAAAACAGAAGACCCTGTGGACATCATTCGCCAACCCCTTCGATCAAATGTTCTGCTTTAATAGAGAAATGTCAATATAATCATTAACTTTTGTTAGTATGTGTTGCCTCTCTCTCTCTGACATCAGAGTATTTAGTTTACAATCACAGAAGACAAAGATAGTCAGCAAACAATCAGCAGCTGAGCCAGTGGGTTTTGTTATTAATGCTAAAAATAACAATTTTAAAGATTTTTTTTATCATTCAAAATGTTGCTAATTAAGGTATGTTAGTTGGTTAATCCGTTGCTGGACTAGTCCTTTCAGCTCTGCTATCACAGTTGGCTTATAATACTTGTCCTTTAGAGCAATGATCACAGAGATTTATATTGATGTCATTTGTGTGTGTGTGTGGATTTTTTTTTTATTATTATCAAATGTGGCATGGATCACAGGTCAGTACACAGCTGCATTCAATTCATGCATTTCTCTGTATGTGCGTGTGCATTTGAGACCAGAGAGAGCACAAAGGCAAATGGAGAGTTACATAATGTCAGGACTGAGCTGAACTAACTCTGCTTTGCATGCTATATCAGAAGTGGGAGATGGAGAGAGAAGATGTGCAGACAGCCAGGAAATAAAGCAAAGACTGAAGACTGGCACTCAGTCAGGTCCACAGATGGAATGAGGAGACAAACAGAGAGTTAAAGACAGGCAAACGAGGGGCTAAAGGAGCAAATCTGTCTGTTAGGCAGCACAAAGAGAGCTAGACAAAAATGGCAGCAGACACATAGAAACGCTGGTGGATATTCAAGAACATAAATCAGACTGGGAGGTCAAGTTACAGATGTGCACAAACATCTGGAGAGACGAACAGGCTTGTAAACGGACATGAAGTTGCAGAGATTGAGATGCAGGTCTGTTAAGTCTGTGCCTGCAGTGTTACAAGCAGTATTACGTAAGAGTGCTAGGGACCGCTCTACTAAAAATCCTATTCCACACACGCACACACACGTTTATAAAAAAAAAATAAAAAAAATCTGTGTATTTAACAACTTAGCTGCAGTAATGGCCTTACGCAGGAGGATGACAGGGGCACTTGGAGATATATGCTGAAGATACAGCAAGGTTCTGGTGAACGATAACAGACTGCCAAGGCAGAAGGAAGGAGACATAGGCCAGGATGATGTTGTCATATACGGTAGAACCGAGAGTAAATTTGAAGGTTAAATCTGAATAAATGGGTGGTCTCTTCCAGGATGACAGTGCCCCCATCCATAGGGCGCGAGGGGTCACTGAATGGTTTGACGAGTATGAAAATGATGTGGATCATATGCTATGACCTTCACAGTCACAGCACCAGAACTCAAGCTAGCTGAACATCTATGGGAGATTCTGGGCCAATGTGTTAAGGGCAAATGATACTTTCCATGTCTGTTAAGGTCTAGTGACCTTTTCATTATCTTACCAGGTCCACACAGACTCTGTGCAAATGTCCAGACGAACAATTTGTGTCCATGCAGACTGTCCACTCAACAAACAACCCCAACTGTACCACACTGCCTAAAAACGTTAACAGAAGTGGACAGAAGACAGGCCTTCAAATCAAAGTATGAACAGGAACGCATGAGGGTACCTTGTCCGTCTAGGGTATGTGCAAAATCTGACTAGCCCTTTAGAGCATGCTCTCCACCTACTCAAGGGGAGAAGGGGTGGGTGCTGGCAGATCTGTCGCCATCAGCATCCTCACGTTTCAAATATTAGTGTTACAAGCACGGTGTATGAACATTTACTGGTTTAGAGTTAAAATTGGTTGCACATGGAAAAGCAAAGCGGAACAGACCACATCAGCCTTCAGGTTCCGCTGGATTACAAATATGTGAAGCTCCAGTTTACGGCTCATCAAGTTCTCATGGTGGAAAAACACAATATGTATATTGACGTACTTTTAGTACTATATTATATATCTTTTTGACAGCAGACATTCTGGCTTGTCATCAGGTATAAAGTAAACCATGCCAGCGAGCCAGAATGCACAAAACCAGCACTTTGGAATTGGTAAACATTAAAGGAATGCAGCATAATTAATGTAATTAATTTGCAACTTTCAGGCTTCAGTAGTAATAACTGACAAATAGCCTATCTGAATATTTTGCTAGGGGGTGGGTTGAATGCTTACGTCTCCATTCTTGGCTGAGATTGCACTGAAACATGTTTATACAGTACAGTCCTTTTCAGACATGAGATACTGTATATAACATTGCTGCTTCATCATTCAGTTAAAGCGATGGCTTTCTGTCATTCAGACATTCAGGATCATCTACAAAATGGAACACCAATAAGACATAGGCCTGCTACAATAATATTCACTCAGTGTAGCCCAGTGTCACTAAAATCACTTAACACATCACTGGTCTTCTGTTAGTTATACCACCACACTTAGTTTGGAAAAATGTGTCTAAGAGCAAAGCTACAGAATATTTTGTAGTCTTTTCGGTGTTGCACGTCGTAGACGGTCCCTGCACAAGGGTCTCACAGCCGGCTGCACACGCACTATTATTTCATCAAGATGGCTCATTTTGATTAAAATTAGGCTGCAGGTCGTTGTCCGTTTGCCTCAATACAGTAAAGAGGCATTGTTTGCATTTTAGAAATGTTTCTCTTATGATTTATTGATCTGGGAACTTTGAATCTGTGAATATTTCATCCTGGGATTGGTCTTATGCTACTTTATTAAGTTACTCGGTCTATCCGACTATCCATAGGCTTATCTCCAGTGTTTTCAGAGATGTGAACACCAGCTAGCAGACCAAGCTGTCTCCATCATGTATATTTTCCTTTAATCTTTGGACTCAGGCTTCACAGAAATTCCTGTTGTCTTGATTGTTAGAATACTAAAATTATAAACTATTACCTACCCCTACACAACAAACAAATTTTATACTGAATATTATCTTTAAGTGTCTGTGGATTTAAAACACTGTCCATACAAATCACCCTACTCATAACATCTCAGTGTGCTCAATAAATCAGAGACATCAGCGTCACAGACTACTGCTGTGGTAGATCCTCACTGTGTTGAAGTTACACACAGACCCCGACATGTACGCAGCTTCACACCTATTCATAGGCGACTGAAGAGTATTACTCTACATTACCACAACAGGCCAGCGGCAACAGTGTGTCACTGCAGAGAGCAAAACGCACTGGGACATCAATGACGCACGCACTGCGCCGTTAGTTAGCTGACAGGACTTCCCCTGCCCAAAGCTATGTGATAAGTTAATGACGCCATTCAGACTCAGAGCGCAGTGCTGAGCTTTCTCTCTCTCTCTAACAAGCCACACAATCACGAAAATGATTCTCTCACTGTGTCTGTTCAGTTCTACACTTCCACACATTTACTCTATCAGCAAACAGTAAAATGTGTGTGTGGATGTGAACATATTTGGTTGTGTGTGTGTGTGTGTGTGTGTGTGTCTGGTCTTCCTCACATGTACTCATTCATGGGTATGGCAGTGTCTACACATACTTTTGTACCTTTAAAATGTCCAGCTTGATCCAGGTAACTGCAACACAAGGGATTCTGACACTGCAGTGGCTGTTCAGTGCTCAGCCAGGACTACACACTCGAAAACCAAGCGAGCTGATGGGCATGGGGCATTCGGCTGTGACTGAGAGGCATGCACATGCATTTGAATATGGATGAGCAAATACGTCAGAGTGTACCCTCGTAAGATGCCTAATCTTGGGCTACAGTCATCCGTATGAGAAAACGAAGTGCAAACATTAATATTTCTTGATGTTTTCAAAGTGTGGAGACCATTTTGATGGAGTAAATGGTAAAAGGACTTGTATAGTTCTTTTCTATGCATTGCAGCTCACTCAAAGCACTTTCACACTGCTGTATGTAAAAACAGTGCTATATCTCTCTTGATTTAACCACAGGGCCATACTGTATGTGCTCACGTGTCCCTGCATTATGCTCATCTTTACTGCTCATTCTGTCATTTAAGACCTATATGAGCACATGAAAGCAGGGCACTCTTTCAGAGCTTCACTGGTCTTTACCCTGAGCCCTAGCTGTTAATTTAACATGTTGGTTGTTTCTGACAGAGGCTGTCACTGGAATCACAGATTTAATAGTACAAGGTCAAAGGAAAGTGACTTTCTGTGCTGCGACATTCAGCGATCATCACAGCAAGGAAAGCCTGCGTCTCTGTAGTCATGACAAAAGAGCAGTGCAGCTCTGAATGCACTTAGACGACCCTTCTTTGAGGCTGGCATAATGTCCTTGTGATAAATGCACAGCAAGCTCCGGGAGAACACTTCAGGTCTTGAGAGCCAACTTGGCTGCACATGCACCTCTCAGCAGCCACTCTTCCTTCCTCCTCCTCCTCCTCCTCCTCCTCCTCTCTGCTAGGGGAGCAGAAAGGTGACAGCAAGGAAAGGACGAGAAGGGGTAAGATAGAGAGGCGGGACAGAGGGGACAAGGGTAATGTGATGCAGGATTGTGCAGTGCAGACAGGTGACTGTGTGAATGCCAATCAGCCTTAACAGATACACACAGTGTGGTTAGAACATTAAAACCAGTGGATTTCTAAAAGACCATTCCCTTACATGATCATGAAAGCCAACATTATGATCATTCACTCAGAAATACTGTACAAATCAAATATACAAACGTATCATATGTGGATGCTTACATGAGAGGATGGACTTCATGTTTCAGTTCATACACACAAACATCAACAGTCCACAGCCGTACCCTCCAACAGTTCAACGAACATCTGCAGGCACTCGAGATGGGTTGCAATATAACTGCAACTGTACAGTATGTGGACTTTGGCTGGGCCAGAAAAGATGCTGTGTGCTCTACTGTGTAGCAGAGCTTAAAATAATTGATGGCACTTAAAAGTCCAGTTTATCCAAATTCTAAGAAAAAAATAAATATACTTTCTCAACTAGTAGTATGCAGTCATCCAGACAGTCATAACAGATTTCTAGCTGCATTGAAAAACAGTGGAAGTAAATAGAAATTTGTTTTCAAAGTACTGAAAAAGAAGACACTTAAAAGCAAAGTCTCCCTCCATTATCAGTATCGCCATGACTCTGGATAATCCATAAACCTTTCGGTGCAGTTTCCACTGGAATTAATTTCTGCCAGTTAAAAGGTCCCCAAGAAAACTCCTGGCAGTGCATTTTATGGATTATTCATCTTATTGAGGACATTGCTTTCAGAAAGTAATGTTGGTTATGACATTTTTTAAGTCATTTTCAATGCCGCATGCACCAAAACAGTCTACCTGTGCCTGTTCTATAGGGATGGAAAGCTACAAAAGATTCATTTAGGTTTTATACACAAAATGTTACAGTACTTTTTGCCACTGATTTGATTCTAATGCCATCCACCTCTTTTTGATCTTTATCATTTCTTTCCATCTTTCTCTCTTTGCCACCTTCACCGTCCTTTGTTCTGCACCTCTATCCAACCTGTTTCATGTTTTCCAACACACTGGTTTGGCCTCACATCAACGCCACTTGTAAAAACATTACTGCATGCAGCACATATTTAATCAAATCGAGTAGCCAGTCAGACTCATTGGCTAGTTGTGTAATTTGCACTCTGCGTAAAAGTGAGTAACAGCCACGGAGCCTCTCGCCTTCCAATGGCCGTATTATTACCGTAAGTGAATGAGTCAGGATAGTGTGTGTGTGTGTGTGTGTGTGTGTGTGTGTGTGTGTGGTCACCCCTGCAGTCTGCCTGCAGAAGCCCTTTCATCAAGGGTGTTCAGTATCATTAAGAACGTAGTCATTCATTAAAAAATAAAAAAGATCTTCATGTCCACACATAAACAGACACAGACACTCACCTGCACACTGGGAGCCTGTGTCTCTGAACCATCGATGTAACTACACACACACACACACAATATATATATATGTTTATATATAGCATAATAACCACAGGACGGATGTGATTTGATTATATCTTCTAATTGTCCTAGAACAAAGAAACTCCCACTGCGACATCAGAAACCCTGTGACACAGGCACACACGCAGACACACTGGCTTTGTGCACTGTTTATCAGGACCAGGCCGGCCGATCGATCATCCTAGCATGGTTGCCCGGGTAACCCCGTTATTATTCAAAGCACAGAGCACCAGCTTGCAGAGAAATCTGTGTATATATGTGTGTGTGTGTGTGTGTGTGTGTGTTTATGTATTTGTGTGTTAGTGAGCTAGTGGAAAATCCCATTGGCTTGTAGGTGAAGTAGCCACTGGGCCAAGCTGGTCCAAGCATCCTCCTTCCCAGCATCCTCCCTGATCTGCATACCTATGAGGGTGGACAGTATCATACACACATACACATAGGATAAACGCTCTAATTGGACAGAGCAACTGGTGTGCGCCTATTTCATATTCTACTAATTTCTATCGCCCTACACCTCCCCCACCCCCTCCCCCTCCTCTGCTCCCTCCTACCCATGTGATTTTCATTCAGCATCCATTCTTCGTTTTTCTTCCATGCTTTACTGCATTTCATTCAGCCCGTACCCCCCAGTCTGCTCGCTCCCTCTCTCATTTTTCATTCACATTCTGCGGCTCTGAGGCTCATTCATAAACAGCACCACTCCTAACAGCAGCAAAAGGTAGTGAGGAGGGGAGGGGAGGGGAAGGGAGGAGAGGGCAGGATGGAGGGAGGGTAGCCCCTACTGACTTACTGACTGCTGTATGATGAGGGCTCCCTCAAAACAGCCAATCCGGATCCTTAGAAGAGGGGAGGGAGAGAAAGGCAGGAAGAGAGGATTTGGGGTAAGAATCCATCTGCCTCAAACTACACCCTCCTCTGTTCCTCTTTCATTCATTCATCCACCAATACAGCCACTCATTCATTCAAACCACACTCCATTCACACATCCAGAGGCAGACACAGAATGGTGTTTGCACGTCCGCCCATCTGCTGGCGCATTAGGATGCATGTGTCTGGTTGAGGCCAGAGGAAGGACGCTGCAGGGAAAACAACCTCTACTACCTTTGTTCTCGGCAAAACCAATGTAACACCAGGTTTCTACCTCATTGCTGCTTATTATGACCCAACAGGACGGACAACAGGATATGCTTCAGTGTGGCCAGTGATAAGAACATGACATCTGTCTGATTAACATAAAAACTCATCAGAGCTTGGCAGAGCCTCTGTGACCATGCAGTCAAAGCAGAACCAGGCCACTGCTAAATAGGTAAAAATGATATATTTCTTAGACTGCTGGATCACCAGTGCCAGCACAAACTATGGCAGTGACACGAGAGGACAGAGCTGATACAAGCTTATCTGATCGGACGTGCTCCGCCTCCAACCACCACAGGAAGGAAGGGCTGCAATCTATAAAAGGAAGGGCAAGCGTGAAATGGCCGGGGCCTGTCCCTTAGCTCAGTTCATCCTCTGAACGCTGCCTGTTCCTCGCAGCCATCACTACTGCTGTTATTCCAAGTGCGGGGAGGAGGTTGTGTGCATGCATGTGCTTGTCTGTGTGCAGAGTGAGAAACACAAAGAGACAAAAGGCCGGTCATCTTGTTTATACGACGCATGAAAGAGTCTCTCAAAGTTCTTATCCAACAGGTGGTTCTGACTGGCACTGGGTAGAATAAAAATAAAATTAAAAAAACTACCTCTTTTATACTCTATGAATGTCGTTGAACTACCAGCAAGCTACTGCATAATGCAGTTTAATTACATGTACTTCACTAATCCCCAACACTCAGAACATTGTTGAAACTCAAGTTTAAAAACAAGAGTGGAATTTCCCCTGAGAAGAAGCACACTGTAACCGATATCAGCTGGACCTTCTGACAGCTGCTCACTCCTGGCTTCAAAATCCTGTCACTCTGCCCTCATGCTCTGTGTTGCCCGTCACTTTCCATCAACATTTTTTTTCCACATGTGTATGTGCATTTCTAATCACCACAGAAACAGGGGCATGGATTGGTGGTCTAAGGAGGGGGGGGGGCCTAAGTGAGGCAACAGTCAACAAGGAACAAATGGAGGGAGCATCAGGAGGTGATAGATCAACATGAAGGAGGGGGGGAAGAAGGGAGCGGGCGTGAGATGATTTTAAGAGGTCACATTGTTGCAAGCATGTAGTAATGTTCTTTATAAAAAAGGTATGTCCGTGTAACTGAGGCACTGGGCCATACATAGTTCCCCAACAGCTGACTGAACACTTGAACTCCTCCTTTGGCAATAAACATCACCCTCAGGAGCTAAAGGAAATCAGAGAGTGACCGGCCAATGGCAGCAGATGAGCTAAAACATGCCTTACTGTACATACAGTATCTATTGCAGACACAATAGAGTTGCACCAAACAGTTTTATTGTCAGTGTGCCAATTATATTCTCAATCACACACAAAATGATGTCCCTGAATAACTAGTTTTGTCCAAAAGAGTCCAAAACTCTGAGATATTCACTTTGACAAAATGTAGTCTACTTGCTAACTTTTACCACTTCAGTGTTTACTGTATGTTAAATTTTAGTGAAGCACAATTTTACTTCTGGTTATCCATATCATTATTCCACGAAAGGTCACTGCACTCTGTTAAATAAGCAACATTTTTTTAAAAACTGAAACAACACTGACCTAATGTCACTGTAGCTGAAGTGGGTGTCTGAGTGGGCAGAGCGGCTTCTAAACAGGATATGCCATTATGAATGAGTTTACCACCTTGTTGATCGTGAGGCACCGGAGGATCAATAATAAATACATCCTTGCATAACAAAAAAAACGAAGGGCTGTCATCCAGTTTCTTCCTTTTACATTTGTAAAGGTGAATGCTTTATCCCTCTTACAACATTTATGTCTTTTAATAGATTTAGAACAACAATAGAGCTCTGCAACACAGAGGGTTAAGATTTGGATACACATAAAATACTTGTTAGGAGCAACCTCTCATTATTAATGTTGGCGTTTTCATTTGTTGACTATCCCAAAGAAGAAATAAGGTAATCTGATGATCACAAGACCAGAACTACAGTAAGATGTAGTGATCAAAAGTAAGACAGAATCACCCATGTAGGTTACTAGGAAGACAGGCAGCAAAAGCAGGGCAAAGGGGAAGCTGGTCTCTCCAGATATTAGCAAAGCAGTTGGCAAGGAGTGGGTTAGAAACAGGTGCATGGAGGGACACACGAATGAAACTGTATAGCAGGCATAGGACAAGAACTAAAAACAACAACAAACCAATTAAAAAGAAAGATTAAAAATGTCATCATCATGCAGGAAGACACTAGTTGTCCTCTTCTCTGCAGCCCCCCTTCCATCTTTCTCACTGTGCTATGCAGATCGTCTTAATGGATATGACCTCCATCTGAGACAGTTAACTGGCCTAAACCTGATTAGTTATTTAGCTCCCTTCCATCTCTCTGTCCTTTATCCCCTCGTCACACACAAACAGCACTCTGGCTGTAGTGGCTGTGCTGTATTGTGTTGTTCTATAGGAGCCAATAGATCATCTGTGAGTTGACAACGTGGGTGGGGAAATGGGTGCAACTGTGGTAGGCATTTGTTCAAGCTTTTAGGAACTTCTCATGTTCATACGACATGTGAGTGTTCACACATTTTTACAGAACACGTCACTCTGCAGCTCCTTATCTGCGCACGGTTACTGAAAATGACGGCAGCATGGACCGGTGAGAGAAACATGATTCCATGATTTGGAAAGAGGAGCGAGATAGGACGAGAGATGCCCTCTGAAATCAGAGCTCTCCAGCGATATAATGGCTTTGGGTTTAAATCAGCATGCAGAAAGTGGCCTCTGCAGGTCTCACCCGACGCAGTGTAATGCAGTAAAGACACAAAAGAAGATACTTTATATGTCACAATCCAGAGGCTCTGAGCCCACTCACACCTCTGCTGTAACACAGAAAAAGGGAGGCCACACACTATCTGCGTCTGTCCATCAATGTTCAGCCTTAGTGCTGCAAAATACGGTTTCTGACGAGCAGGGTACCAGAGCATCCTCATCCAAATTTCAAAGGAAGACCTCCAGGCATAATAGAGTTGTCTGTGTGTTGGCACTGTAGTCCACACACACACACAGCAGAAAGCTCCTGTCACTCCCTGACACAATTTTAACAAACTGCCTCACATACACTCATAAACGCCACTGTGCTTACATAAACAAGGCTGGCATCAGAAAGAGACACACTGCCATCGCCCTCTATGCTTCTGTGGTGGTACAACACACTAAGAACAAAGGACTAGAAAGCTGGAGTTTCAGCATCTGCCTATAACTCATCCTACCGATTTAACAAGAATAAAAACAACTTCTTTACCATCTTTTAATTGCCCAAGACAAGTCAATGTTGCACAGGTTCATATCTGCACACTAGCAGAAAATAGCTATTTAACACAGAAATGATGAACAAATAAATTCTTTCTATGGCTTAAAATACATTTAACAAAAACCCACGAGCACTTGATGTGCTGAATCAAATGCACCAAAGAATCTGTCATTTGGCTCTAAAGCCACCTGCTTCATATTTTTGCACAGCTCTAAATCCCATCCCATCACATTCAATGTGTAGCTGCCAAAACAGTGTGTTCACGTTTCAAGTGTTTTTTTTAGGATGTTTTACAGAGCTGCAGGGCCATTAAAACAGAAAGCAGGCCCTGCTGGTAGTGCTGCGTGCAAAGAACTGGATTTAATTTTAATGGAACAGTGACACCTTGTGGACATTTGACAAAATTTTACTCCAACACCATGAACGTTAGTGTTGCTTCAAGAAACAATCAGAAAGCCAAGTCAATATTATTCCCAGACCAACATGTTTATGTAATTTTTTTTTAGCAGAAATAAAACTAAACACAAAGCCATTTTTCAGCAGGGCATCTTGTTTCTTTGTAAAATGACCAGGGTGCAGCCTAAAGACTGGTGAAGGGTTTTAAACAGGTGTCAAATCTATGAATGCTTTTTATATCAAGGCCATTCCTCTACATTAGCATATAAGGAGATTCTATGCAAATGACCGTCTGGTAGGATATAACAGCAGTATACAGTAAGCGATGCTAATGACAGCATTGGCAACTATGACAGTGGTGTGTGACATTTATGATGACAAATGGCGACGGACATTCTTGCCTTTATCTAACAGCAACGGGCAGAAAGATGACAGGAAAGGAATAAGAGTGGAGCCGTCGTGCACCATGCATTGGACCTCAAAGCAGGGATGTTGCAGTTACAAACAGCACCTTAGACCACCAATCCACCAGGACAGTGCCAAATGGTGACAATATGCAAAATTTTGTGTTATACAGCTTTGTCTGGTAAGAAGAGAAGGAGAGGAGAGTGCCAACCAAAATACAGAAGCGATACTAAAAAAAGCTACTAACCAAGTATCAGAATAGAATCCTCTTTCTTGACATGTTTTTCCAGAATGTGCTTGAATTTGGAGAAACAGCCCAACCAGTCATAACACTGCTCTGTCTTGTACCGTTCATCCCAGTAGTCCACATCTTTGTACCTGGAGTTGTCATCCGGGATGTAGTCCATGATCTCTGCAACATATAAATAAAAAAATTCTGTGCTGGGCCTTTCAGAATAAAAATTTAAATGCCTTTGTTGTGGTTGTTTCATTATATTTTCACCAGCCAAGAGTTTGTTAAATGAAAAACATTATAATACAAACTCACTACAAATAAAACTCAAATGAAACAGTAACTACTTTTCATTCTCTTTTTATATGAAAATGCCAAAAATTCCATAACTACTGCTTCTTGAATATGACGACTGCTGCTTCGTTCATATCATTGCTCTCTATCAGCGTTCAATGAGAATATTTGGGTTACACGCTGTTGGTCAGATAAAACAAGCCGTGTAATTTTCAACTCTGGAAAACTGTGATGATTGGTTTTATCACTATTCTCTAACATCTTTCAGCCCAAGAGGTGAAATGGCTCTGGCTGAAAAGGGGTGACCAGTGTGAAACACCCTGAAACACTCAGTGATTCCAGGATATAACACTGATGTATCAGAGATGTATGTTAAAGCACTGACAAAACAGTCTACAGATTAATCTTGAAACTGTTGGCTGATCTACACTGTTTTATGCGAGTTGTGGGTTCAGTATTTTAACATTTATGTTGAATATTTTAAGTATTTTTTTATGCTGTAGGTATCTTAGGAATGTGTGGCTTCAAGTTCTCTACTAAGTTGAATATTTTCAAACTGATAAGAATTTAAATTTCCCCTTTGTACTGATCTTGATGCCATTAAAAAGTAGTTCCCAGGTCATCTTAACATTATAATCTTACATTAAACTTAACCTTAAGAGATAAGTTAGCTAAATGCCTTTAAATTGATGACATAACCTAACATCTTCAGTGGTGGATTACCTGGAAGCTGGCATAACTGTTAGCCAAACATGAAACTTCTGAAATCAACACAAAGCGAACACATCTAAATTAACTTGGAGGTTGTAGGCACAGCGCATGCGCAGTAGACATCTGGAGCCGCGCGCTGCCCCGCTCTCACGGGGAGTTCAATGTAATTCATGTCTTAATCTGTGACACTAGTACATCCTACACATAGTGAGTTTTGAATTACATCACACATTTGTCTTTCAGATACTTACGGACTCCGCCTTAATGCAAATGGCTCTGTGATCAGTAAAAAGTAAAGCCGGTCCGTAAACGTCCACGTGTTGTAGTTTTACAGGAAGCCGGTGCCGCTGTTAGCTCAGGCACTGCAAACGCATCTCCGGCAAAACAAACCCTGACAGGAAACTAGTGACCCAGGTCTAAAAGCTCGGAGTTCTTCACTGAATTAGTTCAGAGAGACTAATGTCCCAGGTGCTGTCTCTCTGGTTCGTGGTAAAGAAAGGCGGAGCAACGATTTAACACTTTCGTGCTGTGTTGCTTTCAAATGCTCCTTGTGAAATCTCCCAACGCTCCTTGGTGCATGAACGACCCTTTAGTGAGTAGGCTAAACAGTTCACCCTGACTTTTCTTTAATGCTAAACATCTGTTTCAGTCAGTGCAGAGGAATTAAATTGACAGCAACACGAAGTTTTTCATCAAGCGAAGCATTTTAATGTGTGGACATTTGCTGCTTTTCTGTTTTGCATCATTGTAAATTGCTCATCTTTTGTATTATTCCACAAATGAAACTATTTGAAGACCTCACATTCAACATGTTTACCTTTTGCCTTTATTACAAACTCTGTGGCTTTAAATGATTAGTTCAAATTTCTTAGATTTGTATTAAAACATAGCCGTCAGTGAAGACAAAAACAAACATGGAGTGATACTAAGGTGTCTATATGACTTAATGTTGCATGAGTGCTTTGAGTGTTCTGTAAAAGCATAGAAAGGCGCTATACAAGTATAAGACCATTTGTGCTTTTGCCTGCATGGATTCTATATTTCCACATTTGCATTTTGAAATTGTACCATTTTAAAATAAGGTGGTAATATTCTAGATCCTGTTTTACACAACAGTCCCCCCCAGTTTGCAGGTTGGGAATGCTCTTTGTGCTGAGAACACTCAAGATGTCATAGTGTCTGGCAAGGTCTCACTGCAATAGATACTGATCTTTGACTGGCCTGCTGCACAGTCATTTATTGCAAATAACAAGAAGTACTGTATATACAACCCTGTCAGGTATAGGTACATTGATGATGACTAACCCTAATATCTAATTCTAATTTCTACTTTCTTGTGGTGGTGTATGCTGGTGTATAAGAGAGGAGGGTTTAGGTGATAATAGACACTGATTAAATAACAGACATAGAAAATTAGAATGAAATCATAGAGTATACAAGTCATTTGCTTAACTGAGGATAACTCACCATACCAGTAGACTTTACTAAACATTTGCAACCATCCAATTTGTCTAATGATTGATAAGACAAGTGCTCAAGATTGATAAGACAAAGTTCAAACATGACTAATATGATTAATAACAGGTGGAATAACCTACATTTTTTATGTTTTATTTGTATATACACCATGCATGGGGAGGATAGACCGCTGGGAATAACTGAACTATAAAACTAATCCAGGGGTGGGCAATCCCAGTGTTCGAGTGCCACTGCCCTGCTTGTTTTCCAACTATCCCTGCCCTACCTGCTGCTCATTACCTGGATCAGGTGTGTGCAGTCATTCAGAAGATGACTGCATAAAAATATGGAGACCACAGTGTAGAAGAGCACTACCGTGTTTTCTCCTGTGGATGGTAGTGTCACACTGTTCAGTATTTCAGAGGTTTTACTTCCTGGCAAATGCACCTGAGCAGCTACAAACACTTCACTGACAACCTGGAGAGGAAGGATATTCTTATGCCTTCAGTGCATGAGAATATCTTTTATGACTAATGTTCTTTATAGCTAAGCCACCAGCTGGGGGACAAATCAGTTATCTTAGAAGAATCAGAGCACACTCAAGTCTCTTCATCCATTTCTAATACCATTTAAAGAGTTATGGGTCTAATGTTGAGGAGTATTTGTGCCAAGATATGCAAAATAGATCATTTTTCCATGTTACTTTTAGACAACTCTCTGGTGTCAAAGCCAAAAACAAGAATGTTATACTATTTCACATTTCAACACAAAAAGTAAACATTGTTTTAGTCTGTTTCAGCAAAGAACTTGTGAGTCTTTTCTATAACATATAGTATATTGTCTGGCCTGAGATGAGCAGCAACTTACAAGCTGTGAGCCCTATAGAAAACCAACATGGTGGCCCAGAGTCTAATAATACTCCAGGCCCCCCATGGGCTAACCTACAATGGGTCCGTGTAGGCTTTCTGTAGAAAAGCCCCAGCTCTATGCCACCGATAAAAAATATGTTTGCCTTGAATGAGTAATATCAAAATAGGCTCACACAGGGTTACTGTGAGCACGGTCACTGTGTTGATCATTCTTATGACCCAATAAGTGATCCAAACACTCATAATAACATGTAGAAATAGGTTTATTCTCACAATTTAACATCTTCATAAGATGGAGAGACAAATTTCTAAAAAGCAGAGGATGAGATATCTGGACTTGTATCTCTCACAAATAACCTGCAATGAACCTGTGAGAGCAACTTTTTTTTTACACTGGTTATTATGCTGCTTTTTTTACACTATATAACCCAAAGTGTAAGTAGTAAAAAAAAAAAATCTTGTAAAGATATTTTTCCTACTGAGAGATGTTTTTCAGTGTGGCTGTTTTGACTTGTCACAGTAGGAAACACTCTAACCTTAGTGCATCAGTAACCCATGACAGTATCTGCCAGTTCTAATGTGAAAAGACTGAAACAGAGGAGTCTAATTTTAAAGCACTATTTCTTTGGATAAACACATTAAATAGTCTACTGTAAGCCCATAAAGCACTGTTTATTTTCTCTGAGCCCACACGAACACATGGCAATAAGCATCTGAAAGTGTGAGGCAAGGAAAAATTTGTCTCCACACACTAAGATGCTCAGAGCTTGATGTTGAAGTGGAAACGGCAGCCTACGTTTGAAGCTGCATCATAATTATGTAACCTCAACAGTTCAGGTAGATTCATTTTAGTGAGGGCAAGTGGAGATGTCGTAAAACATTTCGGGCTCCAGGTGGGCGCAGATAGGGGAGGAAAATGACCCCGTTCGTTTGGTTTTGAATCCACTGAGACCGATGCAGACTCTCGGGATCCGGTTAGAAATGCGGAGAATAATTTGCCACAGATTCCTCTGCATAGTGGAGGCACTATCACAGACCACGTGAGAGGAATATTCACTGACGGTCCCCGACGGACCGCTCCATCTCTGCTGGCGCTCCTCTGCTGCTGACATGGACTCTTGGACACTGGGCGCTCCCAGCTTCCCAGAAACGGGCACGGGGAGAGGGCGATGGTCTGTCTGAATGTAACCTTTGATCTCTTGTCGTTTTTCTTTCTTTTTGTTTGATTTTTTCCTTCTTCTAAATAGTCTAATAGTCGGGGAGTATGGCTTGGCCGTGCATCAGCAGAGTGTGCTGCTTGGCTCGCTTCTGGAACCAGTTCGACAAATCGGACCTCTCTGTCCCGCTCACCATCCAGAACTACTCGGACATCGCCGAGCAGGAGGTGCGGTCCGTCACCAAGCAGGTCTCCGCCTTGGAGCGCGCACCCGGGAATAACTACTCAACTCCAGACCTGCGTACCGCCGGTTCCCCCCAGGCGCCTAGAGATGGCCCGGCGACCCGAGGATCTTTCAGGGCACGAAAGGAGCCCAGCTACAAGCCCCGGGAGGGCTACCACCCTCCAGGAGTGCCCTTCCCTAGTATGACCCAGTACAAACAGGATTTCAAACCCTGGCCCATTCCCAGGAAGGAGAATTTTCCTTGGATTAGTAACGGGGGGAGCAAGGGTTACAGTGTTTCGGACAGCCCGGGGAACACTTACCACAGCCAGGCACCCCTGGGGGAGAGAGAGGAGCGAGGCAGGGGGCAGAGGTCGGTGGAGCAGCAGGTGATGGGGGAGAGCAAGATCAGCTCCTACAGGCAGGTCATCCTCTTGCACTTGTTTCAGCACCTGTCGCTGTCACTTCATCTGATTTTGGAGCAGTCAGGACAAATGGGGCTGGTGATGTGCTGATGCACTCCTTCATATTTAATTAGATGCGTTTTATTAATAGTTCAGTGACTTCCAGAGTCGTTCCAGCTAGGCTGCATAAAGAAGGAGGCGATCAGTAATTCTCTCACACATTTCACATATGGCTGAGCTAAAGTATGAATGTTAAATAGGTTTTATTTTTTTATTTTTTGTGTGGGGGCAGCAGTGTTCTGACTTGTGGCCACTTAAAGTGACTCCTGTCTTCTCAAGATTTATCCATTAAAAGCATGAAGAAGTTAAACTAATTTAAAAACTTAACAGAGGAAAAGAAAAACATCATTTGCTTATCTTAACCCGAATCTGATGACATCATCAGGGATACTTTCTCAGGCTTTAGGAAGGCCCCTAAATAAGCCACAGAAAACATTTTACACTTGTTTTCACAGGCTAAGTACTGCCCATGACAAGTAAACTGAACATCTAAAATGTAAAGTGCCCCTTCAAGTCACACCTGCCTCAAGGCATCACTTTAAAAGCAAGCCTGATGCAAACTTTGCCTGTACTGAGCCTCTGTCAGCCTACTGATGCATCTCTCTTCTTTCAGGCAAGAGTACAGACCATGGACAGGGGTGAAACCAGCCAAAAGTGCAAGGAAAAACCCTCCAGCTCAATATTCCAGCCCAGGGACCGAGGCCACCCATATCCTGTGTGAGACCAGCTACCAGGCTGCCTACAGCGGGGAGGTCCACAGGTCCATAGGGCCGCATCGGGGGGAACAATTCATCCCATCTGTTGCCTCCAACAAGCAACCCACTGGTGTCCCCCAGCCAACCCCCACTGCCCTGCAGGCTGGTAGGTCACGGAGCCCCTCCACTTTCAAGCAGATCATCTCACCTGCGATGACCGAGCTCAGTGGAACGACCAAGGCAGAGGTAAGCAAAGACAGCAGTGCTGTTCAAATGATGTATTGGAATAACATGTTAAACCAAAAGCCAGTGTCAATCATTCACCTGGAGGAGCCATGTATGGTACGTCTCTGAAACACAAAAGAGTGACAGGTTTAAACTGCTCATTTGTCCTCCTGAACATCACCCCCCCAAACCCCCAGCGGCCTGCTACTGTTGGAGCATCTCAGAAAAGTGATGCAGCATTCTATCCCTAAGCTGCACAATGTGACCCAGCTGTTTAAAACAGGCCGTGTACTGTGTTAGGTAACACTCTGCTGGTGATACATTCAGTACTTTGACCTGAATAGAACAGGTCTGATGAAAACAATAAAGAAAAATGGGTCAATCTCCTAATTGTGCTTCCAGCTCCATTTTGGTCAGAAAATAAAACAAACTTGTAGACAAAGCGTTGTCTGCCAGAAAATGACTTCTGAAACAGCATTTGTTGAAAATAACCCGCCATACCACAAAACAGTTTAGACAGAAGTTGGGTTCCAGTAATACAATCTTATACACTTATTTATGACAGTAGGTGAGACAGTTTTGGAGAAACTCCAGAGGTTGAGTGCCATCCCTCCTCCCCTCTCACATCACTCAGTACCATCTGCCAGTGGACAGCTGGGGCTGGCCTGTCTTTTATAAGACTGTTGCCTTAATAAACTCTCACCCTGAAAGGTATCAGAGAACATTGGGAAGTGGGTTTTTATGCTAAAAGCGGTGTTTTCCCTCCTCTCCTCTCTCCTGAAGTCTGTATACATGGAAAAAGCAATTAACGCTGAGAAAAGGAAGACAAGCCTCTGGTTATTTGCATGGTTGTATGAATAATGCCTGCTCCATTGTGCTGTTACAGTCCTCAGTATCCTGGGTGATGTGATGGAGGTCAAAGAGAGAGATGTCAATAGAAGGTCACAACCTCTACACGGGGCCAATTGGAATGAGAGGTCACAGCACATTAAGGAAGGATGTGCCGCCGGCAGTGTGCTCGGCTGTGGGACTGAACACTGCAGTTGATGTGCACATGTATGAACACTGAATTTTGTCAGTGTTCAGGCGTTGCATCAGTCGTACCACAATCTGCCAGAGCGACACAAACCGGCCTGGCAGCCAATCAAGTTGATCACTGACGGCCCACTCACTGCCAGCTCATGGCTGACTCACCAGCCCCCTGCAGAGGTGTCTGACCCAGCATTACACATCCTACTCTGGCCAGCGGCACTCAGCTGGTGTTTGTCCACATAGGCACGCTGTTTTTTATTTTGTAAAATGCATGATTACAGTGATATCAACGGCACCGGCTTTTCATTAAAAGATGTCCCTTTAACTACTTTTTCTAAGTAACTTTAGTTAACCAAACTACATTTCTCTCTAGCGTAGCTTTGCTGTAGCTTAGCTTCTTCCAGTGTGAAGTAATTGGTAGTTTGCAAAGCTACATTTTCAAAGTAGTTTCCCCAGCACTGGTCAGATGAGACTGTACCCCTGCTAAGCCTGACGCCCAGCTTGTCCAGCTCGTTCTACTTAGATGAGTGCAGTCCTGAACTCTCAGCGCAAGTGTGGGTGTGACAGGAGTCAGGCCTTGCAACCACAACAAAATCTAAACAAATTTGTGAATCCACAGTGTGTGTCAGGAACAAGCGAAACAAAACTGCTGAATGAGGAATACATTTAGCATGCAGAGTGGAAACCTCAGCAGGA
>NW_018127908.1:854337-922685 GCF_001952655.1 Monopterus albus | reverse complement strand
TTACAGTCAATTTAGAAGCAGTGGTCTTATGAGATGTGGGAATGTGCTCTCAGAGCTCACAGGCAGTTCTGTGTAACTTGTGAATACAATGTGTAACAGTGCTGTCTTCATGTTTCAGTGACACAGATACATAGATAATAATGTGACATGACTACAAAACACTGTCAAATAAAATAGCTTTATCTTAACCTCTAGAGTCCCTGCGTCCTCATATGAGGACCGCACAGCTTGGGTTTCCAAAGCTCAGGACTCTAGAGGTTAATATAGATAAAAAGCTCACAATCCCCAGAGATTGAAATATTTTATAAAAGTCCACCCTGTGAGTGCACTGCTTAAGAACTGACATCAGATGCACAGGACCAAAGGTTTTACACTCCCAACTTGTTCATCATGACAACATTCCTCAGTGAGAACCAGCAGCCTCCAGTATCTCTACTAACTGGCTGTAGTACACTTTAGTCGGCAGTGTTCTGCAGAATCTGTCCTTTGGAGTTATAAATGGCAGCTATTTAAAGATATTTAGTTTATAAAGTTGTTTATTTGGCATTCATTTGTTACACTGAGTATTGTCAGTGTTTTAACACATTTATACTATTTGCCTCGGTCTGGATCCCCATTCAGATGTTTCTAAAACCTCCCTCTTTCTGCTACATCCCCCAAGCCAGACCTTCTCTCCAGTGTCTCTTTTCGATTTCCCACACTGCCCAGGACTATAGAAAAGAGTCATGTGCCAAAGTGGCCAGACTCTGGCAGTGAAGGGAAAAGGATTTTATTAAGAGTGAGGGGAGTCAAAAGAAGGGTAAGAGGAAAATGAAAGACAGTGGAAAAGGTGAGGAGAGAGGCATGAGATGTATGTCATAGGTGATAGGGAATGAGAGACGTGGTGGAAAGTAGTAGAGTGCACTGCAAACTGTTAAAGTGCTATGTTGCACCAGTTTGCAGTCTTCTTGGGCACTGATCTAATTTAGGAGAGAGGCAGAGCTAGCTGCCACACAGGGCAGTGTGTGTATGTGTGTGAGGGGGAGGAGGCGAGTACACTCACATACCGATCTCACTTGCTGAACCTGTACTGCCTTCCCTGCCACCGACAGTTGCGTTCAAAGCGGCGCTGGGACAACAAGTTGACAGTCTATCCATGAACTTGGGCTCAGGTTGCCCGATAAAAGCTGACACTCGATAGCTACTGTATATAACTGAAATACTGTACAGTAGCTTGACCCGTTTCCACTGACAGATCAAGTAATGGCTTGAAGGAATAGAAAATGAAGGATTTCTCTGGCCACAGCCCAGATAGATCCTGGTCAGGCCCTGAGAACGGCTGCCATCAGCAGAGCAGAGAAACAGCAGCAGACCTGATGCTTTTCGACAGCACAGCACCAACCAGTCTCCTCTTGTTTCATGGGTCCAGTGTGAGCACCCCAGCTGCTGCCTTCTCTGGTCACCTTAAAAGCTGCTCTCTTTCTCTTGTCTCAGGAGCATCTGGTGAGGACCAAGCTCTCTCCAAACCCTTCTGCTGTCTTTCAAAGTGGATCGAAAGTCTTCAACATCTAACAGATCCTCAAACTTCCAGCCATTCTACTTTGATCGGTTTCAACAGGGGAATGTCTTCAGTCCATTCCACAACACAAGAATCTATGCAAGGGAATGTATGTTGTGAAACTGCAGCATTCGTATCCCAGGTGGAGAAAGATGGCCACCCCCACTTTTACACTGCTCCCTGCCCTCCATTGATATTGAAATGAATGTGCATGTAACAAAAGTTTTGAAACAAGCATTCTTTGTTTTGCGGTTGGAGACGCACAAGAAACTGGCTGCTGTGTGTGTCTGGATTTGTGAACCTGCTGATTTGTCCTTTTATTGTACATCATTTTGACTCTGCTCTAATCATGAATGACAACGTGTAAGCTTACAGTACTGTGTTGCCCTTAGGTGTTGCTAGGAATATGCTTGGAAATGCTCTTTCCTCAGTATTCTGTTAGTTGACTATTTTGGAACAGAATTGTTTGATCTTATTTTGAAATTCTGTTGTTAGAGAAAAAGAGCAAACATTGCAAATAAATAATGTAAATGAAACTACAATAAAAGAATATTACAGTAGGTTCTTAGCACTTTCTGATGCCTCTTTTTAGTATCACATGGTTCTGGCCAGTATTAGCACTGTATGGATAGATTCATGTGTTACAATGATGTGAAAACCGTCGTTTTTAGTTTCAGGGGAAGTTATGTGCTCTAACCATTCGTTGTTGAAAAAAGTTGATCCATTCACTTTTTATGAGCGTGTCACTGTTTGCTGAGAATTCCTCAGAATTTTACTGCCTGTAAAACCACATAATGAACCAGATGTACAGTGACAACTTGTTTAATAAGCTGTAAAGGGGTTGGTAAACATATCTGTTAGCTGTTGACCGGAGCCAGGTAGCTGTTTGCCTCATTTTCTTGCCTTAGTTCCAGTTCCATACTTAACTTACAGCTTGGAATCAATCTTCTCTAACTTTAGGAAACAAAACAATTAAGCATATTTCCAAAATGGTCATCTACCCCTTTAAAACAATCCAACATAAAATAAATCAACAGCATTATCTCTTTCCAGAAATAATGTGTGAGATCTGATTATGATCCAGGCTAGTTATATTATAACTGAAAACCATTTCACAAGAAATAATGCAACCAGAGTTGTTTGTTTATTACAAGAATATTGATGATATTTTTGGTTTGCACTGAAACATGAAAATACATTGTTTGGGTTATCTTCTATACTAATTTGGTTCATCAGGTTATCACAACCACTCTGCCCAAACACTTGAAATTGTCCAGTCATCCATATATGAACATCATGCAAAGCTCTACATTAAACAGAATTACCAACAAAACACACACACACTCACGGACTCATCTTCACATTAATATCTGGGACAACTACATCCACCCACACATACTCATACACCCAAACACACATACTACTGTTAGGGCACTGTTATTTGCAGGTGTTGATATTAGATTAAAAAAATAAAACAGGATTTGAAAACATCTATTTCATATTGGTCATATACTGTGTACATTACATGATAAATACATTAAGGCTGTTAAACACTTCAAAACACTGACAGGTTGTCAAACCGGGTCATGAAGGGGAGAAGGTACCCCTTAAATTATCTTAAAATTCATAATAATGGAACAATTTGTTCATTTGACTATTACTGTACCTGTATCTTATTACAGTCAGACATTATATTTCTCAAAGTGACATAAACTTCAATATATGAAACATAAATCTCTTACCTCTCCCGAAGAGCCTTAGAAAACATTATTGTATTTCAGAGTCACCTCAGACAGGTAACACTGAAATATATGACAGGATGTTTTCAATGATGAACTACTGGTTGCCATGGACCTGACACCTTTGTAGCTACTGCCCTGTTTGCTTGGCCCAAAGTACCAAGCAGACATTATGATCAATGTGACTGATAGGGGGATCCTAACACACACGTTCATTAGTGTTTCCAACTTGCTGTAAATCTGTGGTTCATCTCTGATAGTAAACTGAGACTTGTTCCCAGTTGATGGGACATGACAGCAGAATGAAGAATAAAGGGACAACTGTCTGTACTGTAAGTCAGGCTTCAGGTCCTCGCTGACTGGCTGCCTGTCTGGCAGGAAACACTTCATTGTTAAAGCAATCTTGTTATGAGGTAAGGGAGAGCACAACAGCCTCTCAAAATCAAATAACACTAGCCTCACAGTGCTACAACACATTAGGACTAAAATGTTACAATATACCCAGAGTTTTAGAAACATTTGTTGTTCTGCTGCTATGAGAAGCAAGCTGAGCCCTTCTATGATCAAGTTAATAAATACAGTACATTAGTTATTAACTGCACAACCTGAGGCAACATGACTACATCCAGGTGTGAATATTCACACAGCAGAGCTGTCAGTTTAAGAGTTAAGCAGGTCAGACAGTCTCCATATCTTTTACATGTTGTCATTTACCAGCCGTTGTTCAGTCTTGTTATCTTCATTTGTCCTTAGCCAAGTAACCCAAGTGTGCATTGGTGAGAACATCACAGGTGGGGATGCTATTGAGCGCCTGGTGGACATTCATGGCTGTAATCTCTCTGGGAGCCCTGCAAACCCCAATGGAAAAAGGTTAGGATTTGGAGCATGGCTCAACACACAAGAAATGTGTTTCAGACTGCCTGGTTGGTTTATGAATACTTATTACTCTTAACTGCTTTGTTCAATATCCAGCTCTGAATTTATGCAGGCCGTCCACATCAACTTTCACCTTGTGATCAGCAATTTTTGCTGAGAAAAGTGCAGGCGAACTGCAAAGCAAGTGCTTCTGAGCTGGCAAAACCTGTGGAATGGCAAACTGGAGTAACTGCTTCATCTCACACAGTAAGACAGAGGTAGAATACATGGTTGTCGTTTACGTTGGAAGCCGCTGCTGAAGCCGAAGCTCAAGAAAGCATGTTTAGACTTTGCCAAAAAGGTACACACTGAAAAAAGTAAGGAGTTTTAGGATTCCATTCTGTGGTCTGATCAGACCAAAGTCCATCTTTTTGGATCTGATGGCGGTACTTCATTGACAGCATCATGAATTCACAGATGTACTGCAAGATTTGTGGCCAATTATGTCACCTGGCCTCAAGCCAGTGGAGCTCCTCTGGGGAATTCCAGAGACAAGATATCAAAAATTGAGGCACACACGCACCATCCTCCAGCAGTGGAACAGGATAGGAATGACAATATGTCATGAACTTGTACACTCCTTAATCAGGGGTGTACTCATCTTTGCGACCCTTGATCTGAGCCAAGCTGCCTGATTTAGTTATTTCATAGTTAATGATGACAAATCTTCCATTAAACATTTCATCAGTCATAATGGTAATCCTTTAGCTATATAATGCATTTGTTACGTTAAGACACATTAAACATAAAGCCCATATCTACAGTATTTTACCAAACATTAATCTGGCATTATGAAAACAACTTAAGCTGCTCTAAATCCTGTAGTCAATCATTTATAACACTAGCAGTTTCTATGGAAAATACTTATTCAGTACAATTCATCGATTTTTTTTTATGTGGATAAGTTAAGAATAATGAATAATATGAGTACAGAAGAGAACAGAATAGCAATCTGGTAGTGTGGACAAGCCCAGGATAGAACACATGAAGTGAAAAATGGTGCACTAAGCAGGTTGCATGTTAAAGAGAGAGATTAAAACAGAGGCTGACCTGTTCTGAGGGGATTTGGCATAAGCCCCAGCCAGAGCTTCTCTCAGGACATCACTGGCAAACTGCTCTGTAGCCTGCAGCATATACAGTCATCATTAGTCACACAGAAACCCACCCTCCCCTACAGTAAAAGGTGAAACACATGCTACACCTCATACATACTGTATATTCATCGTTATAGCCAAGGGTTTGCTGGGGTAATGATGAGTTACTGTAAATGGCCGCATTTTATTGTTCTGGCCTGTAAAGTGACCGACCTTCAGAATCATGGCCTCGGCCACTGGAGCGAAAACATTCTTCTCCACCTCGACTGGCTGGAAGGTTACCCCGATCTGAGAGAGACACAAGAGTTATGATATAAAAATGGATAAAGTGCTGCAGCTTCTTCTTGTCAAAAACCCTGTAATTAAAAACAGCACAACAGGGATAACCGGATGTTTATGGTTGAATTCTGTATTTCCACTTCCAAAAACCCACAGAGGTTCCTCACCTGCTGAGCTGTTTCACTGACAAACTGGGTGGACATACAGGGTCCCAGGAAGAACTTGGGCTCCACGTCAGCTTCTTGCTCCTCCTCTTTGACCTTTAGTTTCTGGCAAGGTGGAGTAACAGTGATGATGTCAACTACTTCATCGTCTGCCTCCTCTGGTTCAGTCTTGAGCAGAGCTTGCATCTGCTCCAGCCGCAGCACCAGCTCGTCGTAGCTACTCAGGGTCGACGGGCACTCTGCAGACATATTAACATGTACATTTAAAACACCATATCACAAGCAGCAGCATCGGCAGCAAAGCTGAAACTTCAACTGTGTCAGTAATTCACTCAGACTGCAGATTCTTGATGTGCTGCTGTGTTAAAAATAAGAAATGTCAGAGTCTGCTTATTTTACCAGTGCAAAAATCTGACGATAACAAATCAAGGATAGACAAGGAGAACACAAACACAGATCCTCTTATTGTCTGGCTCTGGCTCACTGAGCTTAAGGAGCCTCATCTTTCGCCCTTTGGAGACAAATGACAGCATTAATGAGAAGTCCCTGTGAATACAACAACAATGAATGAACACAATGAGACTGGACACTGGATGCCCTCACACACTACTGGACAGCAAAAACATTATCAACCTCAGAAGTACAACACCCACACATGCAACACTGAAGGGACAACACTTATCCACCCTGAGCTTGTGAAAACAAAAAAGTATATTGTGAATCACAAAAACAGGCCTAAGTAAATACTGTCCTGTAGAATCTATTCACCAAAAATACACTCAGAAACTCACCAGGTTCACTATCTATCTGTGTGAGAATGTCCTCAATGGACTCATCATCATTCCTGCGTTGGGGCTCGGGGTCAGGTGGTGTGTAGCCCCTCTGCCGGCACCACTGCACCACCTCTCTTGTCTTTGGGGGAGTGAAGGCCTGCAGACGGGGTGAGCGGTCCAACACATCCTGGACAACCCGCTTCACTGCCACCGCTCGCTGAAGCTACACGGAGACATGCCAAAATCCACTATGTGAAACTGCACATTAGGCCTAAAAGCCCCAGAATTTGCAGATTGAGACCAATTAACAGTTTGTGGCTGCCAAGGTCTGATGTGTAGAAATGTATCCATCTCTCTAGTGCAGTATATGCTACCTTGCAGCTTACTATCCCCTGTCCTTGCTGTATACCAATGTGCTTTGAGTCCCCTATCCAAAAAGTAAATTAATGACCTGTAGACATAAATATTCAAGTCTGAGTGGATCTGGGAGTCTTTTATAAATCATACAAAAATAGAACAGACAGCTAAGACATGGGCTAGTCTTTATAAGCTACTAATGAACCCATTAAAATAGATGAGAGGAGACAACAGGGCAGATACACATCTGACCAGACAGGAAGACATGAGAGGAGTACAAAGCCTGATGAGTTAGGGGTCCAGCACTGAGCACCAAGACACTGATAACAAAACTGCAAACAATGCAAAAAACAGTAATGGCAAACTTAGAGAGTAATTCGATGTAGTCACTCTGAGATATTAACAGGGTTAAACTGAACCTTTAGAGAAGAAAAATGCTCTACATACAGAGCAGTGAAGTGCTCAGGATTAACAATTAATGCTGAGAAAAAGCGGCCTTGTTGTTTGATACTGAAGCACAGTGAAGACACAGCCAATATTGTTTTATAAATATGGTAAGTACATTACAATATTTGCATGATTTCCTAAAAATGCTATTTTGACAGCTAATGTACATTTGATTTTTACTGCCCTTAGAGGACTTTGATATGTTTTGTTTTATTTTTGGAGGTGGGTTATTTTGTCTTTATTATCATTTTTCTGGATTAAGTGGCTCGTGGAGAGGTGGAGTGGAAACAGAGGAGAGGACCTGTTACACAGGTTGGTCGCTGCACATACACAGTGCTTGTGTATATGATACTGTAACCATTGGGCTATCTGGGTGCTCCTGAGGCTGTTCATTGTTAAATGGGAATTTTAATCAACAAAAAGTCACCTCTGATGCTCTGCGCTTGCCAATATTCCAGGAGTAATACTGTTCTGTCGAAGAGGCACAGAATGGATGGGAGTCTTCAGCTAAACAGACAAACAAAAAACAAATTAAACAGCTTGACAAAATATTATTTATTAGCTTTGTTCTCATAGATGGAGCTCGTTTTTAAGCATACCAAATCGAAGAAAAGCTCACTTACTCTTATCCGGCACAATCAGAGGGAACTTCTTCACCACAGCTGTCAGCAGCTGCATCATGGTCTCTATGTGCTCAGTGCTGAGGAGAAGACAATCACAAGTGTCAGCTATACCACCAGAACACATTCACTGAGATCGTGGCCAGGAGGAGGAAGTGTTCTTAACCCCCTTTCCTAACCGCCTCAATTAATATTCCAGTACATACTGTATGTGATAGCTGTAATATTCACTGAGAAATTAGTTCAGCAAGTTAAAATGGAGTTAAGTAGTACACAACTGCTCTTTGATGACTTCAGGGGCAGTGCAGGTACAAAGAAAAATCTCTTGGCTGCTATCTCTTTCCTTATTTCTTAATGTACTCTTAAGTGAAAGTAACATCATGACTTACTTGATGAGGTCATGCACAGCACTATCTGCCCCTTGTTCCTGCTTGACGGTGGTAGCCTCAGAGGCAACATGGACAGAAGTGGGGGGAGGAGCAGTCACTGGTGGTGTAACAGCTGTGACAGTTGTGCCAGCACCTGGCTCTGTCTTCACTGTGGCAGCAGAAAATATGTGTGAGGTAAAATTCCATTTCATTAAATCCATACTAATGTGAAATGAGGAGAGAAAAGGTGACAGTGAGAAGACGATACAGGGATATGACTGGGATGGGTATTAAGCCTTGATACTTTGAGGACCAAAATGATCCGTACTAAAACTATAGTACTGCCATTATCAAAAACTTTCAAGTGATAGCCAACCCTAACGATGATAGAATGGAAGAAAATGGAGGTTGAGAATAAAAGAGAAAAATAATGGCAGATGAGAGCAGAGCGGGTGAAAGGGGGTTTGACATCTCTTACCCTGTGCTAGAGGCAGGACAAGGGAAGAGGAGGCCTGGCTAGCAGGACTTGGGGAGGCTCCAGCTCCAGCTGCTCCAGGGGTGGTGGAAGAGGAGGAGGAGGAAGAAGTAGTGGAGACTGGGCCTTTAGACACTACTATACAGAGAAGAGAACACACACTCAGGATGGATCAATGGCTCATTAAGCAAAAAGGCTTTAACAGATGAAAGATGAGAGCGGAGGAAGATGGGTCTTACAGATGCTGTTTACTTTAGACAGCAGAGATAGCATCTATAATAGGTTTGAGTATCTGACTCAGATCACAGTATTTAGTCATATGTAATGGCAAAGTTCAGAAAGACAAAGTAAATAAAGCTGCTGTTGGCAACTATAGTCTTACACCACTGAACCCATTTTGACAGAACAACATGCTTTATTTCAACATTTGTTCTTCAGAAACTTGCAGTAAAATCTGCGGCACACCAACAAAGTCAGTGTCGATGCAACTTAATGATTTATTCAAATACCATTTCTATTGGCTTTTATCTACTTTGACAACTGGTAATTTTGAGGTTGAGTTCCCAGCTTTTCTACCTGAAATGCACACATTTTTTGCCATAAAAGACACCTTACCTTTCCCAACAGGCATAACTATGGCCTGCAGCCCTCCAGACCCAGTGCCAACCCCCAACTGTTTAAGCTGATTGGCAGGAATGGTTAAGACTGTCTGCTGGGAGCTGGAACCCCCAGAGTGGATCTTCAGCATACCTGGACAAAACATAATGCATTCAATACAATTTGTACAAATACTGTGTACACACATTCAAACCATGTGATACTGGAAATGCAGTGCAACATTTCTTTCAACCTACCGGAGAGAGCCGCACCAGTCTTGCCACCTCCGGATGCCATCCCGCTGACTAATGAGGCTGCCGAGACCAATGAGGTGCCACTGCTTTTGGGTACACCCACCACAGCCCCCACACCTGCACCTTTGGGCATGTTGATGACAGGCATGTTGGTGACACCTTTGGTAACAGTTGCTACAGCTCCTGTTGAACCTGCAGCACTCTTTGTCACGGTGGCAGAGGTGCCAGCACCCTTGACCAAAGTGGCCACAGCTGTCTTCGACAGAGTGCCACTGGCAGCAGCACTGGCAGTCTTAGCTGCACTGATGACTGCTGCTTGGTTGGCTGCGACCAGAAGTGAGTGATGCTGAAGGGCAGACTTCCCGCCATCGGCAGCCTGCACACCGAGACACAGCTGTCAACCAGTAAATAAACAGAAACACTAACAATACGCACTCTTCTAATGTGTATGTCAGTCAATTTAAAGTACAGCTAAGTCTATAGACACTCACTTAGTTCCAACTTACAGGACTGCTATTGTTCTGACAACAAGGTGCTCTTATAGTGTGCACCATGAGAGAAACGGAGTACTGGGAAAAGTGGCAGAGTTGTCGTTAACTGCCTTCAATTTACTTGGCTCAATTTTGTTTTTCAGTGGTGTGCAACTCAGAGAGTGAGATGTGTAGGCCAGGTCATTGGTTTTATGGAATTTTCAAAGACAGGAGATTCAGCTTCTCTCACATAAGGTCCTTGTAATTTAATTACCAATCCTGAAAGAGCATAGCAACAGAAAAGCAGTGAGTTCCTCTTTTGTATTTGTAACAAGGACTCCAGAACAGTGAATGCTTTTTTTTGTATACATATTTTGCATGTTGGAGCATCTAGAAAGTCTTCCTGTGTGCTTCCATTTCTCCAAGCAATGAGGCCTGGCCACTTACTGTGAAACTGTAATGACCTAAACCCCCACTGCAGAAGAACTGCTTAGAGTCCCTCACACACTGTCTAAACTTTACTCTCTCTGACACACACACTGCTGAGCTTGCTAATGCACTCATACTAGAACGCTCCTGTTGTCCATGCATTTGTACTGCAGTGGCAAATGGTGCATCACAAGAACATTTGCCACATTTGTACAAAATGTAAAAACAATGAAAATGTATTATCTGGGATTATCTCTTATCTTAAACCATCTCTCTGTGTCAGGCGGAATAAAACAGAAAGACACGAGGACTGTGAAACTAGCCTGTTGTTGGCTGGCTGCTGCTGCTGCGCTGGCTGAGCCGGGGGTGGAGCTAGCAGCAGTGATGACTCCACCTGTCATTCTCAGTGTGGTGGTCCCCGGCTTGGACAAGTGACCTGCTGCTGCTGCTGTTACTGTCTTGATAGAGCCGTCAGACAGCTTCACCTGTGCACCCTGGGAGCTGCCCACCACCTGTCAATCATAGAAAAAGAATAATTATCCACCTATAACAACAGTCCACAAGAACACACTGAAACTACCATGGAACCTAGTGAGGGGAACAAATATTTACCATACAGTAAATCAATACAAAATCCAAAGTGAAAGTTTCTTTTGAGACCAACAAATCAACATATTTTAACCTGGTGATGTTATATAGAGCAGGGCAGAACAAACTGCATGAGGGGACTCAAGCTCAGCGCACAGGGGTGAGTCAGGCTTACACCAGCTGTTGCCAGTAAATGTACTTTGACTCAAATTTTAATGCTCCTTTCTTCAAAGAAGCAACATAACTGGCCTATTTCCTGGAGACAAAACAAAGATTAGAGAGCTCATCAAATTTACTGACAGACCAGAACAGAACAGCATGTTAGAAATGAGGTAAATCTCTGCCAAAAGCATAGTCATGGATTCAAATCTGACCATCAGGCAACATTCAAGGTACCCACTGAAACTACAAGTCAACAAAAGTACAGGATGGGAAATGTTACCCTGCTACATCCAAGTGACTTTTGCCAGAGGCTCATAAGCCAGACACATCTGCATGTGCAAAGTAGTAACAACTTAGCATGGAGTACATGATGTCCACACTGATGCTTATACTCAGCCTGCTTTCAACCTACTTTCTTCTGTTCATTGACACTGATCTAAACAAGGCAAGGCAACTTTATTTATATAGCACATTTCATACACAGTGGCAATTCAAAGTACTTTACAGAAGCTAGGAAAACATGCAAGCAAGCAACATGCTTTGAAGTTGAGAGATGTAGTGGCAATTTTTATAATAGCACCCTTTAAGTTCTTTAGCTGATGCTTTCATGTCATTGTATACAGTCATTTATGTGGTTGTGACCCCAGACTGTTTATTGCATGGTTTTTTGATTTGATTTGATTTATTCTTTCAAACATGTAAAGACAGTCATTATGTCAACACACATAATTTTACACATATCCAACAAATGCTAATCCAATATCAATGTGCTTATACCTAGTACATGCTTGAATGGAGTAGGAAGAAGTCAGACTTATCCAGTCCTACCCCATGACATCATCTTACCATCATTGGTTTGCAAGCAGTATCTCTACATAGATAATTATGTTCTACACCACGCTAGTGATATACTAAAAAATTATTACAGAGTGTTAACATTCTTACATAATTACATACTTTGATAATAATCTTCTACATCACACAAGTAGAATTATTACATAGTGTTAACATTCTTACACCACACCCTCAATGTTACACCTGATTAATCATTAAACCTGTATGGTCATAAACCTTTGTATGCCCTTGTGGTTGCCAAACCAGATGTGACCTGGGACCAAAGGGCTGGTATCCTGTTGTAAATTGTATCCTGTTTCCTTTATCTGTTTGAGCATCTGTCTCAGAATTGATGTTAAGTATTTATTTTACACTCACTGGGCTTTAAAAGATAATTTTTCCACAACAAGAGCTTACCAGACATAAATAATCTACAACAGCAAGTAAGAATGAGGTTAAGGATTAAAATAATAATAATAATAATAATAATAATAAAAAATTCAATGAGAGAAGGAAACAGGACTGTTAGTGGTCCCCAGCAGTGATAAAAGTGTTTGCCAAAACCAAAGAAGGCGTTTAAATGCAAACATCTTCCAACTGTACCGATCTTTCTGCTGGATCCTTGGGTATCATTACTCCAAAGACCGGTGAGTTAGTATAAGACAGCGCTTGTAGTTCTTAATTGGATCAAAACCAGGCTGTTAGTAAAGGGGCACAAATGTAACTACATGTGTAACAACAATGGCTACTATTAGCACCAGACTTTGTAGGGGCCACAGTAAAATGCTGACCTGAGACAAGTTCCTCACATTTACCTGAGCCAGAATGGCCGCCTTCTGTCCAGCAGTCACCCGGATGGCCTGCTGGTTAACAACTGCTGGAGATGATGTTGCGTGACCTGCTGAATTTTTTTTTTCCCTGTGCCCTGTGCAGGCTGACCAACCAGAAATGTACCCTGAGGAAAGTGGACAGGCAGTGATGGGGATGAGGCACAGATCCAACAACTTATTATGACAGTGGAATTAAAACTGTATTTGTCAGTCTAAATTCAGCTAGGTAAACTATGAATCATTAAAAAACAAGGTACAGTATCCTGTTTAAACTAATCTTAAGGCTAAGATGATCATTTAACCCACATTAAGTACAGTGTGTATGAGGGTACATTTCTAAGCATGTAAAATACCTCTTAATTCAACTGTCATGTATTACATATCATAATAGCTTATGTAAAATTCATTTAGCCTTGTCTGCAATCACTTCATCAACCTTTTAGCTTTCACCTAGAACATGTGTGAACATGCACTAGCTCTCTGTTTAGAGTGATATACAAAATTAATTTAAGAATATTAGTAGAAAAGCACTTTTGTCCTCAAAAATTGATCATTATTAGGTAAAATCACCACAGTCCTTACTTTATATTTAGATGCAAAACTCAGCAGACAACTTAATTTGATACTGCTGCTAAAGCAGACTGCAGGATCAGTGCTACCACAGTGAATGTGTCTAATTAAGAGACTAGATTCATCCTCTCTACCACTGCTATTTACCAAAAAGAAGAAAGCCCGTCTGTAGACTGCACATTTCATCAGAGAATTAAATCATTTGTTTTTGGTATCTGTGGTGATGAGTATCACACTATATGGACAATGTGCCAGTGCATCTTCAGTTTTCAAACTCTGAAGAAAAAAAAACCCTAAAACATTGCTCATAACATACAAGTAAATAAACACAAATACTCTAATAAAAAAAATTCCACAACACAAAAATCATCAAAAAGAACATTGTTATAACACAGTATGCATGCCTGTAAGGTTTGTATTCCAATGTACATACACTGTAAATACATTTCCACCCACCTGTGGCGTCTGTTTAAGGATATATGACGTGTAAGAGAGGTTGGAGGGCAGATTGCTGGAAGAGGAGGAGGTCTGTGAGCCTCCTGCTCCTGCAGACGAGCTGCTCTGGGACTGCTGACCTAAATAACAGCCACATACACACTAGACTCAGATCTGACAACAATCCTGTGATTCTTTGTCCCAAATTATAGCTTTCTCTTCTGTTGATTAATTTGAGTAATTTCAAACATTTTACTTAAACAAGTGATTCTGAAGCAGAACTAGACAGCGTGACATTTGTCTGCTTTGGTGAAGTTTGTATTTTAGATGAAATACAGGATACTGCTAAATCTCTTTAATCTCACAGCAATTTGACAGGAAGAGTGCTGCGAGAGGGATTCTGGCTCAGAGTCCACATTAAATACTCTGCAGAAAGAAACAGATGACTATGACTGACTCACTGTCCAAAAGGTAATGCAGCAGTCAAAATCTGTGACCCAAGTAGCAGTATACTTCATATAGCCCAGGAGGATAAACTACTGCACCCCGAGAGTGCTCGCAGTGTGTAAACGGTACCTTCACCACAAATTAAGCTAGCGTAGCTGACTAAAAATGCATTACTAAAGCTAAAAATGAGGGAACAAACAGCACAGGAGACAAAACACCAGACACCAAAAGCCTCAGTCTAGTTTGTACAATTAGGTTTTTTTCAAACACATTTTTGATGGATACAAAATATCATCTCACATCCCCCAACACTATTCTGAGACTTCCCCCCACTTCACGTCAAATGATCAAATAGGTCCCTGAAAATAACATTTTAAAGTCAAAGCCAAATTATGATGGTTTAAGTTGTTTGAAGTGTTCATGTTGCTAATCTAATGAGCTTCTACCTTCCTGGCGATGGTGTGAGAGTAAGTGAACCCCTAAAAGTGATCAGTAAGACCAACTTAAACTACAGAAGCTGGCGTATGTTATATGCTTTTCTGGCACAAAGGAAATCAATTCCTAGTGAGTGGAAAGCATCTCGCAACTTCTTTACTACAAAAATGGAACTGACAGACTGCTAAGTGATCAAGTCCAATGCCAAGGAGCGTCATAAATAATAAAAGATGGTGTGTCTCACCAGAGTGTATCAAGTATGTGACGTAGGGGAAAAAAAGGAGGAAGAGAGAGCAGAAGAGAGAATTTAAGAAGATTAATAAAGAATGTAACATGTCTCACTTGCACCGGATGCTCGAAGAATAGCTCCCTGTGGGATGAGAAGCAGCTTTCCCTTCCCTGAGGGGTTCTTACTGTTGGTGGTCAGGTACAGCTTGGTGCCTGGAGGCAAATTGGCCAAATTGGCCAGGTTGTTGGCTGGCAATTGAAGAGTAGCCATCACTATAGATAAACACATACAAAAGGTTATTCCTTTTATTAGATTACATTGCAAATTTCAGGAGAGAAAACTTAAAATGATATATGTAGTAAATTTTATTCATATTTATAAAATAAAAGATATAAAATTCATTCATTCATAATAATGAATATGATCAACTGACAAGATTTTGAGGCAGGTTTGTGTATATGACAACTGTAAGTTTCTTATCACAGAATTAGAAAAAGATTCTTTCTGACAATATGTTACTAAACATATTACTATACAAAATGTGTAAAACTTAAATTATCATAAAAATCTAAATCATAATGATGGTAATTACATTATTAGTAGTGCACTTGTATGTGTGTGTGAGAACTCTGACCTCCACTCTTGCCACTTGAACCCCCAGCTGCTTTGGCTGCTACCTGCTGACCAGAGATGCCACTGGCTCCACTGACGATGGCCTTAGCAACTCCCTGAGCCAAAACCTGCTTCCCGCCCATCACCTTGGAGGCAGAGGGGTTGCCCTTGGAGACCAGAATCTGTCCACTGCTGATAGCAACTTGTTTGACTGCAGACTGAAGTGTCGAGCTAACAGGAATACCTAACATCTAGAAATAAGAGTGCCAAATTCAGTTTCTAAACTCCAGTAACTTTTGATAATGCATGTATAATCCTATTAACACATATACAATAAATTAGTGGTATGCTTTCATATATGTGTGATTATATGTGAGAGAGACTGACCTTGCTAGTTGTAGTCCCTGTTGCCTGTTTCTGGGCTGACACAGAGAGCATGTGACCTCCCTTCACTGCGACAAACTGGTGTGCTGCTGTAGCTGCAGGTTGCTGCTGGCTGGTTACCGTGGAGACCATCTGCTGCTGCTGTGTTGAAACTTCCCCTGGTTCTTGCTTGATAATTACCTGCACAAAAAAGTGAGTGCACACAGAGAGACTCTAACAGGAAGGCCCAAGTGCTATGAAGGTTTTTGATATTTCAGCTTTTACATCTGGTGTAAATTTAACTGTCTAATACAAAAAAGAACAAAAATTACCGGTAATGTTACACTGTGTAGATACCTCTATTTGTTCTCAATGGGATACAGCTAACAAGGCAGTGAGAAGAGAAGCGTTGCTCAGATTTTTGAAAATCAGCAACATCATTTATCATACAGTGATATTTTTATATTGCCCATCTGTCTCCGTTTGTCCTGGCCTTTCATACAACAGCAGACGCCAGCAGCCTACAACTGAGCAAACCGTTCCATTCTGATAAAATCGTATTTCATTCTTTGTGGATGGCGATGAGATGATGAACATGTGGGAGTGGGAGGATTTTACAGTGGAGCACTGACACCGAGTGGAATAGAACTGTGCAACTCTTTCTGCAAATGCCCATTTGTATATTCAGAGTGATGCCAAGGCAGCCACATCTGCTGAAGACAGTGCCCTAGCCAATCATCATAACAACTCTACTTTGTTAAAGATACAGATACTACAGGGACAGACTCTCTTCACATTGGGAGGGGACAGATGACTAAAAACAGATGTTGGAGCTCATAAGAAATCATGTTAAAGGGTGACACCGTTAAGACTCTACCAACTCACCTTCATCCCTGAGGAGAGGAAGGTGCCAGTATGAACTTTCGGGGCTGGAGAGCGAGTGCCTTGAGGAACAGACTGTTTAGCTGAGGGACTTCCTGTGGAGTAATTTACACACACAATAAGTCATGGAATAGATGACTGTATTTGTGATGGTCACAGTTCCACAGACATCAAGGCCAATGAAGTGCAAGATGACTCATCTTGGGAAAGCTGAGCTTTGACTGCTGGATTTACTTAGAGAGCCACTGAAGTTTTGTTCCATTCCTAGTGCATTAAAATATTTTGTATGTCAGGATTGGTGACACCCACATCAACCTCATCCAACTTGATAAAACGTCACTTAAATGGCACTTAGCCCTGCTGCCAAATCTGGCTGTGCATTTGTGGAGGAAGTGTGGGAGTGGGTGTCCTAAGTGGAATATGAATAGGAAATAAACACAACAGCCTTCCTTGGTGATGTAAGATGACTGCACCATGATGGGGTGACACACAAAGTGCACATTCACTTCATTTGACAAAGAACTATCACCTTTGCAGATAACCTCACAGCTTGTGCTTGGGGAAATACACATACAACATTTGATTTGAGTGTGGGGTCTCATAAACCTAACTGGCCATGAAACAGAGCAGTTCAGTCACCATGGTAACTTCTCCAGCATTCATCCTGCTGGTTTACTACACGTCATATGTTATGAGTGCTCAACAAAGACAAAGGCAACAGGACAGAGAAAAACAGAAGGGAGGGAGTACAAAAGTACAAAAAGTTAAGATAAGGGGGTAAATTGGGTCAAGGAATAAAGTGTACCAAAATAGAGTGAGGAAGAGATCAAGGAAGGAGGAGTCTAGAGGTTATTGTTCATCATCTGCTCTACTATGAAGTGCATCCATTTTCTTTACATTTTCTATGTGGGTCGCTTAGACACTGCTTTTCGATTTCATTTCAGGTCCACTTCAGATTTCAAGCGGCACTTTGACACTGAGTAGGAGTTGTGTACCTGTGGAGGCAGCTGATGAGGAAGCCATGCTGATCACCTGGCCCGGCTTGTCAACAATGATATAAGGGTTGTTGAGCACTGACGAAGAGCCCTGCTTGCTGTGGACAGGGGTGGAGGTGGTGGGTGTGCGAGGCAGTGGGGAGTGGCTCGGGGTGGAGATCGGAGATCCTTTGGAGGAAGAAGGTTACACAGGCTGTTAAATCGGCAACTGTCTTTAAGGACGCTAATAACAAACTAAGATGGAAACTCATAAAAGAGAAAGGTGATTTAAAGTATCAGGTTGCCACAGGGGAATTCTGCAAAACTAATATCTCCAGTTGCAGATTCCAATTTTGGCTGATTCAGATTTTATTTCTTTCTAAAAATGGCTACTGACAGCATACACAAACATTTTTGTGATTTTCTTAAATGAAAAATTAAACTGCAATAACAATAAAACACTGTATTAAATAAGTTTTACATTTTCCATCTTTTTCTCACTCAAACAAATCTCAAAATAAAAAAGTGTTCCAGAGTACAGGGCAAACATTTTTTGTTTTTCGTTTTACAAACCTCTAACTAAAAATTAAGTGCAATATTTAAGTTATGCAAATGTAAACAGGTGCAACAGGTAATAGAAACAGAAGATTGTCTGTTACATCAATCCCACTGAACACGCAGGTTCATTTTAAAGTGTGTAGAGTTTTTATTTGGTCTTTTACCACAGGTTGGATACACTGTACATATACGTTTATTTCATGTGTAGCCAGTAATTCCCTTACTGTGTACTATTTGTTGGAGATTTGGATGTAATTTTTCCTTCTCCAAGGTATTTCTGCAGGCTCTTCTGTGTGCCTTTTTTGTACACCAAGTACTTCCAACATGCGAGTGAACATGTGCCTGGTACAAAGGGGAGTGTAAGGCTCGCGCAAGGTGCATGCGAGATGTTCCACGCTGCATACTCTACACATACACACGTGGTCTGTGCCACTATGCGTGGACCATTCTACATGTAAATCTAACCAGTACAGAATCTGATATCTCAGACTGATCAGCCGGTCACTGGTCATGGCCGGTCAAGCCACAAGGGGCCAATTTTGATCTACAGCCAATTAATCAGTGCATCTCTAATTATAAATAATTATACCCACTGCAGAACAAGGCCCAGTGGCAGAGAATACAGAATGCAAAATATAAAAAAATAGAACAATATCAATCAATTAAAACAAACAGTAACATCAAGGCAGGTGTTTGCTGTCAGTATTTCTTAATGGTGTTTTTATTTTACCTGCATAAATTCAGAAAAAAAAAATGCTGTTATTTACAAACTAATGTGAAATTGCCACTGGATGGAGACACTTACCTGAAACTATTTTACAGCTCATGGTGATTGGCTGGAATGACTTTCCAGGAGACTCAGCACGACTCGGTGGCTGTCCTTGCGGGACAATCTTACAGCTTGCTGTGATGGGCTGGAAGGCAGAGTTGCCATGGGAACCTAGGGTGATCCTGTCACTAGCTTCAGGCTGGGTTGGGGTGCGGTCACCAGCAGTGAGGCCAGAACTGTGGCCCCCTGCAGACCTCCCTGTCTCTGTTTTGATGAAACCTGGGGGGAGATGGAAGAGTACATTTAATCAGTATTCCTTGTCAAAAACATCTGGTGTTGAGATACAAGGCTTTTAATTTAACAGAAACTGAGAAACCAATAAAGTGGTCCAATCTGTGTGAGGGAAGAAGATGAGAAAGAGTTGATCAGTTCAAACTGACTGTACTATGCAAAACTGTCACTGTACTACAGCTCATTCAATTGTTGCATTACTCAAGACTCAACTAAGAAATTTTACCTTATTGCAATTCAAGATTAGCATAAACATTTTTGGACTATCTAAATGTGTGCTTTCGGAGAGTTCCTATATCCTGACTAATGGTGCAAATAATAACCCTTCTTATGTGTTTTTACCTTTGTCTACACTGTGATCATGTGATGTGGGCGAAGTGCAGCGTCCATAACTTTGGGCCACCGAGGTGGCCAACACAGGGCTGGCTGCTCTGCGAACCGCCTTGGAGGAAGAGGGCTGAGGAATGTAGTCCTCCCCGAGAGAGTCCCTGAGGAGCTCCACATCAACCACCTGGAACAAATTTAGCTCACTGTCAGAGTAAAGCTCTGAGAACAAGCCATCACAAGAAACACTGAATGTTTAGAACTTACAGTTTCTGCCCCAAGAGTCTGTAGCCCAGTGTAAGTTCTGTCCAGCTATAGGAAAACAACCAAGGTGGTTACAAGACAGATGTAATAAACTGGATAAGTTACATATAATCTTTATAACTATCATTATAACTAATTGTTTTAAAGTCCAGTAAATTTTAAATACTTCATCAGACCCATAATAACTCTACCATACAGAGGTCCTCATAAAAAATAAATTAGGAAAAATTGTTTGAAGAGGAAAGCAAGCCGAGTGTAGATGTGGTCTGACCTTCAGCTGGTGGATAATGTCAATACGTTTGTTGCGATGGTCTTTGAAGTGGATCTGGATCCTCACTGGAAACTCACCCCAACCACGACGTGTTAAATGAAAGGGAGGCTCACTGAGAACAGAGATGTTCAAAAAGCCTTATGTAACATCATTAAATACAAATCTGTAAAAATCAAAGCTCCCACCCTCAATTCTGACTCATACTTAATGATCTCTTAAAATCAATAACTCTAATCTTCTCTCCCTTTGAAGCCAGAGGGTTTCATCCGCACGTAACAGCCTGCCTTTACAGGCGCGCATGTACAGTATATGCATACATATTATGTATATACATATTATGTGCATACCCTGTGAATGATGCATTGGCTTGTTCTCCCTTTCATTCATCCCTTCAGCTACATTCATTCTGTGCTGACAGTCAGCAGAGAGGCCTGTGTGGGGTTCACTAGGATTGAAGACTTGAGTCGGGACAGACTGATGACCAGCTGACACGGCAACATGAGCGCATTGTCAGCTGAAACAGCCAGGAAGCTACAGCTCAGAATAAGGAGTGCTGACTGATGAAAAAAGATGAATTATTTACATGCCATGGGCAAACTTAAATCCTTTTAGAGAATAAATATGAAAATTCGACATCTTAACCACAGAACTTGAGGGCACTACATGATTCCTGTGAACTGTGTGGCTCTGATGTACAGACCTCAGTTCTCTGGGCTAAGGCAAGATGTTTTTCTTGGAGATGACAGATGATATGTGTATGATTTAGGTGTGCCCACTATTAGTCATGTTGATGCTGACTTCTAGTCTGACTCATTATGTATTAAATGACATCACAGCTCCACCTAATAACACATGTGCAATCTGAAGAGTGAATATGATTTTATTTTTTTAGTTTGCATAAAAACTAACCGTCAGCAAGACTTTGCTGATGTAAGCATCACTAAGAGGCAAATACTGCTTTTTCTAAATTTCAGCTATGACTGGTGGGAACTAGCCTGGAGGATCTGCATCATCATATAGCCACAAGGGGGCACAGTTTATTAAAGGACTTTAATCATCTTTGCTGCCAAATCTGTAATAAGAATGTCATAAGAATGTGTGGATATAATTACATAAACCAATTACATAAACCATTTTTTTTAATTCCTTCAGTTTGTCAAGTTATGTGTGGTAAGAGCTGGGCCAAACTACTGATCTAGATTAATAAGGTAAGATTAGAAGTAAACAGTTTGTCCCTTTCTCTCTGATTTCTAGGGCCCTATTTTGAGGATCCACTGTGTTTGATCAAGAGGTATTGGTTCATTTTGGTAATTTTATGACAAAGGAAAATGGTTCAAGTGCCTGTGCAAGTAGCAAAAGGGATGAACTTGATCTCCACATTAAAGCAGGGCTGTGTTTTGGGTGTAACATGCAGTTACCCAATTAGTGTGTAACTTCATATCCCCTTTAAGAAATGTGCGCGTTTGACAGATTGCTAGTATACTGGTGGACTTGCCAGGTCGGACATCTGTAAGATTTTCCACTAAGGAAACAGATCTGCTCATGCATGAGGTGAAGTCACATGATCACCAATACAAAAGGCATTTATTATAATTTATTACATATATACTGATGCGCACAACACTCAATGAACATAGTGTCATCTTTTTATTTTTTTTTTTTAAGTTTTGCATGTCCTGCACAGCACATCCCAGGGTATAACAAGCACAGTGCACAAGCTAGACAGGTGCGCATCACAACACGGTCAAAGCGCCCATTAACTAGCAATGATGATTTGACTGTTGATCACAGACCTGGTTTTTGCTGGGCAGTGGCACAGTCACTTTGTGCGCCCAAAATTGACCTGGACACATGCCATTTTCATATGCACACAACTGCCAGCTCAAAGTTGTCATATTTCTGCTTGGTAAAAAGGCAATGCAATGTGCATGACATGAACATGGTAATTGCACAGGTAGGAAATTAGGAAACACTGATGAGCTTGTGGCAAGATAGGGCCCCTATTATTGCCTGAGGTGACCACATAAAAACAGCACATAAGGGCTAATCTTAACAAGAGAGAAGCCCTGCTTGTATCAGAAAATGTGTGCATGTCTTAGGAGTGCTTACGCACATTGTCTGTCTGTCTCAAATGTGCAGAAAAAACAAACTGGTACAAACCTGACTTCCACCAGGTCATTGGGTTTGTAGCTGGGGTGCAAAAAAAACCAGACTTTCTTTACAAAGTGATCTATACTGGGTTCCCTTCTGGAGCCTCTGACGTACACCATCCACTTGTGGGTAGACTGGTCATTCTCTTCCCGCTTATCAGGGGGAATGTACCTGAGTGTAAGAGACAAAGTGGAAACACAGCCAGAGGGAGTAAAGAATTAGGCTCAGTAAATATAAGAGACAATGAAAAAGTTTAGACTGAAAAAAGAGGAGTTAAATGTTATAGAAAAAGCAAAACACAGACAGGTGATAGGCTATAAAGGAACTAGTACTTCTTTGTGTTTCACAAAAGCCTCCCTGAAGCTGAAAGCATGGAAGAACAAAAGCATGACAAACTGCATGGGTCACAGGCAAATGTTAAGTTTAAAAGCTTCACAAAGAATCTGACAGAAATGAAACAATAAATTATATATTAATAGACAGGCTCATGTGGAAGATATTTATCA
This sequence comes from Monopterus albus, assembly GCF_001952655.1. Taxonomy (NCBI): domain Eukaryota; kingdom Metazoa; phylum Chordata; class Actinopteri; order Synbranchiformes; family Synbranchidae; genus Monopterus; species Monopterus albus. The sequence goes on along the minus strand of NW_018127908.1, from coordinate 899,672 downwards.
AGACTAAGCCTGTAGTAAAACTGAGTTCTGGCTCCTCAGTGCACAGTCATGCACAAAATAAACGGGGGGGGTGGGCTTTAAACACACTGAGACACACTAGTACACAACTTCTGAGGGAGACACACCAGTTTTAGAGGGGTATAAGTTTAAAATCAAAGGAAAAGGGAGCACTTGTTTTGATGCAAGGGATCGCCCTGTTGATGCAAACATGGCAGTCATTGTTACATGAGACTGAGACTGCACAAGGATCTAAATCACACTCACAAAATGATTAATCATGCAGCCCTAATCTCTAGGTCAACCACCTGACAAAAACTTAAGTTATAGCTCATAACTCATTTATAGGTTTTACTTATGTCTAATTTTCCAATTTTTTTCAATCACATAAATAGTCTCAAAACGTCCTGAGATGATCCTGACCTCTGAATTGGAAACATGTGTGCTACAACATACTGAGTCAAAAAGATGAACAAGTAAAATTTGTCTGAAGATTTGGTTACATACTTTGACACATTCCCCACTACGATTGTCTTCTTTGCATAGAGTCTAGAGGCTTCATCTCCAGTAGTGTGGTAAGTCACCCTGTGCTCAGTTCCTATGGACGACGGCACACCAAAAGTGTCCTATGGCAAATATGAAGAACATACTCGAAAGGTAAAAAATATGCAGGTTTAATGCTGATACTCACTTCACATTCATCAAATAATCAATAACAGTGTTATCTCTGTCACTTGAACTCACTTTGCCCGTATTACGTCCAGGTCTGCGCTCCTGCTTGCTACTGTCCTCTCTCCATGCTCCCTCTCCATCCCTTTCAGCTCCCTCTCCTTGATGTGAGAGGGACTCAGACTCTGAGTGCGCCAGAGAAGGCGTCTCAGAGCCCTGGTTGAGAGGGGAAGAAGAACGGGATGGGGACCCCAGGAAGCGGCGTATGGCTGGATGGTGCAGCAAAGCAGGGTCACTCTTAGAGCCATGCTAGGACACAGAGGAAATACTGATTACTGCTCCCATGCCTTAGATCAGCTGACACAAAAGTATGAATATATGAAATTTACCTCTGAAAGCTTTGTGATTCCAACACTGGCATAATAATTGGCAACTATGCATGCCCTTAGCTTGTCCATCATCCTCCTGGCTTCATGGAGTCGCTGCATAACAATGAAATGGAATGAACTTATATACTCCGTTTAACACTTGAAGACATGCAAGCAATGTCATAATTCACTCTATATCAACGCAGGTTTGAACCTACATCACTGATACATAAATTAAATGTATAGTGAAAATGAGAATCCAGATACCTGACTTATCACATCTATCTCATGCTCTTTGTTCTTCATCTCCAAAGAAAACTGCTCTCTGATGATGGTTTCAATCTTCTGTACTGTTGCTTCTCGGGCTGTTCATATAGGAAGAACAGACATTAAAAGACCATGGAACAATTGAGTAGCTGTCACAACATGTAAAGCAGGTGTACTAGGTCAGAGATCAGAGCATGAACTTACCATTATGTTCAGCCGTTTTGAATCTCTTATTATTTTGGATCTGCGTAATGTCCTCATAGTCCGGATCACTGCCTTCTATTTTTCTTTTAATTCCTGACATGGTTGCCTGTAAACCAAGTATATTAGGGGAAAAAATCATATCAAAACAGCTAACGTTAGCTAATCATACCCATGCTCCTATGGCCAGTTGTAATGATACTTAACAGCATAGCTAGTGGAGACGCTGCTATTTAGCTACAGCTAATAGCTAACTTTAACACTTACTAGCTAGCTAGTTTTGGTTAGCCTGCCTAGCATGTGGTCAAACCGCAAGCCCAAAATCTTCAACTAATCTAATATACCGAAAAATATTAAATGCGACTCCACCGTTTTGTGTCTCACGACTTCTGTATTGGAGAAATTTGTGCCTGTCGCTCGTGCAGCCGTCCATACTATAATGATAGAAACCGCTATCCCTGTTTGCTAATTTGGTGTTAGTTAGCTAAGGTTAGCACACATAAATTCGATTCAATTCGTTTGAAATGCAGACTTACGGGACTGCCCTGTACTGTGGAGAAACGTTTCTGTGTGAGGCGTGTATTTTAATTCAGTGTGACCATATCCTTTGCGTTATGCGATATTAGTCTTACACACTCGTGTTTAGTAAATTGCTAAATCTCGAGATGGACCAGTAAGCTAACTAAATAGAGCATAGTTAGCCTTGCACTTCAGCATCAGCCACCAGAGACCACTGTTCTACAAAACAGATAGAGCTGCACAGGAGCATCATCAGCTTTCTCTAGTTTTGTTCGCTGGAAAAAAAAAATTGAAGATAAAAAACATAATCTGTATTTTAAGCATTTAGTGTAGAGCATCACCTCACTGTAACCTGCATGTTCTCATGGCATAATTTACAGTTGCTCATTAAAACATCAACATGATTTAGATATTTGTTATAATTACATGAGGAGGTAATGATTGCTTCGGGAGAAATCCAGTTTCACGTGCCTTACCATTATGGCATATACCAAAGTTTCACATTTAATCACATTATCAAGAGTAATTGTTAGTTATGCATACATTTTAACAAGCCATGGCCACAGTTTTTCATCTGAGCCACCAAGAATCATTAACCAGATGGTTAAGGTTGTTTTTTTGTTTGTTTGTTTTTTAATTCTGACACCTGTCAGAATATTTCTACTTTTAACTTCCTGATAATAAATCAACCCCTTTGTACCCAAATTAATCTTAATGAAGCAGAGAGGATGTACAGTCTAGTACTCATTTTAAGGTCAAACAAAGGACCATGTCTTTCCCTTTATTTCAAGCCAAGCTCCATTCAGAAGAAAGGCCTCTCCCCAGGCAGCAGCCTAAATTTTTTTCTCTGCATAAAACAGGTTAATTTGTCAAGAGATATTTTGTCATAAAATGTCAAAGACACCATTAGTCCCCTGTCTGTCACAACATAAAGTATCTTTTGGAATTTTAACACTATTCAGAGGTGGATCTAAAGCTAACATTTTCATTAAGGCGAGATTAATTAAGCTTGCACCACAGTACTTGCAACCTTTATAAATGCATTTGTGGTCTACATCAGAATCAGTGTGGGGGATGAATGTAGTCTTATGAGCAGGATTAATGTATTCATTGAGATAAACTATGATATACAGTGGTTTCCTGTAAATAGTGTGCACTTGAAGGCTAAATTCTTTCAGCATCGATTAGTGTTAATGCAGAGACATTGTGCCCATAAGAATCTGTTAGAAGGATATTAGGTAGGTAGGTAGGACTTTATTGATCCTGCAATGGGGAAATTCCTGTGTTCCAGCAGCAACAAAACACCATAAGAACAAACACCACTCACATAGCTTGAGAAACAGATTCCAAAGTACTTAAAACCAAACAGAATATACTATTTGAGAGACAATCAAGAACAAGAATGATCCTCCCACAATTAAGCCCTGAGAACAAATCAAGATACCTAAGAACATTAGTGGTTATGTTAGAGCCAAACTATAATATGGAGCCTATAGACCATGAGATAAGACACAACAAATACCCCTTATTTTTACTTATCACACAATCAGTGTGATTAGCCTTTATATTGTATTCTTGTTCAACATAATGGCTCATTAAAACATCATGATTGATTCATCCCTTGATAAAATTAAAGATTCAACAGTCATATAGCAGATTGCATAACATTTAATGAGACCTTATGTATATTGTTTATCTTGTGGCTAACTATCTTTAGTGTCTTTATTTAAAGTTGTGCTATGGATAGTGGTAACAGTTGTGGGTTCTATAATTAATATTAAATTACAACATGCTGATTCTGATTTAAATGACATTATCCAGCAGCTGGTTCCTTATACAGTATATTACATTCACTACAGCAGCTGCTTTTCATCGGTTTTCTCATTTCCTTCATGATGAGTCAAAACTTGAAAAGTATATACTGTATAATGGGGATGTGCAAATTTTAAACTTTATTTCCTTTAAACTCTGATAACATAATATCTATAAATATATATTTGAGGTCATTTCATTCTTGAATGTTTTTCACTGATGAGACAGGACAAGCTTTGGTACACTAAGAAAACCTTTATTGATGTTTCTCTTAAACCAGTCAATCAATACATTTCATCATACTGCAGTTTATATAAAAAAAAAAAAAAAAAAAACAGTTTTTGCGCAGTTAGAAAAGGACCATCTGCAGAGAAAGTAGTGTTAAAATATCACGTCATACACACAATTATAAAAGTTTATATCAAAATGATCCAATTTAACTCCCCCCTTATTATTTTATTAAAAAGGCACATAAGGCAGCATTCTACCAATAACTGTTTCAAGCCACCATCTTGCATGCAAGCACAATTTATTGACTGACATACATCAACAACTTCACCTTTGGGATTGAATCAAATCCATTTTGGCTTACATCTGCATTCATATCAAAATCCATCAATCAGCTTTTAGTGCTCAGATCAACAGGAGTTTAATTTAGGGCATGCCACCGGCATGTGGGAGTCAAAATATCTCTGCACCACAAACCCACAACTCACCACAACAAGCAAAAGAAAAAAAGACACAAAAACAATCAGTAATCTTATCAAAAGTACAACATTGTATGAAAGCCTCTATGTAGCAAATAATAAAAATCAAATAAACAGGACTTTTTGTGTCCCATTTTGAGTTAATATTCAGTGAAATCACAGACACACACTCAAATTCTCTCTGTATTTATCTAGCTCCTACTCTTTTGCCTTATTACTTTCTTGCCTCCGAGCCTCCTCTTATTGACCTCCTGAGCAGGAGTGGATCTAGAAAATTTTGGACAGGGTGGCCAGGCTGGGACACAGACTCAGAAAGGGGTGGCACATTTGAAATACATACATGTAAAAAGTAAATTACACCCCTAGTTCTATTAAATAATATACCATGCATTTTTAAGAATCAAATTGCTTATTTTGTGTATAAATGAGACACTCGCAGTGCTTTCTTTAGCTAATGTTGGCTGCACTCCTTATTTACTCTGGGCCAGAGACATCAGTGCCACACAGTGGTTCCTTCCCCACCTAGACAAATCATGTCAAGTACTCCACAACAACACACTCAGAGAAATGAATGCAGATATTATGCTGCATGCATGACCAGTAAATACCAGAAATATGTTAGTTGTATTGAAGGCAACAAGTTGTTATTGTTTTTCATTCTGCATTCATTAATACTAACAAGCATCACATACTGACTCTGGCAGGGGTGGCACCAGGCGTGGCCAATCAGATTCTCAGGGTGGTCGGTGGTCGTGACACCCCTTGGCTCTGTCCATGCTCCTGAGTTACTCTAAGTATGGGGCCTGGGGATGTTTTCTTTACTGCCCACACTGCTGTTGAAAACCTGACACTGAACTCATCCTTCTAAGAAAACATCTGGAGTATGGTTAAGTCGAAATAACCCTACTTGTTTTTGTCAGTGTAACAGTGAGAAGCACAGTCTCTTGTGTTCTTATGCTGTGTATTATGAAGTTACACACTGACAGTAACAAGATATTGTTTTTCACCTTAATATAGAAAGCTAAAACTCTTCCTTTCTCTTGACAATTTTCTCTTGTAGCAATCTTTGTTGTTTTTGCTAAATTATCAAAGCAATGGCAGGACGTGGCCTTGAGGAAGAGCTGATGGGCCATTCATGTCTCTTACATACATTACATGAAAGCAAAGAACATTTACTGATACAGTAAATGAAAAAGAAATCACTGTCATATAATTCCACATTTCAAAGGATTTTGTCAAAGTGCACAAGTGGGGCTCTCAATTACAGAAAAACACAATATGCAACCAAGAAAGATACATTTAAATAGAGGTTAAATAAAGAAAAATAAAAAAAAACACAGTTATATTCACAGCAATATCACTAGTCTATCAAAACCAATTATAGTAAAAGGTGACTTCTACTGACCATGAGCCACACCATGACAGCCAAAACCCTTGTCATTCAGAGTATAGCACTGTTACATGTGCCACCTTATCTGACCAGTAAACACACATACATGCATACACACCTGGAGGTATCTACGGTTACCCCGAGTTACATCTTTACATGTAAGTGTACAGGTGAGAAGTGCCAGCATCAGTGTGAAGAGTTCTGCTAACAGAAATTAACAGTCATCCAATACTTACACCAGAACTCTTTGATAAACCTCCTTGGCTCCAACACATCCAGACCATGCCATAAAAGTCACATACATACAGTATATAGCAAACACGCACACAACTTATTCAGAGCAGTCTTTGAGTTTGATCTACAAAGGCTTCTCGCATCTATAAAACAACCCACATGCCCATTAAAAGTTGATATGAAACACACAGAAGCTACATATAATACAATAAACATTCAATTATTAAAAAACAAGTATAACTTAAAAAAGAAAAAAGTCTGTATAAATGTAATGATAATAATAATAATGGTGTAAATAAAAAGCTTAAAAAGAGACCGATGTAGGTCAGAAAATGTGAGGTCATGACACAGCTCAGGGAAAAGGGAAATGCATATGGGAAGTGGAACTAGGTGATAAATGGAGGGATGTGAGAAAAAGGAAACAAGTGTGCTAACAACAACTAACAGTGTGCATGTTCCAATAGCTTTGTACAGCATTCTCTCTTTATCTCTTCTCTTCCCCATGCTCTAGGTCAACGGGCAACAGCAACTTGTGTTTATGACCACTGATAGTGTGGGAGAGCAGCTGGCTAAAAATATCCTTTGTCAGTGTTGGGCTGTCCTGTACTGAATGTACTACCTGCATGGAGTGCAGCAGGGTCAAGGTTAGAAATTTGACCTGGCATCTGTCTGTCAACAATAAATAATTTTTTTTCCTGCTGCTGGCAGATCACTTTTTGTTCTGTATTGATTCTTCTCCATTTTTGACATTGTTTTTGTTCATCTGCACCATCTGTGATCAGATTAACTCATCTGTGACCTAGATTTCAGGGTAAGGCACAGTAATAAAAGCACAGTGTTGGGAAGTAGCACTGATAACCTGTTTGTAAATCAGTACCATAATGAGATCAATTATTAAGATTCAATGTTTTGGGGAATGTTAGCCTTTTCTGTATGAAATCTATAAAATATGCAGTTTTTCGTAGGTAAGCAAACAATTTATTGCCGATAAATAGAGTGCTGCAGGGAAGATGTTTTTTGTAGGCCAACCCCGAAGTTACAGTAGTATCGCCCTGATTCCCTTGACAAAAGTCCAGCAGGATTTTTCCATAGGCTTTTGGATTATTGTGGAAAATAAACTTTGTGACAAACAACAGTTTGTGATTTCTGAAGCCCAAATATACAATCATCAGAAGTAACAAGCTATTGTTAGGCTATAAATGAACTACACCTTATACATTTAATATTCCAGACAGCTTCTGTGGTATCATTTAGCCACTTGTTAGCAACCACCTTTTTTAAGGCATGTAAAAGCATTAAAAATCACGAGTGGGGTATTTACTGACATATTTTATTTCACAGAACAAAATGTGAAAATATACTGACTTTGTGTTAACCAGCCCTTAATTCAGGTGTCTAACCAAAAAACCCATTCAAAAAATCCACTGACTTTAGGGCAAGGGAACCAGAAGTGCAAAAATGCTGACTCAGTTCTGGGTTTTAGGACTCATTAATACAGCACTCTATTGTCTTCAAGAATAGAAAATCCCCACCCACTGGCCTGGAGCCAATCCCAGCTGACACGGTGTGAGAGGCAGGGTACACCCTGGACAGATCCCCAGTCTAACACAGGGCTGACACATGGCGACACTCACATTCACACTTACAGGTATTTTAGAGTCACTAATCAACCTACTGTAACACTCAGTTCTGGGTTTTAGGACTCATTAATACAGCACTCTATTGTCTTCAAGAATAGAAAATCCCCACCCACTGGCCTGGAGCCAATCCCAGCTGACACGGTGTGAGAGGCAGGGTACACCCTGGACAGATCCCCAGTCTAACACAGGGCTGACACATGGCGACACTCACATTCACACTTACAGGGCAGGGTGAGTCACTAATCAACCTACTGTAACCTGCATGTCTTTCAACTGTGGGAGGAAGCTTGAATACCTGGAGGAAACCCCTACAGACATGGGGAGAATGCAGAAACTCTGTACAGAAGGTCCCCAGTTGGCCATGAGGTTTGAACCCATGTTCTTGGTGTGATGCAACAGTGTTAACCACTGCAACACCAATTATCCATTATCATAATCAGGTTTCTTTAGTGTTGTCATATATGATTCATTACTTCCCAAGACTGTGGAGTCACTACTAATGCAAGACACATCTGCCCAGTTGATCTTGACTCGACTTGAGCTCATGTTACAGACAAGTCATTAGTATATCAACCACTAAGCATTTCCACAGAAGGGCTATAACTATGATAAACAGTGAAAGATTCACAGCACCACAATGACTATTGCTACATGATGCTGTGAGGAAATAAATTAGCTCAGCGGTACTGTGGATTGAATGATTAAATGTGCCTGTTACAAAAAAAGTGTGTGATTGTGTTTGTGTTGTGCATTCGGATGAAAGTAAAGATACATTCAAAGAGTTCTTTAGTGTGTGCTCTCGTGTGAGAGTGTGTGTCTGTCTGAACATTTGTTTAAGGTCAGTGCCTGTGGTACTTGTCATTGTACCGGTGGATGGTTACACATCCGTGATGAAAGTAAAGAGCTTTTCAAAGAGTTCTTTAGTGTGTGCTCTCGTGTGAGAGTGTGTGTCTGTCTGAACATTTGTTTAAGGTCAGTGCCTGTGGTACTTGTCATTGTACCGGTGGATGGTTACACATCCGTGGTAGGAGATCGGCCGCTGCATGGCTGCCACTCCTGTGATGATGCCTGTTGCTGGGTCGTAACACAGGATGGTGTCTGTAGCCTCACCATTTTCCCCTCTGCCACCAAGGATGAAGATCTTACCGTTGCACACTGACATGCCACAGCTCTCCTGCAGGGAGAGTAAGCCAGGAATTAGAGGATGCAGTTTCAGAACATACAACCCCAGTGCTCTTGCAGCTGAGGTCAAACAATCTGTTAATTCAGAATCTGCATTTGATCTATTACCAGTTTGTTAAAGGTGTGAGTCACATGTATCCAGTAGTCCTCTAGAGGGTCGTAGCAGAAAATGGACTTGGTGAGGCCACCACATACATAGATCAGGTTGTTGAGGGACACTGCTGTGATACAGCGCTTGGCGATGGGGATGTTGGCCCGTAGCAACCAGGAGTCTGTCTCTGGATCATAGCACTGAACCTGTGACAGACCGTTTCATGTGGTTAGTTGTATTTTATTGCAGTAAAAAAAAAAAAACTACTTAAAATGCTGTATATAATGTGGCTGTTAAATACAAAAAAGTTAAGTATGTAGATGAGTCTGTGGTTTTACTGACTGTTCTTTGGGCTGACAGAGTTCAAATGCCATACTCCCCATTTACTTACACTGCTGTCAGTCAAACACATGAAACTATTCCAGGGCAGCCTGCCATTTTTTGACCTCTGGGGTTATTCAGAGATCTTCATTTTAGTGTGACAGATGGCATTATCTCATACTTAAATTCCTTAACATTGCTGTTACTTAAGATTTAATAATAAAAATCTTAATCATGTTGTGTTACCTTTCACAGGAAGTCTTTCTTTAAAAAGGTGCTTTATCCTTCTTATTGAACCATTCCCTTTTTCCATCATGAAATTGTCAAATGCCACTGTCATCTCATTGAGTAAATGTGTTTCTATCAGTAACTCACTCATTAAACCTGAAATACAGTGCAATTTAAAATTGGGCACAGAGATAATAATCAAAATATAATTAATACAGGAAAACAGGCTTAATCATGATCGACCGGACTGATGAGGATATGACAGTTACTGAATCAGATAACTGCCTGTCACAGTTCTCAACGACACTAGGACCCAAAATGCAGACCCAGACTAGGCTGAGGTTAAGAAAGTCTTTATTAACAAATAAGGGTACAAAAACCAAGATGTGTAAATGTGGTGCCAGGAGCAAGCAGGGGAGACTTACAGTACCTCTCGACACTAACAAGTCAAGTTACTACTCAGTAAACCTACTCGCTGGTCTACTTGGAAAATGGGCTTTGTTGGTCCCTTGTATCCTTAAAGTATAATTATTGACAACAGGTTATCTAAGACAAAAACCTGACATAACTATGTGCTTATGTGTATGGTTACAGGAGCAAACATCTCTTTCCCACCTTGTCTGAACAAGTGTCGTCATCAGGCCCTCCTCCTATGACAAAGAGCTTGCCAGCACAGCTGGCCATGGCTGGGGAGCTGACAGCTTCTTTCATTGGAGCCACTTCTGTCCAGCGGTTAGAGAAGGAGTCATAACACTCCACACTGCTCAGGCGGCTCTGGCCATCATAACCACCAACAGCATAAACCTGAGGTCAGACACACAAACGTATTGGAATTAGAGAAAGATATATAATTGCCCCCTTGAAACATCTGCGACCTTTCCACTTACACTGTTTATGTACACTGCAATAAACGTTCACTATAAAAAAGATGTTTGTATTCAAGCACATGAGTTCCTTAGTATGAACAATAGTGTCCACATCAGTATTTAGAAAACTAGTCCATCAGGTGCAGTAACCACTGCACCATTATTCATGTCCTCATTGCTTTTACATCTGTAAAAAATGCCCTAGAACCCTGCAAACACTAGTGCATTTGTGTACGTTGAACTTCAACATTACTTCTAACTCTGTGCAACCGTCAGTAACAATGTAACAATACCTTGAGTTGCTGTTTTGTGTTGACATGCCTTGGGAATTGTGTCACCTACTGCAGTGGCGCCCATAACTTATTCTTATGGCTTATAACTAACTTAGAACTTATTTTAAGATTCCAGCTTCAAATTGGGTCTTGAACAGGTTCTGAAACTGTACTGTCATGAGTAGTTGTCACTGATAAACTATACCTGCTTAAGCTTGAATGCTGCAGGGGGCAAAATACTCAAGAGGCGTGGACCCTGGGCAGGATACAAAACTATCACAGGGACGACACATAAAGACTGACAACCTTTCAAACCTATGGGCAACTTAGAGTCACCAACTAAACTAACCTACATTTTACAAATCATCTAATTGGAATCATTAACAATAAACAAAAATAAACCTTACGGGAGACTGAAGACTCACAAGCTTGAAAACTGTGACATGCATGTTATGAAGTGCATTGTGGTTACACATACTACCCATTGGGAGCATAAAGAATGGCAATATGAGAAAAAAGCTGTAAACAATGGGCATTAGGAATGAAAAAATATAACCAAGAGAAAAGGAGTAAAACAAAAAGCAGGTAAAACGTAGAGATTTATGGTACAGTTCTGTGTCCTCTAACATTTTCTAGAAGGAGATCACATGTCAAGAGTAGCATTACTGGTTATGAACATAACACAACAGGCAGGTCTTATGCAACAGAAAACCTTCAGGCTGTTCGTGTCTCTCCAGAAAATCTGAAGTATAAACAAGAGCAGAGGAGGGAGAGAGAGTGTGAGGGAAGTAGAGAAAAGAGAGGGAAACAGAGACAAAGAAAGACTGAGAGAAAAGGGGGAACAAAGAGACAGAAGTGTATAGAGCACATGCATATTTGCATTCTCAACACCTGGCCTAACTGACAGCACTACCGCCTTTTTCAACTGAAAAGCTGCTTCAGAGAAAGAAACAAAACAGCAATAAATTATTGACCGTTTCTTGAACGTCACAGGTAAGGATTCCAAACTAGTGCTGTGTGTGTATGTCTGTATTAAATGATAACACACTACTTTTACCAGCATTTGGTAGAAGGCTGCTGCCACACTAATTCACAGACCAAGACTTTTGGTGATTTAAAACTGTTTATTTTAAAAAGGTAGGGTTGGCGATTCTTTTCAGAAGCATTTTTTTGTTACATATCTTCTCTCTTCATCCCGATGACAAAGAATACATTATATTAATTGACAACATAAAGAAACAAATCCGTCATCTCTGACAGGAGCAGGGCTGAAAGAGGGCTGACCAAAAATTTGACTCAGCATGAGCAAAACCACTGGATGGCCTGCCTGTCAACATGCTTCCTACTTGCATGCACCCTGTCCTTGCACGAGCCAAGAATCTCCCACAGGGCCAGGCAGGCAGATGTGTTACTCCTCTGTTTTGATAGCTAAAGCTAGCGAGCTATGGCAGAGAAAAGTACCCACAGCAGCTTTTGTTCGCAAACAGAGACCACTGTTACAGGCCAGGGTGGGATTTCTTTGGTTGTCTACTTTCAAAATCAAGCTTCCTCTTGCTGGTTTTTCCAGGATCGCCAACCCTACCTTCAATATTCTTGTTGTTAGAGCTGATAACAAATGTTAGATGTGGGTTGTTTGTTGCCACAAATAAAAGAGATTAAGTGACAAAGTTAACCAAATGTAGTGTGAAAATGTTTTTTAAAAGTTTTTTTATAAACTGCCCTTAAAGGATTTGTTCGCCCACTATTTCCCACTTGTCCCAAGTCATTTCAAGCCATACAGGTTTTATTTGCCATACAGGTTTAGATATATTTTCCTGCTTCACAATAAAACAGGCATGAACAGAGTTTTTGTTTTGGTGCTAAAAGCATGAAATGAAAAACATTAATTGCAAAGTGTATGTCCAGAATCAATATCCTGACTATTTTGGATAATCCACAGACCATGTTGTGACTATGTTTCTCAGAAACTACTTTCTACCAAAAAAAAGTCCCAATGGAAACTATGCAGAAAAGTCTGTTGATTACCCAAAGTCAGGGGGTCACAAAGGTTAAATAAGAAAACAGGCTTTTTCATATTTTGGGTGAACTACCCCTTTAGCTCTCTACTGAGAATAACCAGAAACGATGGTAGGGTCAGGCAGTGAGGACTGGAAGGTACTGGATCGGTCTCAGTATAGGTATATTTCACACTAGCTCAATGATCATAGCACATATTCAATGCTGGCTTGAGGTATCACATAAACACTACATTGAGCCAAACATGATTCATGACTCTCTGTGGGCACACTTACAAGCTCCAACAAGCACATTCACAGGGTTTTTCATGACTATGTTTAAAAATTAACAATGGCTCAATGATTAATAGTTTATTCGATATGCAGAGAAGCGAGAAGTAGTGATCATGACACAAATACGGAGACAGAGGTTTCAGGGAGAGAATGACAAAAAAATGGAGCGTGAGAGAGAGGCACTGACAGAGACAAAGAGAAAGAGAGGGAGAGAGAGAAACATTATGAGAGACAAGAGCAGCTGTCACCAAGTGCAACCTAAACAGGGTGAGGAAAACAAATGGTGACCTATTTTTGCTAATACACTGGAAAAAAGACCAGTCCAACAGGGCATCATAGAATGCAAGACACCGAGCTGTGTGTGTGTGTGTGTGTGTGCGTGTGTGTGTGTGCGTTCTTGTACCTGTATCTTTTTGAGAACCAGTTTTAGAAATTCAAACTTAAGGTTACAACTAGGAGTAAATGAGTAAATACAGACTTGGTGGAAGTCAGATTTGAGGTCTTTGCATGATAGCATGAATATGCACATGTTCTCATTATACAAGCTTGTTTACAACACTCAACCTTTCTTTTCCATACCTGCTACTGGAGCACCAGTGCTGCTCACCAAAAGGGGAAATTACAGACTGAATGAGGAAATAACTGGGTCTACAGTCAGCAGGAGGGGAAACTGAATTCAGAGGGAAAGCGACAGCACAAAGACCATCCTAAAGGGACAGAAACTGTGAGGTTTTGAGATTGGAGGACTGATACAACTGTGTAACTCCCAAGTTCTAGGCTTTGAACTTAAGCACAAAAATGCATATTAATGCCACAACTGAACCAAAACTTTGACTATACTATCTTATTTTAGCATCAAATAATTTTTGGATGAGGGGGAGCTACAGATCGGTAAGTTTAAACTGGGTTTTCCTTAATGTCCTATAGTAAAGTTGAGTGGCAGCCTTATGAGTCCAACTTGTTTTCACCATACCTTGATACGTGACTCATTTAGGAGATAATTACTGACTTTTACAGCCACAGTGTAGTCATACAGCTGATTACCTCATTGTTGTGGAAGATCTCTGGGTAGTTTGAATGCACGCATATGTTTTTGTTGTTTCTTTGGCAAGGCAACTAAACATTTTGCCTTTTTTTGGAACTCACAGAAAATCCGATACAGATTAGCCTCACGCAGCCTCCCAAAAAAACAAAAGTACAGTATGTTTGCACAATAGCTGCAGATGACAATAACCCCTCCTGATTCATGCCCTTTCTGGCAAAGTAAATAAAGCACTGTTTTAGCCCAAAGACTTTCAACAATACTTGTACTTGTGTCCATGTCATCTTTTTATCTTCCGCCTGCGTCAGCCAAGACAATCATTGGCTGTTCTTCTTTATTCAACACTCATGCAAGATATTTACAGCTCAGATGCTTCCCGTGAGGTGCACATGCCATTGTCTTATAGTGGTCTATATTTGTTTTGCATTACGTTGGTCTTTACAATCACAAATGCCGTAAATGTATGTGCAATGCAATGAAGGCAGTTCTGGCTATTTACTGTAGTTTAAGCACTATTAATGGTAGAGTTCATTTTCTTGTAAATAGACTGCAGCATTCCATAGGAACTTGAGCAGTATTTTACTATGTATTCAAGTGTGCTGAATTATGCATATACCGTACATGCAAACCCATTATGAGTTTACAGGCTTAATAGAAGTTAAATAAAAAGCAATAACTAAAAGTGATTCTTTTTCACGTATACCAAATGTATTGGGTGTAATCAGCTGTGCAGTTCCATGTAGCTGAGGTCATTTCCAAACTCTGGGCAACAAAAACAAATCCATCGCACACAAAAACAATACATCACTCCTTGTCACAAGGCGGCCTCATAAACAAAGACAGTAATAAGCAGAAAGCAGACTGTTGTCAAATATGACTGGAAGCCCTTAGTGCTGCCTCCTACCTGCCACTGATGAGTCACCCATGTCTAAGACTAAACACTTAGTCAATCATCACTTAGTATGCACAAACTTTATGTTTAAGAATGAATTCTTTCAACCCTGCAGGTAAGACACTATGACAGCAAAAAGCCAGCAAAGCAGTCTTTATGCAAATTTCCTTGAGTGCCAGTCTTTTTTTTAAACAAATAGTGTGCTTGGCATTTTCCTACCATGAATGAATGCACTTCGGTGTTCAGGTAAGTTAATAACAATAATGGGCTGCATTGTTATCCTATTCCTCTGAAGCACCATTGACTCAAATTTCTGTAAAATCTTCTTCAATAGGTAGATGAGGCAAACCTTTCCATGATTACTGGGTGGTATTCAAGAGGGCCCAATAATGTACAGTAGGACACAGCTTTTTACTGTTGCATCAGTCATCAGTGCTATCATTGGGTCAACTCTGACACTGAACAGTAAATTAATTCCTACATCAGAGGCATCTACATAAATCTGGTTTAGGGTCTTGAGGTCCCCTCCTTACCTTGCCCAGTAGGACACCCATCTTGTGCCTCCAGCGGCCTTTGTTAAGAGAAGCCACTCTGATCCACAGGTTGAGCTGTGAGTTGTACATCCACACATCCCTGCTGTTGATACGACCACCTAAAATCACCAAAAGGCAAAATGGCAGGTTCTTTCAATAATGCTGTTGAGTAGATGGGCAAAAACTCAATTTAGTACTAGGCAATTTAGTTTATTATTATTAGTAGTATTGTCTGTTAATGCAGTTGACCTGATATAAATGTGAAGATTAACAAGTAAGCCCAAGCTGCTCTGGTGAACAGCCAACTTTGAATAGTGTGTTTATGTCAAAGTAACTGGAGCAAAGTTGTAAGAGTCTTATCTGACTTTGAACTAAGCTGGGTATAAAGACAACTACAACTACTTCTACAACATGACCAAGTTATCTGTTGTCTCTGGGTATACATGCATTGTAAGAACTTGTAGAGATAAACAACGGTGCCCCAACTAGGTTACGAGCACCGTGACATGCCCTTTCTCTCTCTCAATAACCCCTGTTGAGCCACATCTTATTTAAGACCACAGCTAACAGGAGCTGTACTAGAGACTGGAGGCCTCCAAGGTATTTTCACCACTACACCCTTCCCACCAAACAAATGCACATGTACACACATCTGTGTATTGATTCATTACAAAAAATGTAACTGTTTTTTAAAAATACAGTGGTGGGATGAGCAAACTTTGCTGCATGGAGAACAGACAATGGATTGCATTCACTGGGAAAAACTGCTAACAGTAAAGATAAAGAAAATCATTGAGAAACTAAAAGAGTTCTTAATAACCAGTAGCTGTTATCTGATGGCTTTTATCCAACAATCTGTCCAGAAGAAGCATATATCAGAGCATATCTGTAGGATGGATTGCAACAAAAGTCAAGCAGATAAACAGAAAGATTGGTCACATTCTGTTATTTCACATCAGGACTTAAACTGATCACATGATGGTGATATCATTTAATGAAATACATGTTATGAAAATTGATATAAACAGTCCTGCCTTCAAACAATCTTCCTTTAAAACATTATGCCCTTTAGAGAAAAGCAGTTTAATGCCAAATATTAATACATAATAATCTCCAAAACCTAAATAAATTAAAAAAAATCTCAATCTATTATATTTTGTTGGTGGTAGTGTCCACAGTTTCCTGTTTTTGGTTGTACAGAACACGTATGGATGGCAATCTGGAGCAATCACAAGGGCATAAAGAAAAACTGCCACTGTAAACAAGGGTGTCTAGGCCTCTCGTGCATGTATAGGGAAACAAAGCAGGAGCTTCCCATATTGTAAGATGGATGACAATAAGACTAGAGAGATGTGTATAAATAGTAGTCTTGTGTTTCATCCAAACAATTTAAAAAAAGACCTCCTTGAAAAGTCATCTAAATAAGTATTTAAGTAGCTATATATGTTTACAGGACCTCTTGATTTGTGTTGATGGATAGTATAAGGTAGTTAATATCAGTCATTTTTAATTAGTGTAGCAGACCAACAAAAGGAGATGAGAAGGAAGTGAGTGGCAGAAATGTGTCTGCGTGATAATCTGCAAAACAATGAAAGAGCTGCTGCCCTTGAGGTTTTTGCAGGCCTCCAGACTAACATGTCATAATGGTGGCACTGATGCCACCAAGTCTCTCAGATGGTGGCAGACCCTCAATCCGCAGTATGAGTAGGAATGTGCGCGCGCCCCTCATCCATGTCTGCACAGGGGTATGGGTAAAGCATGGATCCCCTTTAAGACTACAGATAGCTGCAGCTGCATTAGAAACTGGAAACCCAAAATATTTACCAGTGTGAAGACAGGGGCAGACAGATAGAATGGAGGCATGTGTGGGGATGTACACAAGAGACTGCCAGATAAGAAAACCAAGCTGAAAAAATGGGATTAAATGTATCAGTGAAAATAGGACAATGAAAATCATAACATGCTAGTGCATATATGTCCAGATGGGTGACAAAGTAAAATCCAATATAAAGTCTCTCAGGAAGGTGTCGGGCCACCACATGCCACCAGAACAGTTTCAGTGCTCCTTTGCATTGATTCTACAAGTCTCTGGACTCTATTGGAGGGATTAACTACATGTAATTAAACTAGCATTTTAACTATATTTTGCAGTAGCTTGCTGGAGGTTCAACTACATTCATATTTGCATAATGATTCAAGTAGCTCAATAACTATTTAGCCATTTTTTGTGTACTACTGAAACTACAAACTGTTTTAGGATGTAAAAGGAAAGGAATTATTTTTATTTTTATTTGTACCATGCTGCATGTGAGTGGCTTTTCAGGATTGGCACGGGCAGTTTCAGTTCACAACAAAAATAAAACATTCTTTGCACTTTTATCCATGTGAAAACCCCAGATGGGACAGTTTTATTTAGGACAGGTTTAGTTCTCAGGCAACAAACTCAATTGAGTGGCTTTTTTTGCCATCATGTGACTGTTGTGTATTAGTATTATTACGATTTTGTATCAGATATATCAACACAATCATTTTTTCACAAAGTAGTTTGAACTAATCTTTCTAAGCAGCTTTAGATAGCCAAACTAGATTTCTCCCTAGCTTTGATGTAGCTCAACTTCTTCCAGTGTAAAGTAATTAGGCTATGCTTTCTAAGTATTAGCATTTGTTGTTTCTGCGCTCATTTATTCAGGGTTTACTTTTAATTTGCATACATCTGTGCTGTATGTGTGTGAGACAGAAAGACATGTGGGAAGGAGTATGCTTGACTGTGCTTAAGGGCAGATCGATAGCACGCACGTGAGGACTTGGCACAGTGAGAGTATAAAGAAAACCATGAACACACTCTTGAAGGAAAAAACACTCTTTTTTTCCTTAATATCTTCTCTTTCACTTTTTCTCTTCTTGTCTATATCTTTCATCAGCTGGTTTTGTCTAGAAGTGCTTTTCAGCTCATTTAAAGCATGTCTGAGCATCAGCTGTGGTACCAAGCACATTTGAACTTGTCTCGATCTATTTTCTTGGAAATGATTTCACAAAAAAAGAAGAAGAACAAAACCTTTGACCTAGAAGCCATCAGTCCTGCAGCAATACAGAACTGCATCTTGTACACATCACATTTATAATCCATGTTTGACTTTGGCAGCTGCCCTTTACTCTGACTCCAAATGCTGGATGATGTAATACTAATATATTTAATCTAGATCTTTTTTTGACAAAGGAGACTTACATCAAACTTGGCCCACACTAAGGTTCCAAAAATGCAGCAACCTTTCCAGGAGGCCATGAGAGCTATAATTTTTCAGTCATAGGTTTATTTCAAATGTATGGCATTCTATTGCAGCAGTGTCAAATTGAAAGGGTTTGTTAGAGTTCTGTATAAAGATGATCCTAGAAAGCTGCTGAAATAATGGATAAGGTGATGACTGTTAACTGGCCAATATGAAAAGGAAAGAAACAAGAGAGCCATGAACCTCTCTCTCAGCACAGAGCCTGGAGAGTGCATCCAGATGCTGATCTCATATTTTCCTTTCACTCAAACAGTCAGAGGCTGTACAAACAACACAGGGCAAACTGCCACCATGGCCTTTCCTGCCACTCCACTGGGAGATTAGATGGAGTTAAGCACAAACACACACTCACCATGTCCCTCAAGATTGTACTAGAGAATTTTTGTTTTTATGTGTGACACAATCTTACACTAATTAAAAGAATCTGGACTTTGCAATAACCAAGAACATACTGACTCAGAAGAAGAAGGTATATTACCAAAGCTTGAAACTGACTTTTGGACCACTACTCATGATATGACAAACAGATTCTAACTTACTAGCCATTTTGAATTTCCAATAGCCAAAATTGTTTTCCTGAAAAATCAAAAACTGTAGGTCATTGATCGGTTTCTAAAGAGGGAAAATCAAAAGGCAACGAGGAAGGAAAGGTGTTTAAGCACATTTTGGAATCAGATTCATCATTTGTCAAATCATTTGTAACTTGACAACATTAGCTGTCAGAGTTAATAGACACCTGTACATTGCAGTTTGGCTTGTGCTCATTTCAGGCCTTGATAGAACCATGCTATTGAATTTTTGTAACAAATATAGGGGGGTCTTACCTGACACCAGAATGTCATTGCGAAGGGCGCAGACAGCATACTCTGACTTGGTGAACTCTGGCAGTTTAGCCAGTGGTTTCCACTCTCCTGTGACTGGATCATAGCATTCAGTGTAGGGCAAATTGAAACCACCCATTCTCTCACAGCCACCCACCACAACAATCACCTCAGAGTAGCCAGTGGACCTGTACAGAAGAATGGGGGAAGGTCAGACAGAAGGAGAGATGGAAAATTTAGAGATGGAGGGGGAATAACAACATAGAAGAAGCTATTATAAAGCAAACACAAGAACATTCAAATTAAACGGCTCGTCACAGGAATTAGCAGACATGGCATCTGGTTCAAGATGGTGCCTCAGTTGTGTGCTCTCTTTTGTGTTTTTGCTGTTTCTGCTGGGTTTTCTGCAATCCACCTTTACTAAAGAAGAGCTCTTAAACATCAAACAGCTCGCTCCGAACACTTTCTCCTGTTGTTACAAATGAAAAATGTGCAGACATTTTAGTCAGAGAAACAGCAGCTCTCTATGAGACCTAGAGAAGATGCATGCAGGGAGAGCAAGTTGGTGTACTGGTTAAGTTATGACAGCGAGGAGCCCATCTATTAACCTAATGAATCTCCGCTCTCTAGCCAACAAAATGGATGAACTGCTTCTCGTTAACCATACTAACTCTGACTTCACACGTTCTGTTGTTCTGTGCTTCACTGAGACCCGGCTCGTGGAGTCCATCTCGGACAGCGCAGCTCAGCTGCCAGGCTCCAAGCGCCACAAAGTCGACCGCATAACGGTCCCCCCTACAACTACCTCCCCTCCTCTAGCCCCCCACCCCTGACAATCTGTGAAGAGGATGTGCGTGGTCTCTTTCAGAGACAAAATATCAGGAAGGCACCACACCCAGACAGTGAGACTCCCTCCTGTCTGAAAGTCTGTCATGAAGTCCTTTGAGAATCCGGTGTTGATCCATCTGAAGGACATCTCAGGCCCACTGCTAGACCCCCTGCAGTTTGCCTTCTGGGCAAACTGGTCAGTGGATGATGCAGTCAACAGAGAATTGCATTATATTCTGCAACCCCTCAACTCCCAAGAGACCTGTGCACAGGTCCTCTTTGTGGTCTTCAGCTCAGCATTCAACATCATCATCCCAGACATCCTGCACTCCAAACTCACCCAGCTCACTATGCTTGCCCATACCTGTCAGTGGGTCACCAGCTTTGTGGCAGATAGGAGGCAGCAGGTGAAACTGGAAAAACCACATCCAGGACCGGATCAGTCGGCACAAGCACCCCTCCAGGGATGTGTGCTCTCCCTGCCGCTCTTTTCCCTCTACACCAATGACTACACCTCAGACAACCCCTCTGTTAAACTCCTGAAGTTCAAAGATGGCAAAGGTCATTGGTCTCATCCAAGATGGCGACAAGTCTGCATACAGACAGGAGGTTGAACCTGTGGTGTAGCCGAAACAACCTGGAGCTGAACACACTCAAAACTGTGGAGATGAAAATGGACTTCAGGAAGAGCCCCCATACTCTACCCAACACCATATTCAGCAGCACTGTCATCAGCAGTGGAGACCTTCAAGTTTTGGGGCTCCACAGCAGAGGATATACTAAGTTTGTTCTCTGCACTTCCATCACTGTCTGGTTTGACTCAGCAACCAAACATGACAGGAACAGACTCCAAAGGACAGTTCAAACTGCAGAAAGAATCATCTGTGCCAACCTGACCTCCTTAAAAGACCTGTACACGTCATGGGTCAAGAGGAGGGCAGAGAAGATTTCTGAAGACCCCTCACATCCTGGTCACAAACTGTTATATAAACAGGTGCAACAGGTGAAGAGAAAACAGAAGAATGTTTGCTACATCCGTCCTACTGAGCACACAGTTCTTTAAGTGTGTGTAGTTTGTATTTGGCATTTTACCGCAGGTTGGATGCACTGTACACAGATGCATTTCATGTGTAGCCAGTAATTCTCTCATTGTGTACTATCTGTTGGAGATGTAGCTTCCCCTTCTCCAATGTGTTTCTTTAGGCTCCTCTGTGCACTTTTTGGGACACCAGGGCTTCCAATGTGCAAGTGAACACCAGCGCGAGTCTAGCTCGAGATGCAAGTGAGATGCTACGCATGGCACACACTATGCTTTTGGTCTGTGCGTGTGCAACGTGGACTGTCGTGTCTCTAAATCTGATCAGCATAAAATTGTAAATCTCAGAGTGGTGAAGGCGGATCATGCTGAAAACCGGCCATTTCCATTCTCCGCCGATAGATGCATCTCTAATTATTTTACCTACTTGTATACATTCACAGTATGAGACAGTCTAGCCCAGGAACAATATAGCTTTAAGTGTGTGTGCATGTGGTTAATTAGATTCTATAGGCTTCCCAAGAGAAAAGAGGCCCCAGTGTAGACACAGAAAAGAGAGAATCACGCATCTGTTTTGAGCAGGAAAAGATATGTCCCTCAAGGCAAACAAAGTTGACAATATGTGGGACTAACTGCCTGACTGGCTTTCTGATCTGAACAGATCTGCCTGCATACAGGCAGAATAAACCTGAATAGCATGTCAGGCTGCCATTAATAAGTGACAACTGGCACTGTTCCCACTTTAGCCCTTACAGCAGATCTAACACACAAAGGCAGCTGCATTGTTGTTTGACGTACAGCGAGCTACCATATGGTCTGTTTTGTATCTCATTCATAAGGTTTCAGTCAACATCAACCTTTATCAAACCAAATACAAAAAAAACAAACACCGTTAATAAAAGACTATTTCGAAATAGGTATATAAAGAACAGGTGGGGACACTCAAACACATCAGCAAGGTGAGTTAACACTGCTGGTACTATAACAAGTCTCAACATTTCATGACTGCTGTTTCTTGCATCAGATTATTTTTTTCTTTCCAGCAAACCGGTCTGTGTATGGACATGCCCAGCCTCCTTCATTATCATTTCCATTACAAAATAGGACAACAAAACACAGCTTGGTCAATGACACACTTGTCTGTTCAGCACATAAACACTCCTTGTCTCTTTGTCTCTCTCTCGCTCACACACACACACACACACACACACACACACACATAACCATAACACTGCCAGGAGCACAGAGTTCATGCAGAAGTTGTAACCTCTAGCTAGCCAGTGTGGGACAAAAGACTAACTGCTTAAAAAAGACATGTTTTCTTATCTCAATGTTTTATGTCAGTGTTTCAGCCCGATATGATGAAACAGCTGTTAGATAAGGTCAAACTAAAGATTTTTTCTTTTTTACTGGAAAATAATTAGAGACAAAAGGGAGATAAATGATCCATTATTCATGTGACTGCAGCACAACATGTTCTGTAAGCATGTACCTAGACTAACAAGTCATACTACTTCCTCAGGCCAAAAATATTGTGACAGCATACACTGATTGATGAACTAATGCTGCTTTCCTTTCGTAAATAAATTCTAGGCTATTCTTCATCTTCCTCATTCCTTGTAAGTCAACATTTTAGTTACCTGCGTGGACGAGTTCTGGGTGACATCATTTCATTACCAAGCACGTGATAGCGCCTGGCCTCATGGAGAAGCTGGTAGCACTCTGGGGCATTCTGGATGAGCTGGTCTCCCTCCACTGTCTGGACAAAGTAGTTGGGGTGCAGAAGGGGCAGGCGCACATGGTGCAGCAGTGCCTTCAGCATGGGCCTCCTGTGCTCCACACTGTGGTACACCCATCGCATCACTGCCTCAAAGACCACCTCCTCCTTCCCAATGGACAGCTCATCACTGGCAATGTATTCTTCCAGCTCTTCTCTGCGTAGGTCGAGGAACTCCTCATGTTGAGACACCTCTGAGAAGTTGGCCAGGGCGTAACTGTTGCAGCGGCTGGCTAGCTGCTTCAGGGCATGTGCATCTGCAAACTGCTGGATACCCAGGCAGTTGCATGGGTCCAGCTGGTCCTCCAGGAACTTTGCACAGGCATCACGCAGTGTGGTTATCTGGAAGAGGTTGGAGGTTTCAAAGAGGAATTGGACATTCTCAGTGGTGATTTTGGCGCGGCCAGTGTAAACATAGGTGAGGAAGGAGTCCATCGCCTCAGCCAGTATGCCATTGATCTCGACAAGCATCTCACGGCTCTCACGGTGATCATTGCAAAACATAGCTCTGAAGTAGGAAGAGCAAGCTGAGAGCACGGCACGATGACACGGGAACTCGCGGCCCTGCACACTGATGACCACATCGGTGAAGAGGCGGCAGTCGCGAAACTCATTGAACACCTGCAGGATGCCCTCTGAGTGGGACGAGCCAGAACAAAAGTCCAAGACATCCTGAACAGCCAAAGTTTTGGAGTCAACCTCAAACACCTTAGGGATCAAAAACATATATGAAATTTGTGACTTCAGTAAGTTGAGACCAAAACTGCAAGATAGAAATCATATAAAATGTTTCTTTAACAGCACCTTGCGTTTAACAGCTGGTGAGTCTCTGATCCCGGGGTCCTCCCTGTTCATCCTTCTGCCCAGAATCAACACCATGGCTGCCACCTTCAATGTAGACCTTCTCTAAACTTTAAGATAACCTGGGGATGGAGGGCAGGTAGTACATTGTTATTACAAAAATAACTGTTTCCATCAAATATTACTATATAATGTTAGCACAGCATCCTATTAGATGTGGTAGGGTAATACAGAAACGGACATAAATAGAAACCAAACTGGATCACACTAGCACAAACCGAGAACATTCTTTACATGAAAACAAAGCATGTTCATAGAAGTTAGAAAAAACACAAGTACCTCAAACAATTTTCTCAAGTCTGTGGCGTACTATTAAAATCCCTTACATCACAGTTTAAGAAAAGTAGTTTCAAAGAATGAAATCTGAGCTGCACACATGGCTCCATGACACCTGCTCTACCCCATCATTGCTGCGTAACAGTTGTGCCCTGCAGCACAACAGATTGCATGAGACAAAAGATGACAAAGAGACACTAGCAGAAGAGAGACTGAGCAGTGGTTGGAAGACCAACCCATACATGTCAGCCAGGTTGAAAGACAGAGGGAGCAGAGATGCTACCAAACACTACTTATCATTGTTTGAATAACAAAGTCAGAGCTTCTGATAATCTTGTTTCATCATTTCTGTTTTAGTTAAACCTGTGGTCTTATGTCATTTACCTCTTTTAAAATATGTACTTGTGTCAATCAACCAAGATTTCTCATGAATTATGCTTTGTTCACATCCACAAAGCCTGTGTATTTATTTTGGACATCCTGTTCCAAAGTTCTTGAAGATACAAAAGATTAAAATCTTTTATCTATAGCCACATTGTCTCCATTAAAGCTTGCAGTATATCTGGCCTTTCCTCCTGTGAGTTAACTTAATTATCTCAGGTTATTTTTACCTTTGGCTCAGCCTAGGCAGACTCAGCCTATTTACGTGTGTTATTTGCAAGCAACATCACCTCCTAGAAGTCGTAGAGAGTAGAGGACAGGTTTAACCAGGGATGTCTGACGCATATAAGATTTACTTTGTGACTAATACCTACCGATGAAGAACCCCATAAAACAAATAACATAAAATGAAATAAAACCGATTTTATTGTGGAATCCGTTAATTGTATTATTGTTTGGCGTTTTCCAGGTGGAACCACGCAAAATTGAGAATTGATAGAGGCTTATGACAAATAATAAGTATTATTTTGAAAGATATTTAGGTGTGAAATATGTTGTAGTCTATGTAATTATTAAAATATTAACTACAGATATGCAAGTAAATATATTTACAATATAACCATGTAAATAAACAGGCAGAAAAACTATCTGCCCGGTGTATTAGACAAAGGAAACGTGCCGCTAACCCTTGACAACATGCTAAGTAAAGTGGCTAATCCGTTGTTTTATTCACTATTGCGACAAACTCAAGAGCAGGAAATAACTACATATTCAAAGAGCATAAACATTAACAACAGTCTTTGTTTCAGACAAACGTTGTTACCTTATGAGGAAGTCTCAAGATGAAGTTTCCTCTTCAGTTACAAAGTGGATAAAATAAAAAAAAGTGTGGAGAAAAAAAATCTATATGCTGACGAGATTTATTGGTATGTCTGACAATATCTGCCCGCCATCAGTTATGAGAAATAAAGTCAACTGTTAAACAGATAGAACATGTTGAATTCCACTTGAAGACATAAACAAAGAGTTCTAACACTAACTGTAAACACAGAAGCTATATATAGTTGTCGGCCTAAAAAAAATCTAGTCCACTGTGCATCATGGGCAATGGAGTTCAATTGACAGCGTTATCGATTATTTTTTGCGAAATAAGAAACTACATTTCCCACGAGCCTTGCGTTCTCCACGTGGCTGTCCTTTGTTTGCAAACAAACCCAACTCTCAATGGAAAAAAACTTGACTAAGACGTAACTGCAGTTAAGCAATACATTCAAAACAATATCAGTTTTATAGTTTTACTTGTATGAACACGTATGACAATTAGTAAGGTAGTATTAACGGAACATGCTAGGAAAATGCCATTAAATTCAGCTAAAGATTTGTATAAAGCGTGTATTTGTGTTTAGGTCGACATAGTAGTTAGGCTATATATATATATATATATATATATAGATATAAATGTTAGGCTATATATATATATATATATATATATATATACATACGATTATGAAAACATAAAAAGCATTGTGTAACCAAAAAGGCGATAACAATAATGTGATTTTATGGGCACGTGAAAGCAGTATGAAACGCAAGACACTCTGTTTTTCAGACGAGGAAGGAGGAGCTTAGTTTGAACAAAGGATATCACAATTTCCCTACTCCGTTGCAAAAGTATTATTATTGCTATTCCCAACCGATTTCCGTGATAGTGTCCACACTGCTGTATGTTATCACTTACCCAGTTTACAGCGTTCTGAACCACGTGTTACCAGCACTTGGGAGAAGTGTACCCTTTCCACATTATGACAGCCCACACACTTCTACAGTATACACATTCATATTTATATATTGTTTTTGCAAATCTATATATCATCCTGACCTAAGTAAAGATCATAAGAACCAAGCAGTACTGTCTCTGTGTAGATTTTGGGATGGCTATTACATCTTCACGCCACAGATGTGGAGCAAGATCACTCACAGTCAAAGGTCTCTATCCCAGTCATACAGGTTTAGTGAGCTCCATCACCACGATCAATAATACACAAAAAGTTGAACATCCATGTCATGTCGAATTTATTTATGTAAGAAAACCTGGAATTACAGTAAAATCCAAGCACACTCTTCATACTTCATGAACACAAAGGAGAGAGTGAAATACAAGGGCAAGTCTGGGACACCTAAAGAATAAAGATCCAGATCCAAAACACCTGGAAAAACATCCAGGGAATATGTCCCAGGGCATCTGATGGTCCAGCACAGACAGGAAGCAGAAAACAGAGACAAGAGAGAGGGAGACGGGAGAGATACAAAGCTTGGATGCTCATATAGAGAACAAAACTTGCCCACAAACTGAGGCACTGGACAACACATCAGCAGCTCAGTGCTGGACATAAAGGAACTGAAGGATTAGGCAGAGGTCAAGAATGTGAAAGGAAGGTTGTTTTGGCCTTCAGGCACCTGCTGTATGAGTTCACCAGAACAAAACTGTCATCAGAGAAGACAAAAAGAAATATTAGCAAGGCATCCCTCACCCTGAAGAGCAAAAACAATGTATAGATGTGAAATATATATGTAGTGTTAGAGCTGTATAGTTTCAGTGCCATGGAAACTGATACAAAAATGGCAGTTGTGGTTTTTTGTCAACCCTGTGTGTGTGTGTGTGTGTGTGTGTATTGTATCCTACTGCAATTGTAGAATGGTTGACAGTGAGCAGAGGGATTGGAGCAAGGCAGTGGACAGACAAATGAGTCCCTCTGCTGTTGAGTTGTTGAACCAGATACAGGTGGCACAAATGCAGCCAGGATGTCTGACTCATCACTATCCACTGCATTTTCCTACATGAGGTAAAGTGCACTTCCTCCTCTCCTTTAATGCCTTAATTTGCCAAGTCAATTATTGATTTTGACAAACACAGCAGTAACAGAGACGTCAATCCCAGACAGGAAAAAAAAAAATTATGACTGAAGAACATGACGTGCTTTATACAAACAAAATACACACAAGAGCAAAGACCACAGTTGTCAGGGATGATCGATCACTATGACATCACCATATGATACAATACATGGACATGTGGTAGGTCCTCAGTATTGTTTCTGAGAATTTAGAGGTTTAACAACATGAGGGGGAATTTATGCTCTATAATTACACACAAATTACACAGTGTAGGCCACAAGCAAATGAGGTACAAATAACATACAAATTCTAATATAAATAATAATAACCATAAAACAGTGTCAGTATAATAATGTCTGAGCAGTGAAACATGTTCCACTGTGGTTTGACTAATCTGAGCAGAGAAGGCAGGTTTTTAGTAAATGTGCAGATGCCTGTCAAAATATTTAAACATATCCAAACACACTGAAACAGCAGCTTTAATTTCATTAATTTAAATGAAAAAAGCATAGGTCCTTATTGAGCATGAGTGTTCAAATGCTTTTTCAAAAACTAGCCATATTTCATAGTTAAAATGATTTTTGTATTATCTGAGTATGAATCAGTTTATCTTATTCATCTTTTACTGTGAAGAACATTGTAACTTTTGTTTTGAAAAGTGCTAAACAAATAAACCTAACTTGCATTCTTTGCATAGTGGTGCATTTTGAAAATATATTTAGACAATCATGAGATCATCATCATGTGATTTTTTTATTTTTATTTATTTTTTTGGTGGCTTGCCAGTATAAAAATATTTGGACTAGAGGAATTCGAACTCATTACCTCAGTAATTTAAAGTTACATCTTTGTTTGTCAGACTGCAAAACACACAGGAAATGAATTGACAAAGTTCAGTGACTACAAATAACAGACAGTTCTGAAGAGTCACTTATGGGTTTATGGTCTGGCTCTGAGACTCCTGTGTTGTTGCAGCAGCTGCATTAGAGTATCAGAAATCTCCCTGTACCTCAGCCCATATAGGAAAGGAGCAAATGCCCTGGGCAGCAACGTGAAAACACACATATTTACTGTGCTGATCCACACACGAACATCTTGATCTTGTTCCGCCTGGAAGAGGAAGAGCTCCAAGATGAAAACAAAACCAGGGGCAAAGTAGAGCAGGAGCAGTATTCCATGAGCCAGCATTGTGACCCGGGCTCTGGAGAAGCGGTTCTTCCAGATGCCCTGGGTCCTTGTTACCATGTAGAGCCGAATGTAACAGTACAAAATGAGTACAGCACAGATGAGTGCTGCTACAAAGAAGTAGATGTGGATCCCCATTACCACCTTCTCAGCCTGAATGATGCCAAGGGAGATGAGGATCAGACAGACAGGTATATTCTCATGGGAATTTTCCCTT
Organism: Monopterus albus; assembly: GCF_001952655.1. NCBI lineage: Eukaryota > Metazoa > Chordata > Actinopteri > Synbranchiformes > Synbranchidae > Monopterus > Monopterus albus. The sequence continues at coordinate 870,589 of NW_018127908.1, read as the reverse complement.
TTCACCTCTACCTTGATCATCAGAGCGAAAGGGTATATGGCTGCCAGCAGCCACACCCCTACCAGTATGCAGTGGATACGGGGATGTGGAAGAATACCATGGTACCAAAGAGGCCAGCGGACGGCAGCATAGGTGTCAACCACCATGAGGGTGATGGTGATGATGGCACAGCAGTAGGCGGTGATAGTGCCAGCTGTGACCAGCTGACAAAGCATCCAGGGCATCTGAGTTCTCACAGCATTACAAATCACTGTGGCCAGATTCAGGATGAGAAAGAGCACATCTGCTGTCAGGGTGTTGGCCAACAGCAGGTAACGTGTCTCCTGACGCAAGGCACGGGACATAAAGATGCATGTCAGGAGAGCGAGGTTGGCTAGAAAAGTGACCAGTGTGATGAGCGTGGTAGGGATGAGAAAATATTCTAGGTGCCACTTCTGCAAAGTTACACTCCACTGCTGTGTGAAGTTCAAAATATCTATAGTTGATGGCATTTTGTCTGTGAGTTATGAATGAGACAAAGATGGTCTGACTGGGTGACTTTTATGATGTGCTGATATGATGTCCTTCCTCCATTGACTTACTGTGGATGAAAACAGAAAATTGTATCAAGAATCAAAGTGAATCACAGTCAAAATGCAAGCATGTAAGTAATTGCATAAAAATATGAAGAGACTATTTTACACAATTGCTACATTATTGCAACTCCATTAGAAGCTAAAAGAAACTGAAAAAGCAGCAGCAGATATTAAAACAATATCTAAGTGTTCTCATATCCATCATCTCGATGTATTGCAGGTCAGGTAAACCTGCTATGTATCACTTTTTCATGCACTGCTTTGACCGACTCCCTCTTGATTTTAGATACAACTTTTGCTGCTTTTAAAGCGATTTTTAGCCTGGGCTTTTATTAAAATGAACCGCTGCTGCTTTGTCTAAATTTAAATAGAGACAACAACACACAGTAATGGACTTGCCCTTCAGAGTGATGTTGTACATGAAAATAAAGTCAAACGAAGGAGCTGTAAATGACTAGAAAATATACACACATCATTTAAACCCAACATTAAAACAGACTTCAGGAGCTGTTTGGATCAGAATATCTTTTGAGGAATTTTAATATACATACATATCATCTCAGGTCGGGCATCAGATCAACAAACAGAATAAAAACTTTAGGAATAATACAAACATGATAACAATACCTCCACTACTCCCACAGTAAATGCTTACAAACCCTTCAGACAAACAGAAAATTGCTCAGTTCTGTTCAAACTTTGCACAAACACATCTATCATCAAATTATCGACTGACCAAAGGTGAGTTTTCTTACCTGATACCCAGAACAGAAAAACCTCTCTGTTGCATATCCATTAAGCATAGTGCCTCTATAAATCTATGGGTGTTTTCATCGCACCCGCTGGCCTTATCTGATCTGCTCTTTGTTGACTCAGACAAAATACAAGGATGGAGGAAGCTACGGCCACCTGGTTGTCACATAGTTACGGGGTGGAGCTTTTTATCTACTAAGCATGAGGAGCAGATATCTGTTTTTCACTATTTTCTACCCAAGATGTTTTAAATTCAATTCTGTTACAGCTCATTCAAAAACAATCTTTTATTAAACTGATTAGTTTTGCAATTCCTTCTTAATTTAAGCCTATGAGATTCCTTGAAATTATTGGGCCACTTAAGGAAAGTCAAAAAACTTTTTCAGAGTGGAAAGAACATATGGGAGAAATGATTAACCATGTCCATGCCTGAAAGCTGTAGCTCATCCATATGAAGTCATCACCTATTAGCCCAAGCACACATTGACATCACTGCATCTCTCCTCTCGACAAGGCCACGTAGATAAACACAGCAACTTCCAACCAGAAGGTTCTTTAAGTCCAATCAGTTGCTCTTATGTGTGCGTTTGAAAGAGAACATGTTAGTTAACAACAAGCACAACATTACGTCTCCATGTGTGTTTTAGATAAGAGTATTCTATAGGACTTGGTGATAAACCTTACTTCAACAAACTGTTAAAAGAAACCATTTTATTGGTTAATTTGCCATCTGTCATTTTCTCTGTTCACTTAATTTCCTCTTTCAATTATTTTCATTTCCCTCAGTTTTTCCTGTCATTTCTTTGTCCGCTTCCTATAGCCACTTTTCCCTTTTGAATCCTCGTCCTCGTCATCCTCCTCCTCATCATCACTATCACTATCACTATCAGCTTCAATGCTGCCTTGCAGCTGCTCTTCTTCCTGCCATTCTCTTGCCATCAGTTTCTGAAATACATCATACTCCTCTGCTGACGCCCTGGCAACTTTTACAAGGTAGGTGTCCTGGTCAACCTTAAGGATGCTGTCCAGCTTGGGGTTGATAATGCTTGTCTGTCCTTTCTTGTCCGGGGTTTGGTACAGACCCCTACGCTCCAGAAAACAGTGTCGACAGCGAACTTCGTCTAGAGTGAAACGAAACAACCTGGACTTCACCATCTCTCTCTGTTTAACACCCATTCGGAAGTAGACGTACTGTGGAGAGATGGGTTAAAACACAGGGTTACAAACTAACAACTATCAATGTATAATGACAAAAACACTAAACGATAACCTCAAATAAATACTTCTAATATCGGTTGTTCAACAAATATAATGTACCTGGAACATGTGAGCAACACCAGATATTATATTTAGCTATATGACACATATCCCATTATTTGTAGTTAAATGATCTCCACTTAATAACAATACTGTAACCCACCCACAGCCACTGTTGCCTTAGAGCTGTGGCATTCACATGCAGTCACCAGGCGGAGTACCACTGCGTGTCCCAGAGCCATAAAGCATATGAATTCTAAGTACGTTATAAAGATGTAGTGTGTTCAAACTGCAAAAGTGGCAAGTCACTAAATGTAGGCACATTGTGAATAGTGGTGAAACGGCTAGGGAACACCTCAGGGAAAAAAAACCTACTGGAGGAAAAAAAAAGTCTGTGAAGTTTAAATGGCAGTGTCTTTACAAGTCATAGTGTGATCAACATCTGTCAGCACAAGCCTTGTATCATTTCCTGTTAGTGCAAAAGATTAAGTAAAACCAATATACTATAAATAGTATACTGTACGGGAAGAATATCAGGTTGAAACTGGGACACAGACAATGCAAAGCATTGCCTTATATCATGACTGTGGCCTTTGATTATGATGTATAGTCAAGTTTTGAGGAAGTCAATAAATCTGCATCTGTCCACCAACAGCACTTTACCATGGGAACTGTAGCCTGCCTCTAGATAGTCAGCACTGTCTCCTTTCAAATACTGTTACAACGAATGAATATTCCTATTATCAATCAATCAGCTGATTTTTAAAAATTATTTCTGAAAAGTGAGAAATGTCCAAGTTCATGTTTTCAAAATTGTGTTGTTTGACCAACAGAGAAAAGCAGCATAACTTTACATTTGAGAACCAGCAAATGAGTGACATGTTTTTGACTGATAAATGATTTCATCAAAATTATTGGTTAAGTATCGTCTGTTGATGAACAAATCAATTAACTGTCCAAACAATTCTGCACCAATTTCTTTTTCTCTGGTTCATTAAAATGACTGTAAAACACTCATGCCCTAGTGAGATGTAGATGCACTCCCACTTCCCTCTTGACTGGCTTAAATACTGACCTGAAACTTGTACTCCACCTGGTCCAGGTCTTCCAGTATTATAGCTGGACTGTCTCTGAGGATGTCTGTGACCTGCTGGGCTGTAAACAGGCACTTCTCTCGTAGGAACGCCACCACATATTTTATTGTCTTCACAGGCACTGTCAGAATCTGGGGGTAATAGGCCACCACTCTCTGAAGACTGCCTGTGGGAAGATATGAGGTATAATAATACATCAATATTTAGAAAACCCAAGTCATTATGTATTCTGGGCACAAACAGCTTCCACTTAAAGGATTGTTATGAGTCATGCTGCCCAAAGATCATGATCTCACCTTCAACTAAACCCAGTTTCCGTAAGTTTCCTATGCGCTGCTGCAGCTGCGATTCACTGACAGTGTATAGTTCAGGACACTTCTGCAGCAGCTTCAGCACACTGGAAGGATTGAGGCCCAAAACAAGCAGAGCTGTGAGCGTTGACTGAGCGTGTTTGGCAGCACTTCCTCCTCTGACTTTGGACACAGCCTCATTTATCTGCTCTGCCTGGGCGTCTGTGAATCCTATATCAACTAAAGACAGCAGGAACATTTCTGTGACTGGCTTTTCTGACAGTGGATGGAGTTCATGGTTTTGTTGCGTTGACTGCAGAGTACTCCGGGTGGAGGAACAGAACAAGCTGCACCCGTTACTGACAGGCTGGAGGTGGTATCTCCCAAACTGAAGTGGATTGACTACAGAATAGGTCGCATTTCTCACACTCCACCGAAGAACCTATGGATCAGAAATCAAGGGTATAAAACACTAACCGCAGTTATGTCCCCATTAAAGACAAGTTAACGTTAGCAGAAGTTGTGTTAATAAGTCAGATGTGTTTTCATTATTGACGGTTATAGCGGACGTTTGTGAGCTGTCTGGCTAACTTCGGCATTCTTTTCTATAACTTTTAGTTGTTCAGTTCACCAAGTTAAAATTTTAAATTAAGTGCAAATATATTTTGTTGAAAAATATAGAAATTGTAAAATTTGATTTACCTGACGCACAGCAAGACGAATACCCATGCTTGTCCGTCGCACATATAGTTCCGTCTTTCCGTTTTTTCTCGGTTGTAAGAACAAAGGTTCCACTGTGTCCATTTACTTACAGTTTATATGGCAAACAAGTGATTGATCATCCATCCACTATCTTTACTGCTTATCCTGGACAGCTTCACTTTTGGTACACTTTGTTGATGTAAAAAAAAATATGGCAAAGTTTGCCTCCTTTTAGACAATTTTGGCTAACAATAAAATAATTTAAAAAAATACGCCAAAAATACATTTACACTTTTAATTCAGTATTGTATAACAAGCAGCTCGTTTTGGTTTGTTGGTAGTCAATCAGTCAGTCAATCAGATTCCTGTATCTTTAGTCTCTTAACATTAAAAACCACATTAGAGACAAATACTGGACTTTGACAGTCTGATAGGAAGTTTGCACAGCAAGAGAATCGGTCAGGTCAAGCAGATATTAGATGGCCAAAGTAATCATGAGAATAAAAGATATACTGTAATTAAGAGACAATCCCTCAATGGTTAAAAGGCAAAACAGGTTTGTGGTAAAATATTTATTGTATAAAAATAAATAGCTAAAATATTGTAAATATATTTACAATTTTAATTACAATATTGCAGATTCATATGAAATTAAAATGGATATTTATTAAAGATAGATCAAGAATCCCCCCAACATTAGTTTTCTGTGCAGTTTCTCCGACTGTAGGTAAACAGTTAAAAGTTGTGACACTTATGAGTTTTAACAGAAAATCAGGGTACCCCATTAAGAATCACTATGATTTTGACTCTTCCCCAAATCTAAATAAATAAAATACAATAAATAAAGAAAAGAGCACCGCGACGATCTCATCTTTCTCTGTTGTAATCACAGCAGCAATCACAAATGTCAGCAAGTACATTTTAACCAACCCAGCAGCATGACAATGTTGGCAGCACTGTATAGTTCATAAAGGCAAAGATGCTTTTGTCATCAAACCACGTCAAAGACAGAGAAGTGGCCGCTTGTTTTGCAGTTCATGTCCTCTTTGCACAGCTAAAATGCTGGACAGATGGTTGGACTTCACCCCCTTTAAATCCAGTTGTTAATCCACATGGAGGTACTTCTGCAGCTCAGTCTGCAGGGCCACCATTGACAACCTCTCATCCTCATCTTCCTCCTCATCATCTGGCAGAGTGTCATCACCCTGATCTGGGAACAAGCCTGGACTAATATTAACTTTAGGACTGGAGTCTTGATGCTGTGGTGAGCCTGTTAAAAGAAGAGGCCAAGTACATGAGCTCTACACCACCGCTGTCATTTATTTTGACATGAATACAGTCAATAATACACAATTAAATGTGCCAAAGAATGGCAGAGCATTCAAATGGAAGCTCAGTATATGAGTTAAATGATGTGTACCCATTATTTGGCTCCAAAGAGGGGGGTGCCAGGCCACGCTGACATAAATCTTCAGAGCCCCATAATGAGCAACATTTTCCAGACCTAACCTACCCTTAACACAAACCCAGAACCCTATCCTCACCCAAGCGAAGAGCAGATACATGGCTTGATACACAGCATCTGCCCTGTATTTGCTCAACCCTTTTACCAAGCCTGTCCTCTTATGCTAGTTTATCTCTGCTTAACAGGCATAATCCTCACATACAGTATGTTGCCATTTATAAATCACATACCTATTTTTACCCAATTCACACACCTTTCTTCTGCTCCAAAGCCACTCACTGGACCTTACTACACTATCAGATAGACTACCAATTACCTGTCTTAGGCCCTGCCCTTATATACCCAACTCACCTAGCAGGGAGACAGCTGACTTGGCTACAAATCCCCTATAACCAACCTCCACAGGACAGACTTGAACCTTTCAGTCACACTCCTCTGCCTCCATGGTTAATTGTGTATTTCAGTTTCTTCCTCTCATAAACTGTATCTACAGCGTCCTCCCAGGGAACTGTAAGCTTGACAAAATAGACAGTCCGCTGTGCTTCTGACCACAACACAAGATCTGGTCTCAGGTTAGTGTTGACTATCTCCTCAGGAACTATGAGCCGATTTCACTTGCCAATCTCTCCCTAATACAGTATATTCTAGGGGCTGTACATCTTCCAATTTTTAGTCAGTATTTGTGTTATGAAAATTAAGTCGATTAAGTCTAACGGGTTCTCTGTGTCACTGTACCAGCTGAAATAACAAATTAACAAGGTCAATTTCATGTATAGTTTAAACTTCTAAAACCTCTAAAAATGCAGGAAAAGTTAAACAAAAATTAAGGAAGAAAAAATTTCATAGCAGGCGGGACTTCATCACATCTGAAGAAAACATGATTTGCCAGAGTCAGTGTAGTTGTAAAGAGTACTCACAGTAGCTCAGAGTTACAGGAACCACATCTGTCCAGCTGTATTCTGACAGGGAAATGGGCTGGCTGAGCCAGGACTGCAGCAGCAGCTGGTCCAGGGTCATCCTCTGAACAGGATCAGGGTGTAGCAGCCCACACACCACACCATTCAGCTCTGAGAGTGTACATAGAGATATTTCAGCACTGAGTTTTGAAAAGGAAAAAAAAAAAGTTTTTGGAAACAGAAATGGTCATTATCTGTTACAGCCAATGATAAGAAGAAAATAAAAATTCAGCCAACAGCAAACAGCAGTAGTATACCAGGAGAGAGGGGGAATGGTGGCTTGAGTTTTGCATCCAGGATTTCCCCGACATCACAGAAGGGGTTCTCACTGAATAACAGAGTATAAAGCAAAACACCCAGAGACCACATCTCCAGCTCTGGACCCTCATAACTACAGAAAAACAAATCACAAGGAGACAAACATCAACTTAAAAGGTTTATACTTGACAATATGGAAAGCTGCATTTTATTATGAGTTAATTTAGTACCTGTGCATGGCTTTTCTAACTTTATGACTATAGTGTTTAATTGTGCATTGGAAATGGGTCATAAAAGTCATACAGAACAGGAAAAACAGCACTTGGCATTCACAGTATACTCACGGGTTTCCCTGAAGCACCTCTGGGGAGCAGTATTCCAGTGTGCCACAGAAATTGTAGAAGAGCTTCCCAGGAGCCATCATGGCAGCAGAGCCAAAGTCTATCAGTCGAATGTGGAAACACTTGTCGATGATGATGTTTTCATCTTTTATGTCCCTGTGAAGGATGTTCTTAGACCTCAGATAGAAGACAGCTGCCACCAGCTGTGAAACCAGAAAACAAAAATCCAGTTCTACAAGGGACAAATACACTTCATATTTCAGAGTCCATTTATTTACCTATTCATTTTCTTCATCATGTAGATACTGTACCTGTCTAAAGATGTAGCTGGCCAAGGCCTCATCCAGCCTTGGCTGCATGTCTATGAATTCGAAAAGGTCCAAACAATCCCCATGTTTCTCCATCACCATCTGGAAGTAACTCCCATTCTCAAACACCTCCAGCACCTAATTTCAGACATACAAATGATGCAGAGAAAGGAATTTAATAAGCACACATTTCTGAAACCTTGTTACTTAAGTGTTGGTATGTGACAAACCAGTTACCTTGACTATGTTGTGGTGCTGTACACGTGTCAGTAGAGCGATCTCTTGGCTGACTCTTCCCAACATGGGGTCATCCACCCAGCAGTCACTTACTATCCTGGCCTTGCTAATGAACTTCACTATCACCTGTAAGAGGCCATATTGTCATCATCTTGGCAAATTAGGGCTTTTGTATCAAAAAACTATTTTAAATCTATCTCCATAGAAACTGCTACACACAGCATAGTACACTCATGAGCTAAAACATTACAACCCGCACAGGCGCTCTGCAGCACTGTGTGTTGTGACATATTCATAATGATAACCATGGTAAATGGTAAATGGACTGTATTTATATAGCGCTTTCTCACAGTGTGTTACACTGGCCAAAGCGCTTTACAGGAGATCATACACCATTCACCCATTCACACACACATTCACACACCGATGACCGATGATGATAAAGGTTTTCTGCAACTTGTGCCAGAAGCCCTTCTCTTGGTTTGGACCAGATGAAATACCCTCGGTTTCCCTCGCACATCACTGACGTGCCAGCTTGTAGGTTGTTGCCCTTATACCACTGTCAGTAGGCACTTCCCACTGCTGAACAGGAGCACCCTGCAGCACTGATGGTTCACTTTACATCCAATACATCTCAAAACTTGACATGCACTTATATTATATAATATTTACTTCATCCGTGTGTTCATGTTTTGGCTCTTCAGTGTAAATACAGAAATGGTAGGTTTCTCCACTAATAAAATGTTTTCTTACTTCTTGTCCATCACAGCGCCTTGTTGCCTTCCAGACAAAACCAAAGGCTCCTTTACCCACAGCTTTGAGCGGCTGGTACTCTTCTGCAAACTGTCCATCACAGGCTTGAGATTGCTCTAGGTCTACGGTGGAGCGTAAAGCCTCCACATGACTGGCCTCACCAATCCTCTAAACGAGGAATGGATGAATGAGTTGAAAGCAGAGAAAACATTTTATATTTAGATAACAAAACAATGTGCCATACTAAGAGTAAGCTCTTTAATGCCACTGACCTCGCCTAGACTGGCTCCTGAGTGATTGTGCAATGAGTGATCTGTTTGCAAGTGTTCCCCCTGCTGGCCTGGCCTACTCATCCACACACAAAACACAGAGCTTCCATCAAGGAGGTTGGTCCTGCACACATCACACTGCAACTCTGGACAAACAGATTTTAGTCTAAGTCTAGTTGCTTCATGTACGAGAATCTGTAGAGTTTTATGACTGAATCAGAATAAGTCAATTTGTACCAACCTACTCTTGTGCCATCTCTGTGGTACGCACTTCCTTCAAATCGACCCTCCAAAATCCGTGTAGTGTCTGTGGACAAGGCACGTCCATTCACCTTCTGCTTCTTAGGAGTAGACGTGGCAGGAACATCTGTCACTGACTGAATCCCACCATTCATTTGTACACAGAACTCCTGGCTCTTTTCTTTATGAATTGAAGAAAGAGCTGCCCACTGATCCAGATCACCCTGGTCCTTTTCTAGTTGCTCTTCTCCTGAGCCATGTCTGGCCTTCACAGCAGTGTCTCCATTCTCAGCAGGCTCTGCTTCCTGCTCAGACACTACCACACATGGCATGGGTGTCTGCAGGAGCTTGGCCGTATCACAGGAAGCTACGCAGTGTTGGTTGTTATCCTTGTACCCTCCACCTCTAAGCAGCTCTATAGTAGCACTCAGATCTAAGTCAGCCAGGGCTCGGGTTACCAGCTCACCATTGCTGTTAAGGTCCAGGAAGCAGCTGGCTGAGTCCACTACATGTGCTGAACGAGAGTGCTCTGTCTGGCCGGGACCAGAACCACCATGACCGGCAAATTTTTCACAGAAGCCAGAGGACGACCTGGAAAAATGAGTCCAGATAAAGTGATTACAAAGAACAAGCACCCATGGCTCTAGATCTATAGTTCTATTCAGATTAAAAACATCTAGATGCCATGAACAAAAGAATATAGATAAAACTGGCATGTCACTGACCATTAGGACCGTATTAATGGACAATTGTACGTTACTGAAAATTCTGGCATATTGCACTGGTTATTTGCCTGATGAAAAAGATTGTCTTGAATGCTGTAGTATACAAAGCAGTGTTCGTTTCCCCTTGTCTGTTAGCCTTAGTTACTGACATAACAGATGGGCTATCTCAATTACATACCAGATCAGATCATTACATACAAACACAGTTTAAGCCCATTGTATAAAAGTATTTGGTACCAAAATGTGGTGAATGAAATGCCTCTTACACAGAGAACATGTGTCCTCACCTGCTATCCAGTGAGATGATTTCAAAGCTGGAGTCTTGAAGGACAGAGGCACATGAAGGGTGGTCTTTGCCTACATCAGGGGAGGTGCCGCCCACCCTACCAACAGAGTGATTCTTCTGAGTGGGCGGGTCTACAAAAGAAGATTATGAAAAAATTAACAGTAGAAAATACTTAATATAGTTTCACAAAAACTTATCCTTTTACACTCATTGTACATATGTTCTGCAATACTGGCTAAGAAAAAACTACAGGCAATTGAATGTATTTAAGACACACACGATAACAATATAGCCACAACATACCTGGGACAATCTCGATGCCAGGTTGATTATTTTTTTGAAACCTATTGCTGAGTTGCTGATCTTGGTCATGGTGTGGTGTTTCGGTGACAACTGTGCAGCAGGTGTCTTCTTCTGGAGGTTCCACCCAGGCAAATGTCTGGAGGAGTGCCTCAGTGGTATCTGCACTGTCTAACTGGCTACTGCAAGGTGCAACCTGGGCTGCCTCGTTCATCAACTCTGCAGTATCGTCAGCCCTGAAGAAAGAACAGCTTGTTTTAAAATTAAGTATTGTGATGCTAATAAGAAATATTATGACCTGATTATGTGGTGAAACTATTCAAATTCTAGAAGACGATATTCTAAACAATTCTGACTCAGCTAATAAAAAAATGACCTAGAGAAAAAAAAAAAAAAGAAACTACTATGTTAAGAGCTTGGTTGTTAAGTTAAAGTTGCGACTTAAACTCTGTATTAGTGTATCTACTGGCTAATTAGAGAGAGTGGGTGTCAGTCTTGACCATAGAGCTGCTGTGGTTCTACTTATACTGCAAAACACATTAAATACTGAAGCAGTCTGCTGCTTTTAGCTGCCTGGATGTGGTTGCAGTAGTTGTTGTGTGTCCATTATTTGAGAAACTACAACTAGCACAAATTCTGTTTACCATTAATTCTAATGTGTGCTGGCAAATGAACCTCTGCCCAAATTAAACATGGTCACATTCAATAAGCTTATTATGCTTTTGGAACATCAAGTCATGGAGTCCTTTAGCACAAGATATTTAGGTGACACCAATCACAGAGGGGCTTTTACTCACCTAACCACACGTGTGGAGGTGACTGGAGGAGGGGAAAGGGTTGACAAAGCGCTGCCCTGTTTCTCCAGCCTGGTGCTGGTTCCACTGAAGATCCTGCCTCTACCCGTCAAGGTTCTTTCCATGACGACCCAATGAACCATGGCCATATTTCCAGCCACCAGTGAGGATGGGTCTAGGATTCAGATAAAGAAGCTACAGTATATATATATATGTGTTCTACTTCAGAATAATCACAGCAAGTCAGTCATGAAACACTGCTGCCTTTGAACATGTCACAAATGGATCCAAATGCTCACCAGATTTTCCTGTTATTTTGGATGAGGCTATACATTTACCAGCCTCTACTTGAGAATCAGGGAATGGGCTGGCCTTTCTGTCTGAATCAGACATCCAGCCATAAAAACCAGGCATCAGGAAAGTGACACACTGTTGATGACAAAGCAGCAGTGACAGAAGTGAGAGTCAACATGGACTTCAGTCAAAACAGTCTTGTTCAGCTGGTCATGTAGGCTAACCTTTCCCAGCAGCTCATCCGTGCTGTAGCCAAACAGACTGAGGGCCAGGTGGTTGTGGATACTAAAGATTGAGCCATCAGGGTGGAGCAGGAGGAGACCGCTCACAGGAGCAAATGCCCAAACTGTTCCAGAATACTCCAGTGCAAGGCTTGAGGCGAGAGCATTGCTGTCCACTTTAACTTCTGTGAGAGTCCAGACACAGTAGTTATAGCAAGTCTACTCAATTACCTAATGTGGTAAATAACTTTTTGTGGAGTACCTTTACTATATAATTTTACCCTTCAGTGATTGCTTTGAATATTGAAACACTTCATGAAACTACAGTTCCTAAACTATCATTGCTAGTACCATTTTTGGAGTTCTGTGTGGACTGTATGAGATTTGGCTTTTTTGTGTTGTTCCAAAGCAAACAAGACAAACACGAGAATACCAAAGAATTTGTGACTGCAACAGTTTTCTGGGAGAAGTGGTGTATTATCCAACAAAAACACAGGGACACCAATATTTTTGGCCATGACTATGTTAACATGCCCAGGGATCATTTCTCCTAACATTAGGTAACTTTGCTATCTGGCATTCCAAACAACATAACTTCTTGGGAATGTTTGTCAGTTACTTCAAATTTTGATGACTTTTGCACCAGGGGAGTTTCAATAATTTTCCTCTGCACATTCTTCATATAAACTCTGGATTCTGTTATTATCCTGCCCACATCTGCAATTATCTGGTTTGGACAGGATGACAGTATACACCATATATAACATGGTATATACTGCATCATTAAACTTACCATAATGTGTCCTGTGCTCAGAGTGTGGGGTTTCTGTCTTGTGCCTGGTGCACTCTGTATTTGTGTCCTGTGCATCTAATCTTTCAAGACTATCTGTTGGGCAGGTAAAACCAGCTCCATTAATTTGGTGCTGGAGTTTTCCACATAGTACTGCCCCCTGAAGTTTGATACACAGTGGGATTGATGCACCCCCTCTGCTTTTACCACACACTCTCTGAACCCTCAGCATCTGAAAGGAGGAAGGAAAAGCAAAGTCAAAGAGGACAGATTTACAGAAATCCCTGATCTTAAATGCTGCCATATATAATATTTCTCTGTTTCTGGACTGTTTATAAAAGCACAATGGTAAAGAGAAACCTGGAAGATTAAGAAAGGAAGCTTTCCTTTACTAATTGGAACAGTTTTGGTTATAAAGTGTGCTTACCTTGGGGAATGCCTGACTGTGGAGAGGGATTTGTAAAAAGGGGATTAGCTCCTTAACAGGCACCCCTTTTAACTCATTAGGATGGTGGTATCCAAGGAGATGGGCAAATGTCATGTCACACGTTAAGATACGGCCCTAGAAATAGCATTTTAAAAAACAATGGCTTTAATGGGTTAGGAATATGTTAATGTTTTAACCAGTAGCATAAAATTGAAGATGGGATCAAAGCAACATTATTTACTTGTAATTTATTTTTCTTCATAAGAACTTTTGCCTAGAAATCACATACACACTAAATAATGATGTACTTACATCTTGTGAAAAGGACAGACAGGCTGATACCCTTTCCACATTTTCTAACATGAGAAGCCAGTGCCCTTCATTTTGTGACTGTCTGTGGGAATATACTGATACAGGCACCTCTCCAGACAGTGTCACAGCATCCACCTACAGAAAAAGGAGCACATTAAACATACAAAACACACTTGTAAACATACAGACACATTCTTGCAGCAGTGGTGTATGAACTTAAAGACACCTGACTGAGGAATATCCCAAAATTCAATGCAGTTATTTTCACTTTCAAGAACTTTAGTCAAATTTTATACAGGTACCAGTCTTTCAGACACAGAGGCAATAGTTCCATCTGCTAGCAGAACATCTTCTCCCAGTGCTTCTTCCAGGATCTGACTGGTTTTCTTCAATAAACAGGAAAGCTTTTTTCCAATCAGTTCATTAGTGGTGCACTCAAACAGTTTGCAGGCCTGTTCATTCGCTGACAAAATCTGGAAAAAGATCCCCCAAAACACACACACATAGGGTATGTTCAAGTCACTGTGCTTTTTGAACAGTGCAGTTCAGTCCTACCACTTACAGCAAGTAATTTTACATACCTCTCTGGTTTTGTGGTCTACAGTAAGAATGCCTTTGTTTGGGTTGAGTGCAGACGGAGATCCCAAAAGGCCAAACTTTCCAAAGATTAGCTGACTGAACAGGGTGTCTTCCGTTTCTGATTGAGTAGGCGGGTGTGACAGGCAGGCATCAGAAACTTTGGAGCCAGGATTTAAGATTGAGATTTGGTGATTTCTTGATGCAAATGAAGTGAAAACATCCATGTGTTCACCTGTAGGCAACAAGTGAGTCAGGAATAAAAAATAAAAAAAGTTTCATTTACGCCCTGGGCTGCAACTAAATGACTATACAAAAACTGAAATTCTAAACGCTGGGCATTTTTGCTGAAAAAATTATTTAAAAGGTAATACATTATGTAAGTGTTGTGGATTATTTAATAATTTCAGCTGTAATGCTACTCACAATCAAAACAGTGGCTTGTCTTGCTTGGTCTGTGTGTCACGTCATACTCACCTGTCAAGGAGCCAGGATAATAACGACCTTGCAATGCCAAAAGCCTTTTCTTGTACAACGGTCTCTGAATACGTGGGTATGACTTATTCAGGCCAGAGACATCGTCCAGAGAATCGGGGGAGTAGTCGGGCACCACAGAAATAGTGTCTCGTTTACAGCTGCTGCTTTGGCTCACCCCAAGATGAGTCGACATCGTTGAAGTTGGTTATCGAGCTGGGAGTGACAATGACTGGTCTATATAAAGAGAATCAATTGATTACAGCATTTTAATAACACTGTAAATTAACAAACTGCTTAACTGATCAGAGCTGTTTTGGCGAACAGAGAAATGTGTAACGTTAGCTAACTAACACTAATTGATAACACTTGAGTTGCTAAGGTTCGTTTTGAAGATTAGCTAAGTGCGACGCCGCACTCACCTCAAGTCGTAGAACGGAAGTGTACAGCTTGTATTTCCAAGATGTTACAACAGATAAGGTTAAAAGGCACAGCAGTTTCAGCTGGTGCTAGTTGACAAGGTAACGCTGAAAAGGCAAGCGCTAACGTTACCCAGCTAGCTAGCCATCTGCTAACATTAGCTACTGCTAACGTCACTACAAACAACACGGTGCCGTGCTATTTATTTCTTGAGTATGTTTTGCCACGGAAATTTTGAACGTTGACGTTACAGTTGTCCTAGCACAATTTAAACACCTTCCCAACAGGTCAGTTTTGTATAAATGCAGATTTTATCGCGACTATTGTACTTCATCAAGTCGATTTTTGTAAACCGCGGGCTTCGAGTACCAGCCGACTAGATGATTCGAAGAAGCCCCCTGTAGCCAATCAAATAACACGTTTCCAATCAAGAAAACGTCATTGGATAATTTACCGGAAACTCCCGCCCTCGTCCCCATGGTAACAATGTCACACACTATACCAAATAAAACAAGGAAATAAACGAGAACGTCTGCAAAACGTATGCATTTTTCATAAGTCAAACAAGTAATTCACGCATTATTTTATTATAAAATAGCAAGACACAGACGGAACCCGACAGCAGACAGCAGTAATAATGGCAAAATGTTTTATAAGTCAGACTTTTACTGGAGTTTACAAGGAATCTACTTTGGCTATGCTATATGTACTGGTTTAAAAAAATAGGCATCCTTAGCATGAATAGAAACTTACTATAGATCTTTAAAACTGTTAGATTCTAACCTTTTTGTTAGAAATTAACCCAATTCTTTTGTTGGAAGCACGAGAAGTGACGACAGGAGAGGACTGTTTAAAATCAACAGAAAGTTTACTGAAAGTCTGATTACGTGAAAGTCTTTACAGCGCTGGATTCAGAGAGCCAGAGCTCCCGCAGGAGATCTGACTTCTGAGCCATGAACTATGTTTTAACAATACATTTATCTTCTTGGGCTAGGTCCGCCCCAAACAAAGGTCCCACGAAACCAGGTGTGTGTGTGTTGTCATGTGATTTTCCAGGCGGCAAGCAGAACAATGGGTCCTCTGCGCTGCAGACCCCCCATCTGTGTATTCTCATTACAAGACAAAGCAGGACCTC
>NW_018127908.1:853412-854327 GCF_001952655.1 Monopterus albus | reverse complement strand
GCCTGGTGGTCATCTCAGGTTGTGGGCCCCCAGTCTCTGCAGGACATCCCAAGATAAAGCAGAACTTGGAATATGCTAAGTGGGTCTAGGTCTAGGTCTGAATTCCTGCCTAAAAGCATATTTATGAGAAAATAATGGTTTTGGGATGGAAAGGAATGTCACAATCCAAAAACTCTAACCAACTGAGGACTGGTGACAGTGAGAAATTCTTTGACTTTTATTCAGTGATTGAGAGCTCAACTATAATGATTTTAATCAGTAAAATAATTTAGACTGATGTTTAGAAATAGTAGTTGATTCATTTAGATTGTAAGCTGATCAAAACAATTATTGATGATTTAATGTTTTACCTCATTGCTTACTGCTGTACTGTAATTCTTTGAAAACCTATATAAAGTTCCTGGAAAGGTTAAACTTTCTCTTTCTCTTTCTTCATTGAGTTATTCTTTAAAAATCATACAATGTGATTGTTTTTACAGTTTAGTAATTGTTTTTATATCTTTTTGTTTTTATTGCACTCTGTTTTGGTCAAGAGCACACTAATTTCACTGCACATAACTGTGTAATGACAATAACGTCTATTTGATTCTTATACAAGTATTATTGTAAGTGATCAGTCTCTTACAATAATTATCAGCGTTAACAGGGTGCACCGGAAAATGACATTACAATTATCCGGTGAGGTGCTTGCTTTGATGTCTTAAGTAACCTTTATAAAATCCAAAACCAGAATCAGTTAATAAATTCACATTGTCAAGTGAGATTACAGGGTGCTACATTTGAAATGAACTGTCTTTTTAATATGCAACATGGATGAAAAAACTAAGAGCAAGGACCGTGACGTCACCCGGTATGGCGCAACTGGGGCTCGACCCTGGAGCCGAGCCCGGGGTTGGGGCTCAAATTCGAGCGCCT
>NW_018127908.1:851640-853252 GCF_001952655.1 Monopterus albus | reverse complement strand
TTTTGGCTGATGCAAAAACTCTGATAGCAACAGATAAGTCAGCCAGTAAAATCATCAGAAGCCTACTTTTGTGTGACATGAAAGATCCTTTGTGTCAAAAATTAAGATGAATTTTGAGTGGTAGTATAAACTGTTTGTTCTGCTGTGTGAAATCATTTCCTCAAGAGGTTGCAGACCTGGGTCCATGACCAGCCCACTCTGATCCACGAGAAGGACCTCCTTTTGGCTCTGGAGGGGAAAGACCTTCTACCTCGAGTCCTGACTGGATGTGGAGAGACTGCTCCTTATGAAGAACCTGTCACATAGTGCATCCTGGCCTCCAACCAGGTCTATACAAAACTGACTTATTTATGAATGTGGGTTTAAGTGGATTTTTATATTTAAGTATACACACACACCAAAGCAAAGCAAACATGGTCTTAAGTGGCCAGTATCACAGCTTTTATTGGTTAGAAATAACATCTGAAGGTAGAAAGAGACAGGTTGTTGTTATATGGGAGGTTTTAGGGTCTTATCCTAACATGTAAGAGGAAATTCTAGCTAGCATATCATACAATACACAACCACTCCTGGGGGCAATTTAGACTCTCCAATCAACCTAAACTACATGTCTTTGGACTGTGGGAGGAAACCGGAGCGCCCGGAGAAAACCCACGCAGGCACAGGGAGAACATGCAAACTCCACACAGAAAGGCATCGTGTCGAACCGGAAACCTTCTTACTGTGAGGCGACAGTGCTACCCACCGCGCCGCTGTGCTGCCCTGGTCTTGGATACCTACATAATTACAAATGCCCGCTGAACCCTTCTGGGCATGGATACCCACAGAATTACAGATGCCTGTTCAACCCTACTGGGTTGTGGATACACCCACAATGCTGCATGACTTGTGTACTTGTAATTAGCAGTTATCTTTTTTTTTTTATTATAATATAACGACAACTTGAAAAAGCGCTGTCTCCTAAGGTTGAGGTGATTGACGTTTTACCATAAAGTGCTCATATCTTATTATTTGAACAGTATGTGCTAAATGCGGGCAAGTGTGAATAGAAGAGCTAATGTGTAAACTGCTTATGCTGTCTGCCACAGAACCTCTGCTAAGCTCTTTTTTAACGCCCCCATGTGTACTTCCTGCCACTGGCTGTACTGTAATAGGTGTCGGGCATACATTTTTTGTGCTCTCCACCACAGAACCTCCTCTGCTAAACTCAGTTCTAATGGCCCCATCTGTACTTCCTGCCACTGGGTGTACTCTGTTTTTACACCGAACAATTTTTCCTGTGCTCCTTACTGGTGAAACATCTTGCCATGCTTGCCTTTTCTCTGGCTTCTGGCACTTTGGTTTTTCCTTTATTCCCTGTGACTTCTTCTTTGGAAAATATGGCAGAAAAAGCTTGCGTAATATTGCTGGTAGTGAGACATTAGCAGGCTTTCTGGCCATGTTGGGTTTTGTAGGTGATGAAGAAGGCAGTTTGAGGTTGTGTGTTTCTGGTATGTCCTGGACACCGTCAATGGCCCCTTTATTCTGTGACTGAGTAGGAAACCTCACTGAGGAAGCTGAACCTGCTTTTGTGCAGACACTGCTGGGAGGTGATGCAGGCCTTAAATCTGCA
>NW_018127908.1:849800-850375 GCF_001952655.1 Monopterus albus | reverse complement strand
CTCAGATGGGACATGCTGTGGTTCTGCAGGAATCTCTGGGGTGGTGCTTGGTGTCCCTGTACCTGATTCCCCGCTGACACTGCTGGCAGGTGATGCAGGCCTTAAATCTGCAAGCTGCGTTTCTAGAGTCTCCGCTGTCTGCACCTCAGATGGGACATGCTGTGGTTCTGCAGGAATCTCTGGGGTGGTGCTTGGTGTCCTTGTACCTGATTCCCCGCTGACACTGCTGGCAGGTGATGCAGGCCTTAAATCTGCAGGAATCTCTGGGGTGGTGCTTGGTGTCCCTGTACCTGATTCCCAGCTGACACTGCTGGCAGGGGATGCAGGCCTTAAATCTGCAGGAATCGCTGGGGGGGTGCTTGGTGTCCCTGTACCTGATTCCCCGCTGACACTGCTGGCAGGTGATGCAGGCCTTAAATCTGCAGGAATCTCTGGGGTGGTGCTTGGTGTCCCTGTACCTGATTCCCTGCTGACACTGCTGGTAGGTGACACAGACATTCGTCCTTCTTTAGTTGAAAAAAACAGTTTTACCTTTTTCCAAAGCGACTGTTTTTTTTCTTCACTGGGAGGCAGTG
>NW_018127908.1:829935-844376 GCF_001952655.1 Monopterus albus | reverse complement strand
TTTACTTTCAGTGCTGTATACTATATACAGTATGTGTATCATGCATGATACACCTGTCTTGTGCTTTAATTCCCCACACTAATTGCTATTATAGTCTTTCATTTACTTTGTGATAGGAGCAATAGTGGGAAAGCCCACCTTGTTTCATTATGGACTATTAGGATGAATGTTATGGGTATGAAACTATTATGGTGTCACCATAGTTAGTGTACACTGTTTCATTCAATCTGATAGAGAGTGGGGGTTGCAGTGATCACATTTGATTACATTTGTAAGCCTGCGACTGTGTTTGAAAATCACTGTGTTCAAAACAAAGGGGTAAGAATTGCTCAAGCTGAGGTACTGAACCCAGACGTAAACTTTAGCTAGCACCAGCCCAGTTTAACCCATGCATGTCACTGAGCTGGCTGCAGTTTGAATCAGGCCGACCTGCAATGTACCTGCAATGCCATAATCAGCAGGGACCCTCATAGCAGGTGTGTAGGTCACAGTTGGCATGGTGGACTCTTTGCCCTTCTGCTTCTTCCTGTAGACAATGAAGAGCAGCATCAGCACCAGGACGATGATTCCTGCGATGGCTCCAATCTGGTAGGTGTTCACTTGCACAGGGTTCCCGTGGATCCTTAAAAAGTCTTAAAAAGTATTACATTTTATTTAAATAATTTGGGGTCATAAAATGTTTTTAAAAGTCTTAATTTTTGAGGTGATGCTTAGACTGAGACATGTCTGAATACTTTATCAAATTTGTCTATATTGCTGTATGTAGTTAGCATTATAATTTTTTATTCTACTAATTACTGTGGATTTGCATGCTACATCTTGCATTCATGTGACTCATATGTTCGCTGTCTCCCACATTTTCCATGAACAGAAAAGAGAAGAAGAAGCATGATGGGGGGGATGTAAATCAAGGAAATTTGGCAATAAATTGGTATCTGAATGGAACGTATGTGCTCAGCAAAATGTGTTTGTGATTGCACTTGTCTGTTGACCTGCAAGTTACCAAAACCATGCTGTCCTCTCCATTATAAATCATTCTGCTGTCACACCCATAGACTGTATGGTCACACTATTGTCATGTGAATAAGCTTACAACCCATGTATTATGGATACATGGGCCACATGTTCATATCTGTGTTTGATATTTGACTATTTTATTTGACAGAAACATAGTTATGCATGCTACACTTGTACTAATGTGCATTTGTTCTGCTGTGGAGATGTCTATTTTTTCATTAGTTATGTCTTAAAAAGTCTTAGATTTGATTTTTTAAAAGGGTGCAGCAACCCCGTTGCGTGGTTGCACTGGTTAAATTGTAAAGGCTATCCATGACACCAGCAGCAGCAGACAGGAGAGGAGGAAGTAGTAGAGTTAGAAGCCTTAGTTACAAACAAAAAAGAACATGACAAAGTACTTCTTAGAATGGAGATAATGCCAACGATTAGACATCCTAGATAAGTTGATTACCGTAACCACTCTCAAAACAGATCTGAGAGTTGAACATCTTATTTTTTTTTTGGAGAAATTGTTTAAAAGATTTTTATTCATGTGTGTCCTCACCTTGGTCACAGCGAACTCCTTTCCAGCCTGGGCTACAGTAACATCTACCACTCATGTGATCACATGTGGAGTTATTCAGACAGTCACAAACCTGGCGGCAGCCATATCCATATGAACCAGGAGGACACTCTTGAAATGAAAAAAGGTAAAGAGGTAATGATTTAAATGACCTGAGATGCCTCTAACCCAAATTTGTATGGAAGTACTTGCTGAAGTTGAAGCACTGAAAGAAGTGGCAGGTTACCATAAATTAAAACATGGAAAAGAACTGAAGTGACAGCTTAGCTTTAACAGTAGCTAGCACCTAAACCAATAACCAGTGTAACACAAGAATATCTCTAAAACAGTTTCCAAATAGTTTGATAACAGCAAAAATGGTAAATGTCATCAAGGAAGAAGTTATAATGGGCTGGTAAAAAGCAGCTACTACTAAAAGCTTTGCATGAAAAGAATAATTGTTTCATTATGGATTAATTCCACTCAGCCTCTTGAGAGAGGGGCAAGAGAGAACAAAATCGACACAATAAAAAACATGACCTACACAGAACGGTACTATACGGCACTATACCTTAAAGATAACATAACAAAACAAGGGCTATTACTGCAGACCTTTATAATGTGCCGTGGTATAAAAAAACAACTAAACCTGCGGGAATGATGCTGACTTCAACAAATGTTATTCTGAGCAGGTGCAGAATAAAATGTCCTTTCACATTATTTCATTTCAACAATCATATCATATCATAGTTATTTATTTGATTTTGAATTATAGTATCATCCATATGTATGTTCACTAGTGGCAGACCAAAGTTTTTATAAACCAGAATATGTTTGCATGGCTTTAGACTTAGACAGTTTTTCCCCAAATTAGTGATTCAAGTTCAGAAATAAGGTATTATGACTAAGGGTGTGAGCAGCTCACATTAGACTGGAAAATAACCTAAAGACACTTTAAGCCCTGGTGTTTTTGTAACCTCTCCGTCTCCTCCTCTCTCCCAACCTCTCTCTCCTCCGCCCTCTCCTCCTCAGCTCACCTGGTCTACAGGAGCAGGATCCATCCACCGGTGAGCACTGAGCGCTGTTCTTACAAGTACAGCTGGAGAAGCAGTTTGTGCCATGTGTTCCTGCTGGGCAAGGGACCGAACAATTGGAACCCTGGGAAATAGACAGAAATGAAACTGGCTGTATGATTATACATTCCTCAAGTATGCTGTACAGCTAGACCACCAACAACACTAAAGGGACATGTTCAGTTCATCTGCTGAATTTGATTGGATTTGATCCAGTTGTCATTTAAATACACATTACTTTGTGTTTTGTGACAAATAAGTCTTGAATGGGCATAATGGATGGGATTAGTATCCACTGCTGGAGATTTGGTTATGGACTCTAGGGATGATGACCGCTCTACCCCCTGAACCCCCTGAACCACCGCCGGGTGACCACTTGAGCACAGATTCTGACTGCATAAGAACATAATGCACAGAATATAAACAGAAAGAAAGAATGCTGATTAAGCAAGAAATAAACTCCTAAATAATACATATAATATCTGCCCGTTAGTCTTTATATAATTGCTTTCTCTTACTCTCCTTTGTTTGTCTCTCATTATCTTCTGCTTGCGTGATATGTGTATTGTTATATAGTGAGTGTGTAAGTGTGTGTTCATTAAAAGACCCATAACTCCTCTTTCATCTTTTATTAACTTATTTTACTGCATTTAATAGGATCCAACTGCATTTTAGCTGTAAATGGTTTGGTTACATTTGAAAGATTAGATAAACTCTTCCATCATGAAATCACTGAAATGTGAGTTCATATGCATCATTTCTTGACTATATCTGCTTAGTGTGAGGGATTGCAACTCTTTGCCTCTGAGAGCTGGCAAACCGATGTATGGCACTTCATATTTGACCTAAAACATTCATTGATAATTCAGTATGCTAGAAATCAGTTTACCATGAAGCCTGGAGCACATACACACTCTCCGGTCACACTGAGGCAGTCGGCACCGTTCTGGCACTGGCAAACTTGCTGGCAGGAATCACCATAAAATCCTGGGGTGCACGTCTCATTGCAGTAGAGGCCTGACCATCCAGGCTGACATGTACACTCCCCTGACACTGGGTGGCAGCTGGAGACATGAGAGGAACATTTCATATGTAGTGTACTTTATTCTTGTTTAGTTGGTGTTTATACTGTAGGTCTACTACTACTTCTCAAATGTAGGATTCAGATCTCTCAGCAAATACAAATGAATATGACAGTTACATCAGTGAGAAGTAGGTACTGGAGAGAGAAGCATCTCCAGAAAGAGACAATGAGACAAATATAAGTGTACTGTAAACAATGACATTACCCTGTGGTACCACAAGAGGAGTGTGTACTGCAGTATGACAATACTCCATTACAGCAAGAAAAAAAAGTGCATTGCAAATGTTAGAACAATGTATTTAAATGTGAATTGGCTGTCTGATCACAAAGAGATGCAGACATCCTGTCTCTACACAGAAGTTACAGAATTCAAAGTAAGCAGATTCTGCTTCATTATAGCTGTAAAATATATAAGCAAGGGAAACAAATGCATTAAAATAACCAAAGCTCAGTAGTTCTGGACAATCATCAATACAGCTGTAATATGTATAAACAAGTAAGATAAAGTTATGAAAGGTAACTAAAATGAACTACAGGTATGAGAAGTAACTAAAGCTGATAAAGTAACTAGGGTCTATAAGACTCAAATCTTACAAAACATACCACGCGAGAATTATAAAGTATTTATTTGTATGTACAAATCTGTGGACACCACATACATCACTGAACAGGCAGAACATAAAGATAATCATAATGTTAAACTGGCATCTGGAAGAAGTTGGGTAACAATTCACTATGTTCCATGTGCAGTGACTGCAGGGGCCCATATGGTTTTATTTTTTCCACTGAGTCTCTTTGTTAGCTACAGTACATGGTCTTCTGTGTTAAATCCACAAGCCCCCCTTAGGAGGATTGTCTCCTCAACTTCAGCTAGACGGATGCTTTAGTCACCACAAGACACACACTGATTCATTTGTGAAATGAACCAGACATTAACATCACTGACAGAAAGTCTGGCAGAGTCCATTTAAAAGAGAATGAAGGGGCACTGCAGGAAAGTACATTATGCTGTATAGTATTTGCATAAGTAAAAAAAAAAAATCATATAAAACACAGAGAAATGAGAAACTAATCCCATCATAGCTGCTTAATATGGAAAATATATACTCTAACAGTACAAATGTATTAAAACATATTTTTGTTTAACCTAGCTCTCTTGGTACAGTATAAGCAACATTGTGAGAATTTCACTTAATCCAGTTCTGAAACAATTCATCACACTGACACATCAGCTGCAAGTGCAGTGGGGAGTGTTAGCATTTCATTCAATCTGC
The DNA here is from genome assembly GCF_001952655.1 of Monopterus albus. Lineage (NCBI taxonomy): Eukaryota > Metazoa > Chordata > Actinopteri > Synbranchiformes > Synbranchidae > Monopterus > Monopterus albus. The sequence goes on along the minus strand of NW_018127908.1, from coordinate 839,387 downwards.
TGAAACCAGGACCAATTAAACACATCATTACTAACTGTTTTCTTCACACCATAAACATCCAGTAAGGTAGAGTTAATGGACAATTGGGTACACTTTGATATAGCTCATCTTTCTGATGTGCACTTACTGCACTTTCTGGAGCAATAAGTGCTAAAATGTTCTTTACCTGTTGCATCAGCACACATATTCACATGTAATTTGTGCAGCATTTAGTAATAATAATGCCTTTTTTGCTTTGAATTTGTGTAGCTTTTGCACAGTTTGTTTGAGGCTTTCACTATAGAAATTATATTATTTTACTGTGGATCCTTGAACTGTTGTTCAGACTGATTCCACTGGCGGGCTATGGCTGTAGCATGCATGCTTTCTGAAGCACCACACTTTGCAGTATTGTTTGATCTTCATGAAGACAAGGAGCCAAGCAGAACACTTTACACAAAGTTGTACATACACACAAGCAAAGTTGGGCACACATTTGTGGTGCCATGGCTGAAAAGTGAGCTTTAATAAGCTTTTGGAGCATAGTTCACTAAATGGAGTTCCATACTAATGGTGATAGTCCCTTTTACTGTGAGGACGGTTTCCCAGTATATGATCAACCTCTGAGGCAATGCCCGCTGTCATCTTTGGAATGACCTGTGGTGCACAAAACAATGAAACCACTTACAACCAATGCTATGATGAAATAATTATTTAGTATTACTAAACCTTTGGGAAATAGTTTTTATACCTGAATGGCTCCAAGATTCTCTGTTAGCTGACTTGGATTGGAGGATCCCAACAGCACTGAACTCACACCCTCATTTCTCAGGCACCAGGCTAAAGATCAGAGATAAAATTATTAATGTTTCTACTGTGGCAGGTATCAGACATCATGTAGAAAAATACTGAATTTGGTCATATTTTCTTTGACCACTTTCAAAGGAATGGAAAATTGAGGGTCACTAGGGCCCTTACCTATGGCAAGCTGTGGCAAAGTACATCCAAGTTTCTCTGCAATATGGGTCAGTTCCTTCAGCTTGGCTTGTTGTTTTCTCCCATCCTCACTCATTACTTTTTCCCTTAACCACTGGTATGGCTAGAGGAACAGTAAAAATGGATGTGTACTTGAAACAAATGTTAGTTAGTTGTACCAGCTAGATATGACTGAAAAGGCTGGAAGATATAGCACTAGACTCACTGTCTAATTCAATTCAACCTGTACCTTCAGTGAGGCCCTGGAAGATTCTGGGATGCCATTCTCATACTTTCCAGTGATGATTCCACAGGCCAAAGGAGACCAAGAGACCACACCCACACCTGAGACAGAACAAGCACTGAGCAGCAGGATACAAAATATAATACAGTTCTAAACTGATTAAAGAAAAGCTAGGCAGGAGAAACTTATTATAGACATACCTATCTTATGATAGAGCTCTGGCAGCTGAGTTTCCACCTTCTCTCTCTGGAAGAAATGATATTCTGCCTGCTCACACACTGGTGGAATTAGATTAAACTGCCTGGCCACAGAGTATGCTTCCTAATTGTATATGAAGAGGGAATAAAAAGAAAAAAGCTGAGACATTAATGAAGAAATATGTGAACACTAACCTTTAATATTTTCTTCTTTTATCTATGCATATCTCTTGCTGCATCTGGTATATAATATTACAACAGTCCATTTTGAATTTCACTGCCCCCCTTTAGCTTCAGTAGTGAGGGCAAAATTGTTTTTTTGATAAACGGATGATCTGCCACTGTGCTGGACTGTATGTCATTGTTCATGTATTTTAATACCTGTTCAGGAACTCACATGTCAAGGTGTCAAAGGGACGTTCATCACTTTAGACTGCATAGTGCAGTAATAAACTGGAACTGTGGCCATTAATTAACTGCCTTGTCCTATTTTCTGAGATTATTCTGTGCAGTCTGACTTTTTATTTAATTTAGACAGCAAATTTGTTTCTAAATGTGTTTCTTGGAATTAAAAAGTTCCCACAATATCATTATATGGACAGCCACAGAAAAAATATCAATGTTGCTCAGAAACAGTGTCCAGCCTCTAAAGAATTATTTGTTACAGGAAGCATTTTTGAGCAAAATTGGTCTTTATTTCATAATGCACAATTTATCCACCACTCACCATAATCTCCATAGCAGACCACCGCGATGTCCCCCAGTACATGGCCATCCCCTGGTTGATGACATGTGTCATTGCTCTCACTATCTCTGTAAAAATAAAATATCAAAGCATGGACACATTGTCAATAATTGAACAGTGGATGGCGCCACAATTTCAACTTTTATATAAACTGTAGGAAGACCATTGTTAACATCACTTATATTAGTGTGCAACATCTTACATTATATAACAGGAGAGGTAGATTCAGGTGGACCCAGTACCCAGAGAAAACCCACAAGGAGAACATGCAGAAAGGGGTGGTTCGAATCCAGAACGTTTTTGCTGTGAAGCAACAGTGCTAACCACTGCATCACTGTGCCGGCCATTAAGTGGACCCTTGAAATGTATTTAGCCTCTGTGTAAGTAAGGTTTATTTCTGATTAAGCTCATGTGCCAGCAGGTATTATTTGCTGGGGCCATGCTACTTAATGTGGCCAAATGCTGGATGGGATGAATGAAAAGACTCAGCCAATCTTGGCAGGAGGTTGCTTGTGCAGTTGAACAAATCACAGCAAGTGGTTTGTGTCTCTGTGCCTGAGGATGCAGCAGGGAAGTAATGGTGGATGGAATAGTGGATAAACAAAAGTGTATTTCATAAAAACTTCTGTGAAGTTCTTTCTTGTAGAAAATTTTCAACAAAAAACATCTCCAACAGGAGGAGGATATAAAGCTCTTTTTAAAGAATGTGTTTTCTCTAATTACTAAAGAAAATCAAAGAAAGATGATAAAGTTATGTGATTGTTTTAGTTTGTAATTGGTTTCTTTAGGCCCCTAATTGCACTTAAACTGCTTTAACAAATCCTCATTAGTGTGAAATGCAAATTCTCCATACAATATATGAAATGAAATGAGGGTGAAGAGATGAGACCACAGTAGAGTGTGATTCCTTTTTATTGGTAGTTCCTTCTCTGGACCAAATTGTAGCTCAGTGAGAGACAGAGAGCAAGTGTGCATGTGGATGAAGCAGGTGGGAGGGTAGAAGAATAGCATTTTATCTGCTCTAAAAGGGAGGGAGGGATTTGGGGGGATGTAAGAACAGAAAGAGAAACTGTGAACGCAGTAGAAACCTTGGAGGCACACACAGTTCATAAGGGCTTGTGTATATATGAATTATCCACCTCCGTGCCAGGCAGGGAGCGTGATAACTGGGGTCACAGCAACATCCATACTACTGGCCAGTCCACGAGGCTGCGGTGAGTCATCAACTCTAACAACAGATGCTGTGCTGAGTGTAGTGCTCAGGTGAGCTCTCCAGTGGACACCATCAACACCTCACTCAAAAAATTCACTGCAGTTTTTCAAGTAGGGTTATTATGTGGGTGAAGTCAGGGGCACATGCACATGGTGTGTGCCGGTATGAAAAACATGTACTGTTATAATAAGATGGATATTCAATTTAAATGAGAACATTGCTACAACATTCATGTTGCTACAGCCATTAGCCAGTCAGCTTATTAGCACAAAGGCTGGAAACAGTGGGAACTGACGGGCTCTGTCCAAAGGTAATAAAATTTGAAATCTCACTAATGTGCACATTATATCTTGTTATAGCTCCTTGCACTTGGCCAACAAATAGTCTAGTACATAAATGCAAAAAAAAAAAATAATAATAATAATTTCATTTTTACACTTTTCAGTTTTTGTGCAGATAAAACCAGCAAGGGAAATACCAAGCTTTGTTTCCTTTGGGCAGAACAGCTGTTTTCCAAATTTCAAGTCTTTAGATGAAAACATACAACGCACAGGCATATCCACATTTGCCCTGGCAGGTGATATGGAGGTCTAGGAGTCTCTGTGAGTGTTGTTCATCCATACACAGGATGGTGAGCGATACAGTATGTCACACCCGAAGGCATTTCAGTGGCCCATGAAGCCCTTTCTGAGTCTGACAATCTTGGGAAAGAATGTGTGGCCAAAAGAAAAACAAGTACTGAGGCACTGAGTGGGTGAGCTCCCCCTGCATCCTGCTCTATTTATCTCTATATTTTTCTGTTTATCTTTCTATTTATTGATGCCATGTCTGCTCTTTTCCTTTGCTTTTGTATCTTATTTGTTATTTACACATGGGATACAAAGGAATTGGGGTGGTGATGGTGTGTATGGGTGGGTGGGGGTTCATATTCAGCTGATTGATTAGATTCAATTTTCTTTATATTAGTCTGTTATAAAAATGATATTCAGTGACTGAGCATTGTGCTGAAACTTGGACAGTTTGCACTGCAGGCTATGGAATACCTATTAAACCAATAAATTGACTAAGGCACAGATGTCTGTCGTTGAGGTCCCTTATCATCATCTTTTCTATAATATGAGTACTGCACAGTTTTGGAAACTGTTAGATGAAGTGTCTGCTTATATCCAGTCTCTATAGTATATGCCACATAAGGTGGATGGGACAAGGGAAAAGTGACAACAAAAACAGACTGCACACTGCATGACAATTTTTTTTTTGTTATCAAGGGTTCACGACTAGTCTCACACAAAATTAAAAGTAAAGTCATGAGAACAAACAATTCTACACAAATATGTGCACATACACACACCCACCTGTTAGTTTGCTTAACATTCTCATTTGGAGCTTGAATGCTTTTGTACTGGCTTTGCTAATCTTGCTTAAATTTCAGCACCATGTGGGTGTGTAAATCAATACCTTAGACATCTGCATAACGAGCACCACCTCCTGCAAATATCCACAGAGATGCAAAAGTCTCACTTTGTATGTTAGCACCGCTCCTTCATTCCAAAGAGAAGCTATTTAGGAAACATTACAATGCTGATGTGTGTGGATACGAGGATATGTGATATGTGAGTCTGTACATGTAATCCCACTCTCTCCAGTTGTTATAAATGACTGACCCTCTACACAGTGATTTATTACAGTAGCCTTGCTCAATTGTAGTAAAGGGTGAAGCAAAAATGTAAAATGTTTTTACATTGACTGAGGGAGAAACTGTTGCACAGCTGCTGAAAGCACAACACTCAGCCTGTTTATCTTCACACCTGACATTTTTCTCTCTGCTCAGTTTCTCTCATCCTATCAGACCCTCAATCAATTAATCTATCAATCACATTCAGCTTCAGACATCAACTGTCAATACTGAAGTGGCTTTATCTGCAGATTTCCTACTAGAAGTTTTGGACTGCATGATCTGCCTGCCAGTCACCAAGGCCCCTGGAATGATAAGTATGACAGATTGGCCTCCCACACTCTGCTGGCTCACAGAGGAGGAAGCATGAGGGGGGCAAAGGCGAAAGATGTGAAAATAATTTTGAGAGAACACGAGGACTCCATCTTTTCAGTCTAATACTACCTGTGGATTGTGTGGAAGAAGGAAGAGAGGCCCACATATCTGTGACAGTAATATCACAAGGGAGTAATTTTTAGGAAGTGTGTGAAAGAAACACATGGCGACATAATGTAGATGTGTGGGAAAGCACTAAAACGCAGAGTAGGGCTTGTGCCTAGTGAGACCAGCCCCAAAATACACCAGCTTCCCCTTGGGGGGTCAGATAATCCTGCATCTGAAGAACAGGGATAGTTGGCTCAGAGACCCTGTGGAAACTGACAATCCCATAGAGACAGAAAGAGAGGGAGACTGGTGGACTAAAATAGAGGGCGAGGGATGAAGCAAGACTGTGCCTGAAATGTGTGTGTGTGTGTGTGTGAGTGAGTCAGTTAGACACGCACACACACACTTGACCACAAAGATAAACCCCTTTGGTCAAAGGCAAACGTCACCAGTCAGACGGGGGTAGGTCAGTGTTTGTCACCTTCTCATGTTTCAGAACAACATGCATGTTCCTGCCCTGACCCTTCCCCAGTCCCTCTCCCAGTCCCTCCAAGGTCTAGTCAGCAATCACTCACCCTCCATGGGAGTGTTGCTGTCTGGCCGGTTGGCAAAAACCACATCCACATATTCAAGTTGCATCCTCTGGAGGGAGCCCTTTAAACCTGAAGTGAGAAGAGAGAAGCTGAGATAATTTAAAGAAAACAGTCAATAGGAATCATGACCACTGATCATATTTGTTGTAGTGTTTGAAAGATGCATGTGTCACCATTGATAGTGTAAACTCATCAATAAAGATTCCTGATTTGGCATACCCCTAGGCATAGCCCACATAAGTCTGGAATATCATCCTCCACTCGTGAAAATTACTAATACCAGCAGACCAAGGAGACTTATTCCAATATAATTCAGGCGTGCTAGTAATTGAGAAATCATGTCCCTTGACATCTTAGAATGTGGAAACATTGTCTTGGAGTTGTAGAGAAGAATGATAATAACCGTGTCTATCTCTTTTTTGCCAGTTAGTCAACACTACCAAGCTATAAGATCAGCTTTGCACCAAAAGTGAATTGTCGCAGCTTGCTCAGTATGAAGATGCCAGTTCAGAAGAACGCTGTAAAAAAAGAATAGATTCCAGAGTTTATTTTTTGTTGTTGTCGTTTTGTTTTCTACTTAAGCAATGACATCAGGTAAAAGGAAAATAGGATGAATCAGATCTTAAAGTCAGCATATTCATAAACATGGCAAAGTGACAGTGGACCACATGTGGCTCCAGGCCTGCCAGCTGTATCCGTTGTGCCAGATTTTTTGACAGAGCTCATATGTGTCACATATGGGTTTTCATTTTCAGTCTGGTTGACCTAACAAAAGTCATGGCTCTGTCTTCAAGTTTTGTTTTCAAAACAATAAAATACTACATTATTCTCAAAACAAACACCACCTTTATCACTTCTGATACTATTCTATGTACCACCATCAAATACCATGTAGTATCCTGTTTGTGATCCCTTGGTATAATAAGAAATGGTTGAGTGACTGCTCATTTATGGACAAGAGAAGTCTGTGCTTTATCTACTACTCTATGTGATTATTTGGAAAATAAACAGCTGTTTTCCACTTGGATTTAAGATGAGTAATCTGAACCTCTGTTTTTTTTTGCCAGTTCAATCACTGACCCTTTATTAGCTTTATGCCCAGCAAAAGGGAAAGCTTTATTAGGACATGGTTCAGTAAGACAAAGCAGTCTTAATAGACCTTTTGTTTCCACAGCAGACATTTTAATTTGTCACTGCAGTAAAACCATAAGTCTAAGTAATAACATTAATCCAGCTCCATTAAAATGTCTCAGTTAAACCATGACAGTCAATGATAGCATGAACTGCACATCTGATTGGAATTCTGCCATAGTTTATATAACTAACTAAAACCACTTTTCCTGCTGTGTGTGACATGTTTAAATGTCTTCTGTGTTTGACACAGCAGCACATTTCAGGATCATAAAGTCAAAAGATTCCAACAACTGAAATTATGGACACACTTGTTTAGTCTCCTTATGGTTTAATTAAAGCAGGAGTCTGAACTGTTAAACATAAAGAACCCCACACATTGCTTACTAAATAATAAAACTGCTGTGATTAATACTGTTGTGTTTAATTCTAGGTTATGGCCAGAAGTACAGTACCTTTCCCATACAGAGCTACCAGTGCCATAATTTTAAGGCACTATATTTGATTCACAGTGAGAATATTAAAATGTCAAACTGAGAATTTAAGACCAATTTCAGGATTAATCAGTGCCAGGCTGAGTTCACGCCCCTGTACCTGTGCAACCCTTCATCCTTGTTACATAAATGAATGCTGGTGTGATAGTTGGTGCTAGAACCAAACAACTCAAAGCCAAGAGGATAATGAGATGGACCAGAGGAAAAGTCACTGTCATTTCTTCGTTTTTCACTCAGCTTTCAGCATTTATTAGAAGAGTAACGCTACATAATGAGGAGGGGATAACAAATAGTGACAAAGTACTGTGAGTAGGTCATTTCCCACTCACACACAGAGAAGACTACATGAAAGATGAAAAGCGAACACAGGAGACTATCACAGATGAAGACAGAGAGACAAGGCACTGGAGAACATGTATGTGTGGCAGATTAGTGCCAGAGGCGTCATCATCATCACCCACTAATCTCAGCTGAGTGTCAGAACCACTTATTCCTTCTTCTGTCATCTGCACTCTCACAATCCCAGAAACACCCATTACATGGGTCCTACTCTGAGCCTGTGCCCACCACCATCAGTAGCTTCTGCTGTCTCATGGATTAGCTGGAGTGTGAGAAATCTGAGCAAAGATGTTGAACAACAACACTATGCTACTGGCACCTACAGTGAATAATGTATTTAAATTATGTGTTCTGTGAAAGTCTCTTTGAAATGATGAAATCATCAAGGAGTAACTTTGTCCTATGAGGAAAATGATGAAGACATTTGCTAGAGAGAGTGATGTTTTTTTGCAATCAGAGTTAATTTGTGCTGAATTTGATCACTAAGTTTTGATTCCCCATCAAAACTAAATGTCAATTTAAAAAAATCAGATGATTAATTGACTGGCCTGTGGTGGCCCCTATAAAAAGTAGTAGGGAAGTGTCAGCAAATGTTTTATTCAACTAACTGACTAGCCTGTGGTGACATGTGCAGACACTACCTTCTCTCACAGATGCTATGCGTCATCCGCAAAGGCAAACTCAGTTTAGCTAATTGGCGATATCACCTTTCCTTCTCCTCTCTGTTATTCGATCTCTCATTCTTTCACTTTCTCATTCCCTGTCCTCCTCCACCAGTCCTTTCTATGGATGTTTTGTTTAGGGTGAAAATTGCAGAGACTGCAGCGAATGTTAATAATATGGGGGAGAGCTGAGTTACTGCAGGAGGTGCAATGCACTGTGGACTGGATAGCAAGTTGTATGGGAAGTGGTACGGGCCATGGGTGTGAGGTAGGCTTGATTTGATTTGATTTATTCATTCGAGCATGCAAAACAGTTGATATGTCAACACATGTAATTTCACACATATCCAACAATAATAATCCAATATCAATTTACTTATACCTAGTACATGCTTGAACGGAGTAGGAAGAAGTTAGACTTATCTAGTTAACCCCCATGACATCATCTTACAACTTTTAAGTCCTAAGCAATATCTCTACATAAATAATTATCCTCTACACCACACAAGTAATATACTACAGAATTATTACAGAGTGTTAACATTCTACATAATTACATTCATAGATAATTATCTTCTACGCCACACAAGTAATATACTAAACCCACAATGTTCCATCTGATTAATCATTAAACCTGTTCTTGCATGTATCTTGATTGACACATACCTTTATACTTATGTTTAAACTCATCAATTCTAGTACTATTTTTTATGTCCACATTTAAATTATTCCATAGTGTTACACCACTTATGGAAATACAGAATCTTTTTTTGGTTGTACGT
>NW_018127908.1:825495-826741 GCF_001952655.1 Monopterus albus | reverse complement strand
CCTCCTTACAGCATGTTCATTCATCACCCTCCTATAGAAAAGATTTGTTTTTGGCCTCTCTTTTCTATACTGGCCCTCATAAACCACAAATACTGGTAGATGATCACTTATATCATTTATAAGTAATCCACTTGTCATTTTGCTGTCAGTAACATTGGTAAATATATTATCTATTAGTGTTGCATGCTGGGTTGTTACTCTGCTTGGTTTTGTAATTTTTGGGTATAAACTGCATCTATATATTGTGTTAATAAACTCCTCAGTTCCTGTGTGCTTGTTAGGATTCAACAAATCTATATTGAAGTCACCACATATGAACATTAATTTATGACTTATTGACGAGTAATTTTCTTCCATCCAGTCATTAAATTTTTCTATACTGGCTCCAGGTGCTTTATAGATACAGCTTAATACAACATTCTTCTTTTTTTCTATAAGTTCTACAGTCACACATTCCAGTAAATTATCTACTGCCCTTGACATTTTCTCCACTCTATTATAACAAAGGTTTTTATCTATGTACAAGGCCACACCACCTCCCATCTTATTCTCTCTGTTTGTGCATACCAAGTCATAGCCATCAAGGTCAAAATCCATTCCCCTTACAGTATTAATCCATGTTTCAGAAATAGCAATTTTATTAAAAGAATGTGTAAGACTACTAAGATAATGTTTTATACTCTGAAAGTTTGCGTATAATCTTCTGCGATTAAAGTGAATTAATGATAATTTGTTTTCAGTCTTGACATTGCTGTTAAACTGCTCATCCGTATAATACTTGCAGTTGTTTTCAGAGTTCTTAAAAAAGTTTTTTTCAGGGTCAAAATCTTCGTCCGGTTCATGATAATGAATTTCAGTAGTTCCAATTGTGTTCAGTTCCAGATCCAGTCCCTCAAAAACTATTAACTTCTTTAACAAATCACTTGCCTCATTCCGTACGTGGGTCATGCTTGTTGTTGGTTCCAACGCTCATCTGCCATCGCAGATATCAATATACCTGCATGTCTCTTCATACATCTGAGAGTCCAGCAGCCCCTTCATCTCCTTGTCTTGGCATCCTGGGCGTGCTGGTCCTGGGTCCTGGCACCTGGGCCCGAGGTCTTGTCACTAGTCGATCATACCTCAGGAACGTGATGTCTCCCCTCACCCTGGCCTCCCTTAACTTCGGCACCAACTCCCTTCTTCTCTTCCTCACAGACTCGGTGTAATCTTCATTTATATAAATATTAGATCCTTTAAGCTTCTT